>NC_081537.1:8811706-9411706 GCF_030273125.1 Centropristis striata
TGTGTTCAGTTTTTCCCCAATAGATTATTCGTATTATATTTATCATTATACGCACTTATCATTACCCTACTCAACAAAGCTTTTATATAATCTTGATCTGTCATTCAAACTACTACTTTTTCCCCCCTGTAATTTATATTCATACCTTTTGCTTCTGTTTTTGATGACAAGTGATTTTCCCAGTTGTGGGATCAATAAAGTCTAATCTAATCTAATGTAATTATAATAGTTTTCAATTGTACTTGTTTCAACAATTAAGTCTTCTGGATTACAAATACTTCCGAAATCAGGGGAGACACATTTGTGTATTACTGTCTAACATTCATCATGATTACTAATATGTTGTGATTTATTTTGTTTTCTTATTTTATTTATTTTTCTCTGCTATATCTGTAGCCGGATGATTCTTCCTTTTAAATGTTCTCTAATTAAATGACAAATTATAAGTGTATACAGCTGATATGGACACTATAGACATCTGAATTAATGATTTTTGCAGTATAACATTTGTCGGGTAAATATGAATGTAGAATTTTTTAACAGTATTGCATGTTTGTATTAATTGAGTTTGTTACTGTTTTTCTTGTATGTACTGTTTTTGTCTATGTTGTTTGTATGTCATTTTCTATGTCTTTTTAGGGACCCCAGGAAGACGAGCAGTTGCCAAGGCGTCAGCTTATGGGGATCCATTCAATAAACAATAAACAATTCACATTGTATGATATGTTGAGAATATGTTTTTCTTCTGTATATTCTGTGTTGTTCCTGTGGACTCCAGAAAGACTAGCTGGTTACTAAGGTACCAGCTAATGGGGATCCTTAATAAATAAACAAATAAATAAATAAACAATACCACACAGACATTTATTGTATATATCAAGCAATTTTTGTTCTGCCTAAAATGTCAATAACGCCCCCAACTGACTGATCGAGACCGCTTGCTTGCACCTGTTCGGTTAAAGATAAAAGTCAGTGAATGTGACGTACTATAACTATCTCAGAAGTTTCTGCAAAGTCAAAGTATTTGTAGGATGAATACTTTCACTATCTCCAGTGGTGGAATGTAACTAAGTACATTTACTCAAGTACTGTACTTAAGTACAATTTTGAGGTATTTGTACTTTACTTGAGTAATTTTATTTTATGTAACTTTATACTTATACTCCACTACATTTTGAGGTAAATATTGTACTTTTTACTCCACTACATTTAGTTGACAGCTTTAGTTACTTTACAGGTTGAGATATAACATAAAATATAAGATCAATTTAAAGTGATTAGACATATTTTTAATTAAACCTCATAACAGAATTTTAAGTAGATACAATGAGTCCTGTCTTTACTGAATTAAAACACTGGTTACATAAAAGGCACATTACAAATAATGTAATAATATATTTAGAATATATAAAACAATCTGAGTGGGTCCGTTCTGCATAACGAGTACTTTTACTTTTGATACTTTAAGTACATTTTGATGCTGATACATTTGTACTTTTACTTGAGTAAGTTTTGAATGCAGGACTTTTACTTGTAGTGGAGTAATTTCACAGTGTGGTATTAGTACTTTTACTTAAGTAAGGGATCTGAATACTTCCCCCAACACTGACTATCTCCTCTTTCCTGTCACTTTGTAGAGGCTCATGAGCAGACCAGTTGAGGATCGGCTGTTGATCGTTGGCAGTCATTGACCACTGTGATGTAAAAGCCTCCGCCACCCTCCATCCAAACCACACAGTCTATGGTCCACACCAACACCGGGGCCGGATTTGTGTTGGCGTTAATTGCATGTTTAAAAGTAAAAATTCAGGTTGGTGCACAGCGTGCGACAGACAGACACAAGGTCAAAATTTGTTGTTTGAATGAATCAAAAATAAAAGAGCATCTTGTTCAAACTAATTTGAACTTTTTCAAACATACATAACTATCTATGGACAACTCATTTCAGGTGAAAGAAAACCACAATTGATAATAAAGTGGATAAAGCTCCTGTAGTGGAACTTGTGCCCACATGATTTGATCTGTTTGGATTTATCATGCAGATATCATTATCCATCAGGATGTTTCAAGCCAGATCTGTAATGTGAGAGCCAAAAACTTGATCAGTTAGTCAGTGGCTGTGATTGTTGATTGATATTTGGTTGGAAGAAACAAAAATTGCTTGCTGTAAATTCACCGAGCCTTGTTCATTATCAGAGCAATACTCTTTCAAAATAAAATGTCAATCATGATGATTTATCACATCAATCAACTAATCTTCACTACTTTTTAATTCACATAGATTTTACATCCATTCCACACCTCTCTATTTGCATTTTTATAGTATTTATCAATTAATTTTTGTTACTTCCACCCCTCATAATTAAAAGCTTCATGTGGTCTGTGATGGATTATCTGGCACAGTGAAAAATGTTTTCATACTAGCAGCAGATGGATTCTCCTGGAAAAAAACAAACTATCTCTAAATATACTGCCTAAGTCCAAGAACTTGGACTGCAGGCAAAGGCAAAATACTACTACAACTACTGCAGCTAATAATAACAACGTTATCCATCAAAGACAAACCTCATGTCCAGTCCATTGAGGAAGAGGATACGGTCGCCTGTTTTCAGTCCACATTCCTCAGCAGGACTATCTGAGAGGGAGACAAAGATGGCAGAGATTGAAAAGGGATGCTGGCACAACCTCAGCAGCTAACAAGGTGCAGCGAACAGACGGGCCGAGCAGGAAGAGATGGTGACTAATGTGAAGCTGTCAATCTGACATCCAACAAAGCCCGTCAACAAGCGACATGGTCTCCATGCTAAATTTTTGTTACGTAAGGAAACAGTGCTGTCAAAACAATGCCCGGCCGAGTCTGTTCTTACTGCACCGTACCCATCCACCATCGCCTCCTCATCTGTCAACTCAACGCTCAATTTCCCTTACATTAGATGTCAGATCATTGTTTTTTCCCCCCAAAGTTTTGGATATAACAAACTGTAATAATGGAGTGATTGCACATTCACGGGCCACGAGACAGACTTTAAATCAGAGTAAAAGATCTGTATTCAGATCACGACGAGAGACATGCTACCCACCCCCGCCATCTCCATATCAACCTCCATAAGGCCCACTGAGTCAGTCCTCTCTGGCCGCTTCAGCACATGATGGTGGGAGATGATGGTGGGCGGGAACAGTGCAGTCATCATCAAACACACACACTTACTGTAACACTCACACACACACACCTCCCTCGTCGCCGAGGAACCTGGCAAATTCCCTCAGCAGCAACTTCGCAGCCTCGCTTGTCTGCTACTTTTATTTACGAGAGCAATAACGGCTAATTAAATAACCTCTTACTGCTGGAAATTTAGAAAATGGAAGTAATTAACATGCTCACAAAAAGCTCTTACCCTGACAAATATTTAACGGTGAGTTTCATTTTCGTGCCAATGATCTCAGTAATAAAAAGCAGCTAAAGAAGTTCATAAGGAGTGGAAACAGCCTTACTGTGACCCTGCTGACTCAAAAAAACAAACGATAAGATAATCTGCATTGCTGACCCGAGGTCATGTTTTGATCACAATCTGAAATGAAAATCTATTTGTATTGGCACCAAATGTCAGGAATGATTTATAGTAAAGCCAGACAATAGGAACACTTCAGTAACCTCAAAGGAATCATTTAAGACTTACATGCAAACATGCATATTCACTTTCTTGTCACATTTAGATGAGAAGATTAATACCACTCTTAAATATGGCTGTGAAACAACTAGCCTAGCTTAGTCTAAAGGCAACAAAATCAAACCATGACATGTTTTTACACTAACTAAATGGGCTATAGGAACCATCCTGTTTTGTGTTAGGAATATTGCCAGAAGATCTAGATAACAATGATCAGAGGGTATTGCTGAGAATCCTTCTTCTAATTGCTAAGAAGATGATTACAATCTCCTGGCTGAGACCGCAGCCCCCCACAGTAGCACAATGGAGAGAGAAAGTTAAGGATGTTTACTATATGGAAAATATAACCGCAAGGTTACACTTGAAAACTGATGTATTCCTGACTAAATGGTCCCCAATTATTTCACATTTTGTTAACTGATATGACTTTTGATCTGATTGATGTGTTCTATATGTGTGTGTTTGGCTTTTGTTTGATTTATTTATTATTCTTTAACTATTTTATTTTTTCCTCCCTCGCCATTCAAATATGAATAATGAATGTTTGTACACTGTATATTAATTTTCTCGCTTAATGAGCACCACTGCCCACTTTCAAATATGGACTCTGTCTGGATATTGTTGGGATGCCAAACTCCATGGACTACCTCTACCCCATGTACACCTGTGCTGTTTCTTTGAATTTGTGAATGTATGACTGCACCTGGAAAAAAGGAAATAAAAAGAAGTTAAAAATAAAAATAAATAAATAAAATAAAATAAATAAATGGGTTCTTAAACCAGGAAGTAAGTTAGCATTTTAGCGCCCTGGGGTATATCCTCTTAAACCCATGTGGTTTGGTGGTAAGATGCCTGAATAAGGTCTGTGGTTAACACAAGCTGAAGAGATGTAGGCATTTTGTTGTCATAGTGTTGATGTAAAATATGTACCCTACCCTAAATTGTGAATTTTTAAGTTTTTACGTGTCCTTAAAAGGCGGTTGCTAACAAGTGGCTAGATAAGACTTGAGTGGTTGTCGGGGACATTAAACATCATCACACCGGACACAAACTCTCTCACTAGTCGCCTTACAGCCTCTAGTTGTGTCTTTCAGAGCTCTTGCAAACTCTTGTAGATTGAAGATTAGATTTATAAACAATTTATTAGGCTACGGTTTCGCTAGCTTGTCGTAACTGCTGGTTATCTTGTCAGAGAGCATCTGAAGCTAACGGTAGTGACGTTCAAGTCCTGCTACCGTGGTGTTGTGCGCTGTAGCATAACATTAGCTTTTTACTTACTATCTCAAGAGTGGTGTATATTTGTGAAGATTATCCTGCTGAACAAAACACATCAGCATCAGAAACGTTTGTTTGCCATAAAGCTTATTTTCTGCAATGATAGAAAATCCAATAGGTGAATTCTCAGTAGACCCCATGGTGATGCTAACTTCCAGGCTGGCCTACAAAAATATATAATTTTGTTTTCTCTCTATATGGTACAAGTTTCAAATATAGCAGACAGACATGACAGTGGAAGCTAACTCAGGACAAGGAAAGTGAATTCCTCATAATGTCATTGTTTTCATAGCTCTATATAACAACATCTGCTATCATATCTTGGTTGTTTGTTGTGAATTTAAGGTTGTAGATGGATTACAGATGCCCATGGGGGTCCATTAGAAAGAAATGAACAGGTAGTCAGTTTGAAAACAAGTCAGAGTGTCTGAGATTCATAAAGGACGTAACAAAATTATAGTATATTGTTATATTGTTATCACAATAACATGAAATGAACCAGCTGTGATGAAATGTGTGTGAACTGAAGCATAAAATAAGGAAAACAAACTATGGGACATTATAAAACATCTCCTAATTTTGTTCTATTTGTCTTTAGAAAAGGTTTGAATTTGTATTTGCCTTTTTATATCTCAATGGAAGCTGAAACTGTCTGTGGTCGTATTTTTTTCTTTAATGTCATTATTTCTCAAAATTACAAAATAATTATTCTGTGATTTTTGATAAGATAACAAAGCTTGTTTTCTCAGATTCTCAAGAAAACAAAAAGCTGATTCCTTAAGAAAAAGATAATTTATCACGGGAAAAACAACTTTGTTTGATTGTTTTTGGTGTCTGTTTCATTCAAGGCAACTGTGGCTCAGTTGGTACAGCGGTCGTCCACTGATCAGAAGGTCAGTGGTTTGATCCCTGACCATGGCAGCCTACATGTCGAAGTTTCCTTGAGCGAGATACTGAACCACAATTTGCTCCCAATGCTGCGTTCATCGGTTGGATGAATTCCCAATGGTGGCAGGTGGCACCGTTTAGGTTAGCCTCTGCCACCAGTATGAATGTGTGTGAGAATGGGTGAATAAGTGCAGTTGGTAGTGTAAAGCACTTTGAGTGGTCGCAAAGCGACTTGAAAAGCGATATATAGGTGCAGGTCCATTTACCATTTACCAAGGATCTCTAATTTCAGCACCACAAGGGCCTGGACAGCTCCGCTTCAGGCTAACCGAGTTTAAATCATTTCTGTGGCTTGAATACTGTATATACAGTGTCAAACATCTACAGTAAGGATAATCTCACTAACTTACTAATGTATGTTAATAGAATAAAGTTGGTAAATAATAATAATTAATAATATTCCTTAATCATCCTTCAATTCCAACAAGTCCCTGCACCGTTTTCTGTTCTCACGCCCTAATGATAATAAAATAATAATAATAAAAGTAAAATTACATTGATCTTGATAGCCCTATAGCACAAAGATATGATCCCTAATATTACATTGAAGTGATTTGGACTGCACAGGTTTCAGCTTTTTATATCAGCATGTCAGTGAAGAACCGCAGTGATGGGTGCTCCTTGATCCGACATTTTCAGCTTAAATCAGTCGCTCCATTTGTCAAGATGCCATCGTTGTATGCTGGCGTGGCCCACCGTATCTCTGATAAACGTTATGAGGAAGAAGAGGAAGAAGACCTTTTGTTTCCTCCTGATAACAGGTTGATTATCTCGAGATATCAAAGCCCTTTTGCTCGAGATAACAAAGTAATTAGCTCATGATCTCCGGATAACAGCATCGTCTGTACGTTCATTATCTCAGCATGATTTGATTATACGGAGCATTAAAAAAAAACATGAATGCAACCGTGTAGCACTAACTGACTGCTATAAGTGTCAGAACAGAACAGCCTGTTCTAAGTGTTTTGCTCTTCACATTTCATTGGTGAGTCAGACTAATCCACTTCCTGGTACACTCAGTCACACACACAAACACCTCCTGATCACCTTTAACCCCCAGCGGCTGGCACCACAACAGACTCACCCACATAAAATACAGCCGCCCCCTCCCCTCGCCAGCCAACGTAGAACAATGTTCAGGTCAAACCACCACACACACACACACACACACACACACAGAGGAGGCATCTATCAAGACTGTAGCATAAGGGTTTAAAGATAGAAGCAGTACCTGGGATAACGGAGTCGATGCAGACGGGGGCGTGGCCTCGCAGCGTGAAGCCGAAGTTCTTCTTCCCCCGGTAGACACGAACCACCCTGAAGAAAGGGCGGGAAAAGGAGGTCAATGATTAAACAGAAGATTAACAGACAGCATTATGAAAATAATTACATTACATTACATTACATTACATGTCATTTAGCAGACGCTTTTGTCCAAAGCGACTTACAATAAGTGCATTCAACCTGATGGTACTAGACATAGACCATAGGAATCAAGTAAGTTCTAAGTAAATTCTTAGATTATTATATCAATTACATAATACGTTTGCCAACTTTAACTGATACACAATATCATAGTTTTATTGCGTCAATGCCAAAAGCTTAACAGATTTATTTTGTTTTTATGGAAGCCCATTTTTGCCAATGTGATAAAAAAAAAAAAAGTTTTCTTAAGCGATTATAAGAAAAAAAAAAGTTATTATCTCAAAAATAATGACTAAGTATCTCAATGTAATGACTTATTATCTCCAAATAATATATTTTTATTTCAAAATAATGATATCTTTTGAGAAAGTTTCTCATTATGTCGAGATAATCACATCATTTGTATATTGAATTAACAAGCTCTGTTTTTCATCTCAAGGCTGAGTTTTCACTTTTTGGCGGAAATGAGCCTGCATATGTTTTTGGCTGCTAAAATCATATTTCTTTTTAGAGGGAGAAATAGTTTGAATCATTTTGTCAATAAACTGTGAGAGTGAAACGTGTCAATCAAAATGTCTCCAAACTGTGTGATTGTGTGAAACCCAAATATATTAATTTTACGATGATAAAAACAAAACAAAAGCAGGGCTGAAAAGCTTTTCAGTATTTGATCGATTAAACAATGAATCAGTTATTACATTTGTTGTAATTACTGCTTTCAGCATGAACTGTGACATCATTTACCAGGAGGAAATTTAACAACGTTTCTGTGAATGTACAGGGAGCCCAGCTGTCTCTGGATGATGTAGGATTCACTCACTGCTGTGTACCAGGCTGTTTGTGCTTCACTTTTGTTTAGATTTGTCACTTCCTGTAGGTGGGAGTCTGAACAAGTGGAGGCATGACGCTTGTCTTTAGTGCAATATGACTTTGTGATTAAGGCTGAAAACTTTTTTTTTTTTTTTTACGTAACAACCCCAACTAGTGCAGCCTCGACTCCATATCCCTACACGTGTCTCTCTGTGTTTATTCTCCAGCCTCTGGCCTAAATAAAAATAATTCACGACAATGAATGAAAAAGCTTTGACATTTCGCTGATGGTAGTGCTTTGCTCTCATGCACCCCAGTGGAGGAGTACACGGTGGAACCTCCCGTTACATCAAAGATGAGACACTTATGGTGTCTATCCACCGGTGCGTTGCCATGGAAACGACTCAAGGCAACAGTGGCTCGATATGTAAACAGGGGGAAAGACAAAAAGAGATGAAGGGGGGTCGGGTAGAGAAAACAGACAGATCTGTTCTTTGATAGCCGCGGTTACTGGCTGTTATGTAAGATGAGCTAAATGCAGATAGGTACATTGTGTGTGTGTGTGTGTGTGTGTGTGTGTGTGTGTGTGCAGCCACAAAATGAGGCTCAGCATCAGCCTTGAGCACACTTGACAAACTGTGAGACTCCGTCAGTCATCAGGCTCCTCAAGGCCTTCCTGAGTCCCATCAGTCGACAGCAGCTGCACTTTACATGACTTCCCATTAATTTATCCAACTCAAAAATGAGCCCATCACTAGGGGTGTAAATCGTGGGATTCATCATTATATGATATTAGATTGATTCATTGGAAAACGATATGATATTAGCAATATAAACGATATGAGTCTGCCACGGTACGACTTTGATTCGGTTCGATTCAGGGTCCAGTGATCGATATGAGACGATATTAACACAACCTGTTATATGAAGTCACAAAAAACAACTTAAGAATGATTATACCATTTTATTTCTGAGCTCTTCCATATATTTAAATAAAAACAATCCATTCTTTTAATACAAAGAATAGAAATAGATGTTTACTATTAAGTGCCACATTGAATTTAAGTGCAAATATTTTCATGGGTTAAATCAAAGAGGCTGTCATGATCTTTCAGTTATGAAAATAAATCATTCCCATGACAGCTTCTATCCGTGTGCTCAGCTTACTTCTCAAAACAAAACAGGGAGACTGTCAAAATAAAAGTATATATTAAAGACGTGATTGTTATCGTTACACCCCTAGCCATAATGTTATGTTAATGTTAGTATCTATCTATCTATCTATCTATCTATCTATCTATCTATCTATCTATCTATCTATCTATCTGTCTGTCTATCTATCTATCTATCTATCTATCTATCTATCTATCTATCTATCTATCTATCTATCTATCCATCCATCCATCCATCCATCCATCCATCCATCCATCCATCCATCCATCCATCCATCCATCCATCCATCCATCTCAATAGGAGTCTAAACAGTGTAATTTAACCAATAGCCTTATGTGGCAGTGTGATCTGAGGCCCACTTAGTAGACTGGAACATGACTCATGGGACAAACAATAATGACACTTAATTCCGTTGAAGAACTCTAAATATTCAAAGCAAAAACACCAAATAAGGTCTGTCGAGCAGAACTGGGACGTTTCCCATTAATGCTAGATATACAGAAACGAGCAATAACATTCTGAACACGTCAAAATTCCCAAAGATAAACTTCATTTTTAAAGCCCTGAAAACCCAAAAGCTGAGCCATGAAAATACAATAAGGCACAGGCTCCCATCACTGACAACACAACAGAATAAAACGTATTATGAACCAGTCAAAGGGTCTATGTGTATCTATTTTCTCTTTATGAATCTCTTCTCTACGTCTATCTCCATTACCAAACCACTTTCTCTCTGTATAACTATTTATCTCTATCTATGTCTCTCTATCTCTACATATCTTTACCTTTCTAATCTCTCTTTGTCTTTCTTATCTGTCTTTCTATCATTCTTTTCTCCATTTCCATTTTTATCTCTTTCTGTTTGTCTGTCTCTTTTTTTCTCTTTCAAAAGATTTTGCCAAAGCACCATAATAACATACATTTTTTCAAAATATCTAACAATAAAATATCTCTCTATCACGATATAACTATTCAATTGCTGAATCTGTTTATATTTCTCTATATTCAATTCAATTCAATTCAATTCACTTCAATTCAATTCAATTCAGTTCAATTCAATTAGATTCAATTCAATTGGCTTTATTGGCATGACGTAACAATGTATATTGCCAAAGCAACCATCAGAAAAAAAGATAAGATAAGGAAAACAATATTTACAATAAATTATTATAATTCTGCTATTCATTTTAAAAGAAAAGAAAAAGTAATAACAATAAAAGAAAGCAATATATAGCTATAGCTCTCTTTTTCTGTCAATCTATCACAATCTCTATTTCTATTTGTGTCTACATCTTTATCTTAGATTTTCTATTTCTTTTCTCCATGTACCTATCCGTATTTTATCTCTCTATATCTCTATCAATCTCTTCTCTATATGTCTATCTCCACCTTTAAACCTCTCTATCTCTGTATCTAGTTTGTTACTGTGGAGAGACAGTGTTACACAACACTCTTGAGGGCTATTATTCAGTTCAGGGAAGGCAGCAGCACAACTTCTCATTGTGCCTGTGCCACTTACAGCACATGACGAAACCTCTTCCAATTAACACCATCAGCTTGTCTTCCATTGTCCTGTAGCCTGCCCATATGATTCTACTTGACATGTTCGGCTGCGCATTTTCATTTTCATTTCCATGTGGATGAAGACAGGTCTTGGGATTTATTTAGTTCGTTTGTGTGGGAGTGTGGGAGTTCACTGCCACCCCTGTAATCCTGCACTAAGTCCACTGTGGGGTTATTAATTGGACAGTCGTGTAATCAGCATGTTAGTGGGTGGGAGAATGAGCGGGAGTGAGTAAACGTTCAGGGGCTCTGCAACAGCACAGGATTAACATGTTGAGTAGATGAAGAGATACACACTAGCAGAGGGTACAGTCATGGAAAAAAACATTAGACCATTGTTTTCTTCAATTCCTTGTTCATTTTAATGCCTGGTACAACTAAAGGTAGACAAAAATAGCTCGTAAGAGTTTAATTAAAAAGCTGATATCCATACATTTTCCATGGTTTTCTCGATAATAACCAAAATCATTATCAAGAAAACCATGGAAAATGTCTAGATATCAGCTTTTTAATTAAAGCCCTATGAGCTATTTTTTGTTGTTATGATTATATTTGTCCAAACAAATGTACCTTTAGTTGTACCAGGCATTAAAATGAACATGACTGTGATTTTCCTGTGCACTTTTTTTACTTGTATTGTCGGGTGTCAAAACAACTTCCTTTTGGGGTTTTCTAAGTTCAGGTTCATGATGAGATTCAGAGTAAACAAGAGCTTTAGAATGGAAGAATCTGGAGACAACAGGAATGGAAAAAGAGACACACTCTCTTATGTTTTATATCCATTTTCAAATAATCTATCTATCTATCTATCTATCTATCTATCTATCTATCTATCTATCTATCTATCTATCTATCTATCTATCTATCTATCTATCTATCTATCTATCTATCTATCCATCCATCTATCCATCCATCCATCCATCCATCCATCCATTTTCCTGTGCACTTTTTTTACTTGTATTGTCTGGTGTCAAAACGACTTCCTTTTGGGGTTTTCTAAGTTCACGTTCGTGTTGAGATTCAGAGTAAACAAGAGCTTTAGAATGGAAGAATCTGGAGACAACAGGAATGGAAAAAGAGACACACTCTCTTCTGTTTTATATCCATTTTCAAATCATCCTGTAAATCTGAAGTCAATCTTTGGCATTATGTGTTGAGATGAACTTGTTGGAAGCCTGGTTTCCAACAGTCAACAACTCTAAGTTGACATCAAATCAATACATCTTTACACGTGTGCTCACCTCTGATTGGGTCCAATGGGGGGATGTGCGGGCATCCCAGAGACGGACTTCCTCGTGCCCCTGTCTCTCTCCGCCTCCCCCCTCCCCCCGGGTTCTCCATCTCTGGGCACTGAGCTGGCCCGTTTGGACCCACGATGGCGATCGGAGTGATCCTCGCTCCGACTCCGCCGGATCCTGCCCTGCGGCTCGCTGATGCTCTTGCTGCGGCAGAGCCGGTTCGCCACGTTCTGGTTCACGGCCTCGTCGAAGCGCTGCCGGTGCTTCTTGGGAATGAAGATTCTGGCGAACATGGTGGCATGTGAGGAAAATAAAAGGGGGCTAATGTTAATTTTTGTCCACAAGAGTTGCCTCAGAGAAAAAGAAAAAGAGTAGGAAAGAGGATGGATCTACATCACAGATCCACCTCGATCCATTTTGAGAAACATAGAGTCCGAAAACAAAAACCTTGGATTCCCAGTGAAATAAAAGTCAAAAATAAGAAAGTGATGATCAACTCGATCGTTGCTGAAGTGTCTTCACAATCCACACTTATTCAAATCAACAGGCTTCCTCCTTCAAGACTGAAAGACAAAAGGCTTTTGTGGACATGTGAGGGGTCTTTCGCTCCCCAAAGACTAGAAAAGATAAGTTAAATAGCAAGCGAGAGAGAAAAGATCTTTCTCAGAGACAGTGAGGAAATCTTGGCGTCACTCGCTGCTTGCTGGAGTCTCACTGCAGCAGCGTGAGGTACCAGAGCCAGAATACAGCAAGAGGAAAAAAAAAAGGTGTGGGAGTGACTGAGCGAGCATGGGATTTCTCCTCTGCTATCTCTCTCTCTCTCTCTCTCTCCATCTACAGTATGTCATTCTCACTCTCTCGCTCTCCTACACTTCCGTCCACGCTTCACCTCTGTGTCACTCTGTCCGTGTGAGCGCGGAGCAGGAAGCTGTCATCAGCTTGTGGACCTCAGACCTTACCGTTTCAACAATTGTTTTTCTTTGGCTGTATGACGTAAAAAAGACACGCATAATTAACCTAATCAAAATGAGCACTCAGTAGGTGGATAGGTTTTCATTAAACAAATGATTCGCTTTTAATTTTAGAGTCCAGTAATTTCTAACAGTTTCCTCTCATTATAAAAAAGCTGAGGTGACGACATTTTCACTATGTACAAACAACAACAAGAGGAATAAACATCAAACTGGAAGCTCCACTGTCAGTCTACAGATTTAGTATTGCACTGTAATGACATTGGACGACTCACAAGACAATAATTTAAAAATGACAGACAAAATTGGTACACTGTAAAAAATGTTTGTAGAAATTACAGTAAAACACTGTCAAATTGCATCAGAAATAGGTCGTAAAATTAAACATTGTACATCACCATAGTAGATACTTTTAATTACTGTAAATCAAAGAATAGTATAAAACTTTAAATTCTACTGCCATAAATTGTAGAAAACACACAGTTTTGCTGTAAAAATATAAAATTTTCATGTAAAGTTAATGGAGAAATACCATGATGACACAATTATCCTAACAGTAATAGGAATATTCAATATAAATTACAGTTTTTGCTGATATTTACATTAACACACGCTCACTGTATTTTTTTACGGTGATGTTTTGGCAACCACAGCTGCCGGTATTTTACCGTAAATTAAACAGATTTTTTTTTACGGTGTACAGCAGGGGCTGGGATATGCCTACTTTTAGCTCATGGCTTTTAGCTCAACAAATCTTACAATTCCCACAATGCATCTGGATCAACCACCTTCTTGTTGAGAATTAGATAAAAGCGAAAAACTTCTGGGTCCGAAAAGTGAAGCCAGTGCCAAAGTGCATTAAACCTTTATTCTTATTGATGATCACTAGGGGGCGACTCCACTGGTTGCAAAAGGATCCATTTACATAGAAGAAATTAGAAAATTACTTTAATTTCACCTCATTTATTACCTCAGTCAATATTTTCCTAATGAGTTTATGGTCTCAATCATTAGTTTCAAGTCTTCTTTAATACAAAATGATGTTCATTTTGTAAATGATGGTCCTATTAAGAGTAAAATAGACAATAAAGTCACTATTATAGTGGTGTCCTTGGGTTCTCAATCCACCCCTTGCTAGTTCCTAGCTCCTAACTCCTTGTCCAAAAAACCAAGATGGTGACAGCCAAAATGTCAAACTCGGACAAGGATTTAAAACAATAGTCGACAAACCAACGGGTGATTACATCCACTTCTTTTATACAGTCTATGGTCAGATAAGATGATTGAGACTTCTTTCATTCAAGCCAAAGTTCTAATTTTACATTTTGTCTGAACACAATCAGCCGTGCGCCAACTTTACGGGAATATAACTATAAATATATGTAAACAAGTGCTGTGTAACATACAGTACAGGCCAAAAGTTTGGACACACCTTCTTATTCAATGCGTTTCCTTTATTTTCATGACTATTTACATTGTAGATTCATCAAAACTATTAATGAACACATGTGGAATTATGTACTTAATAAAAAAGTGTGAAATAACTGAAAACATGTCTTATATTCTAGTAAGCAAAGGGTGGTTACTTTGAAGAATCTAAAATACAAGACATGTTTTCAGTTATTTCACACTTTTTTGTTAAGTACATAATTCCATATGTGTTCATTCATAGTTTGGATGCCTTCAGTGAGAATCTACAATGTAAATAGTCATGAAAATAAAGAAAAACGCATTGAATGAGATGGGTGTGTCCAAACTTTTGGCCTGTACTGTATATGTAAACAAGTACAGACTGCAACCATTGACTGTATGACTACAACATGCATTTTGTCACACATAAACTGGCAAAATGTCAAATGGGTGTGTGATGATGAGTGTGGACTGTACGTGCTGTTTCATTTTGAGTACTGGCTGTTTACTGAACAACAGAGCCGACTATGACAACAAAACAAACTGAGTCGTCCCCCCACACACATGGACAATAGAAAACATTTCATTCAAGTGAAAAGAACTGCTGCAAAGACACAAGGCAACCGCCCACACATGCATGCACACAGTTTTTATCACTATACCTGTGAGGATTTTCACTCTCTACGCCTCTAACAGTGATTTTAATTTGTTCTAAGACATGATTAACCTTAAAGAATAAGTTCACCAGTTTTCATTGTGGGCACAAGTGGTGATGTAACCGCATTTCTGGGTAATGTTTGTTTCAGTCTGTAACCTTAATAAAGAAAATATCAGTGTAGACAAAAGGTCATTCTGGGGGAATAAATCGGTAGCTGAAAACCAACACAGTAAATCACAATATTCGTGGTTCATTCAGTATTACAGATTAATAATAAAAAGTGTACGAGAACAAACCCTGTTATTTTCCTTTAGCCTTAACTTCTTTGATATGATTCACTTTACTGTAAAAGTTTGACATTTTGAGAAATAAGCTTGTTCACTTGCTTGCCCAGAGTAAGATGTCTTTATGCCTAACTGGAGCTTAAAGGCACTCGTCAGTCACTCAAAGCGACCATGCCCTCAATTATGCATAACTATAAGCCTTAATGTAATCAAAACAATTGAGTTGTATAAAAATCCACCACCCTCACACTTATCATGAAGGGAGAAATTCATTTTTGAGATTAAAACAATTTTTTTACCAGGCTGAAAACATGTTTATTTCTATTGGAAAGGTGGAAATTTTAACATGGCAGTCTATGGGGATTGAGACTTCTTTTGAGCCAGCATCTAGTGGCCACTCGGAGAACTGCAGTTTTTCGCAATTCCTCATTGGCTTCATTTTCCAGCCCCGGGTGGTTACCAATTGATAAATATGCAGCTACCATCAGCAGCCAGTTAGCTTAGCTTAGCATGAAGTATGAAAACAGGCAGCTTGGCACTTTCCAAAGCTTGGTGGGTATATTTTATTACCTTTGGAGTGATGTGTTTTTTCGAGTCTTTATATTATAAGCTAAGCAAACTTCTGGCTGTAAAGTAGCCTCAAATTTTCAATATAGATATATGTGAGAGTGGTATCAAAGTGTTCATCAAACTAACCTGGTCTCACAGAAATCCGTGAAATAGCCACGGATTTCGCTTAACTCAAAATCCGTGGAATAGCCACGATATTGCTCAAATTTCCGTGAAACTGACACGGATTTCGCTACAATGCAAGTTAATGACATATCCCGTGGCTATTGGTTTGTTCCAAGTCACGTGACTTTCAAGGTCCCAGCGGTCAGAACAAAAAACATGGCGGACAGTTCTCTCATTTTTAGTGAAAAATCAATATTTTGACTTAGTTTCTGCATAAAAATTGATTTTGGAACTGGCCTCTTAAAAAAAGAGAAAACTGGCTAAAATTACCTTAATTTGTAGGATTTATTAAAACGTGTTTTCATATAAAGGAGACAACAACAACATACACACGTACAGCAGCCTAAAAAACATAAACACACAGCATGTCCAATATATTAACACCTTGTTTTTAACTAGACTGCCCTGCTTAATGTCAATTAAAGAGAACCAAAATTCCAGCAGATACGTCAAGCGAGTCAAAAGTTAAATATTTGACTCCATGTTTGCTACATCACAGTGGCATTAAGTTCCAACTGAGAGCACAGCCCCAACACATCTTTGCAAAAAACTGTTTTGATTCCCACCTACACCAGTCTGTTGTGTTCTCCCTAGCTGATTCGCTGCTGATCAGATGAATCAGCCATAAGTAGACCGGGTGTGCGCAGTCTGTGAAAAACAGCACCAGTGGAGTAATTAGCAACAAACACGCTGATAGAGACAACAGAGAGACAACATCTACCACTGTATGTGTCCTCCAGAAGCTAATTAAGCTGCATAAGAACAACTTTGACAGCTAAATAAAGCAATTAGGACAGACTAAAAGTACAGAGAGAAAGAGAGAGAGAAAATCTTTACAGAAAAATGAGAGGCCTGACCACTTTTCATTTCATTATCCGGAGCTTTATTGAAAAGGCATTCAGGTAAATATAGAGCGTCTCACACTCTGTACTGTTCCTGACGTGTGGCGTTTAATGAAGTCTCACTTTCATGTGGGACCTAAAGGTCACAGCTTCTGTTAACAACCCTGGTCTCTTGTATGAAGAGTTTAATTTTGAAAAAATCTGCACACCAGATCTTGACTCTTTAGTAGCTGTATCTCTGTAGGCCTATATAGATAAAAAGGATGTACTTAGAGCCTGAATAATTGTCTTTTTTAGGCAGATACTGACATAAACATCACTGTGCTTAAGACACAGGAGATTATTGAGTTTATTGGGGGAAAAAGGCCTATTATTCCATCTCTCAAGAGCATAGAGAATATAGACATAATTTAGACATGTCTCACTGTGGGCCTCCCAGTGGTAGTAAGATAAAATACACTGTGGTAACAATGTTAGCTGTTTTTTTCTTTACAAGAGCTCTCCATTCAGCACCACAACAACGCAAGACCAAAGACAGCAGGAGCTTATTATTTTTGACATGTTTCTCTCTCCTGCTGCTTGAAGAATAGTTTTTGTCTTACTTTCATAGCTCACAGCAAGTCCAGTGTAATTAATTTAATTAAAGGTGCCAATTAAATACTTACAAATGGAGCACTGTACCAATTTTACACATTAAGAACAGTTTAATTGGCATGAGGAGTCCTACTTTTCATATGAATAGTTACTCTTTTTATCTTTTCACTGCAATATTATAATCAAAGATTAATTAATAGCACCCACTGATTTAGAATTAATATAATAGGCTTTTTTTTAACTCAATCTGATGTTTCCTTTGAGATGAAAACATTTGGCTATTTTACTAGTATTTCTTTACATATGGCCTCCCTCTTGTTGGGAAAAAAGACACAATTGCAGTTCCACAAATGTCTTCTGTTCATGTAATATTTCAAGTTTGACCACAGAGAAGATTTCTTTTTGCCGCTGGAATAATTTAAAAGATCCTAAAAGTTGACCTAACCCTAGTCCCGCCCCTTTTTGCTCCAATAACAATTGAGTTTATTTAAGTTTGATAATAAAACCAATGAAACCAAATTTTTATAAATGAAGATGTGCCTGGAGGACCTGTAAAAGCGAAACTTGGTACCTAGAAAGTGTCACAATCTTTATGGACACATTATATTGTATACAGTCACATCTTAAGTTAGCTAGTGTTAGCAAAAATGCTAGGTAACTAGCTAGATTAATGTATATGTTGCTAAATCACAAGAAGTTAGCTTGTTAGCTTAACATAACACAAACATCATCCATTTTTACTTTCTCCTTATTTCTGTGGTAATGTTAGAGAGATTAGGAACAGAAGGATGGTTGCTGACATATTTTTCAGATGACATTAATTATCTTAAGCCCGAAAAACTAGGCTAACTTTCCTATATTATCTCTAAGGCTATATGTCGTCCCAAAGTAACCTGGTGTCATTTATCCATATACACGACTTCTAGCATCTCAACAGGAAAAATAATGTTGTTCTTCTTTCAATGTTTTAGCTATATTGCCTGATGCCTACAAACAAATATGCACCGTCACTTAAAGGAACCAGCATATTCATGTTTCTTTTTGTCAAAACGTGTTTAATTTAGCAACAGTAACTAAGAGGGCCCGGACATTTGGATCAATCATTTACATCAAATTACACAAAAAACACATAGTGGCTTTAAGTTAGCATACCTTAAAAAATATACACCATTTATGCTAACAGAATGCTAACACTTGTTTTAGAGTAGCTGCCACTTTTAAGGATTCTCATTTTAGAAGCAAATCTGCTCATTTAAAGATATAGGCCACATATTCTTAGCCTGCTGTCACTGTCTCTGCAGATTTTGATCAGGCTTAGGCGGTTTATGTATCCGACTGCAGCCTGAGACAGTGTTACATGAGCACAGACTACTGGTTACAATGAGCAGACTCCTGAGATATAAATAAATGTTCTGTAGTGATGTAGGTGTAGCAACCCACACAGTCCCTCTCTGTTTGCTATCTTCGCCTCCCTGCGATCTGCTTTCTATTCCTATCACAGAACTAATATGTCTCTGTCTCTCAAACAAATACAGTGCCTGTCTGTCAAAGTGTGTGTGTGTGTGTGTGTGTGTGCGTGCGCGCGCATGTGTGTAGCAGCTGCTGCTATCAGCATTCGGCTTTTATAAATGTAGATGTTTCTTCACCTCAAAATGCCCAGCCATCTGTTGAAACAGCCACCTCATCAGAAAAAGTTTTCTACGTCAACTCTTAGAAACTAAATGAGTGCTCTGATTTGACCTCATTTATAAAGAACAGAGATCTATAATTATCTGAAGGAGGGTTGTGGAGGAGGAAGCAAGCAGGGAGAAAGGGACAGTTTTCTCAAAAGGGAAAAATGACATGCAGAAAACTACAAAGAGGAGACCTCATTTCATTCCAAGTGTCCTGATGTGGCTTAAATGTGTGAGTGAGGCTAAAGTCTGAGACTGGTGCCGTGTCTGAACACACATAGTGCTCCAAAATAGTAATGTGTCTGTTGGTCCAGCTCATCTTCAACACTGCCAAAAAGGCACAGTGGTGGGTCACACATTTAAAGATAAATCTAGTAGAATTAAAAGATAATCATATGATTTCAAATCTGTTGTGAGCATCACTTGGTGCCTGGTCTTTGTCCAGGAAAAAGTAAATGATTAAAAATACGAGTCATATCTGATCCACTGAATAAATAAGAACACACTGATCAAAGCATAAAAAAGCAAGAATAAAGCACAAAGCATAACCTACAGCTGAGGCTGATGGGTACAGGTATTTGGCCAAAACCCTCAATATTGGACAAACTGAGACTTTGATCTTTTGGTAGCGGTAGATGAAAAGCCAGATGATCATTAAAAGTTTTTTACAATAAATCCTGAAGGGGACATGAATGTGTGTATTCGTAGCAGTCAATCCGATGGCTGTCAAGCCAAATATATGGACTTCATGGTGGCATTAGATGAAACGTGGTATCATGAATATCTGTCCAATATTCAAGATATATAGATGAGGAATATTGTCATTGCCATCCATAGATATATATATAAGAAGTGGACATTGGCACTCTGACATCACCCACTGGTTTGAAGTCTTGAGTCTGCAATTTTGGCCCTCGCCATCTTCATTTTTTGGATCAAGAAGTGACCATATTTGGACAATGGGTGGATCTGACTGAAAACCCAACACATGGCACCCGGCTCCTCGCTCCGCCTAGCAAAGCCCCTGCTAGCAACATTAGCTTTCATAATTCAAGACAAACCAAAAACAAGTTCACAGCAATTTAAATGTATAAGGTGCCACAGATATGCATATCTACGCCTCTATCCTGATTAACAGGTTCAAGCAACTTGTCAATCACAGGATAGCCATGCCTTAAAGCATACCCTGATTTATTGTCCATTTTAATCTAATTGGGACCATAATCTACCCAATGAACATGGCATTGTATTGAAGAAAACTTTAAAATAACAATTGAGACCATAAACCCTATTAGCAAAAATGTTTTCTGAGGTAATAAATCAAGTGAGAAGTAGGGTTATTTTCTCATTGACTTCTACAGAATTGGATGTCTTTTTGCAACCCGTGGATTGGCCCCCTGCTGGCCATTAGAAATAATGCAGGTTTAAGGCACTTCCAAATTGGCTTCACTTTTTAAACCTGGAGCAACATTTACTTCTCTTATACAGTCTATGTTGCCATGCCTACAGCAGCCTATTAGCCTGGCTAATAAACAAACTGATACATTGTGGGTTTTATCGCCCTTCAGCCTCAGCATGTTGGTCACATCAAACAGAGCCTAATGCCAACGACAACTAAAAATAGACAACTTGTTCCACTCCAACTTGTGAACGTGCTGGGTTTATGCTCATCACCCACTTTAATGAAAACACTTTGCGAGGCACTTGTGAGACACTAATGTTTATCATCTTGTGCGGAGTAGCAGCTCAGCAGTAGCAGAGCTCCACTGACCTGCAGTTAAGATTAAACACCATCATTACCAGCACCATTGACAAAGAAAGCTCTGTGCACAGCCTGCACTGCGAGGTCAAGAAGAGCTGATAAATGCAGATATGTGGATCATCCAGATCCACCATAATCATCCTCTAATCGCTCTTATTCTTTTCTATAAAACAACTATAACTGTGGTAATAAGGAATCTCCATGACAATAATGTCACCCATGCAGTTACTGAAATGTGGTACAAAAAAGAACAAACCTGCCTTCTAGATTTAGAGAAGACAAACACAGCATAAAACAGGCAAGTATAGTTCAAAAGGAATATTATGTAATCTGTAAAATCAACATTCGGCTTGAAAGCATGCACAAAAACAGATACACACTCAGGCACGTGGTGAGAGTTACAACATACATAATGATTTCAATCATTTAAAAGATGAGAACAATAGCATTACTTTGTAGTACTAACTATGCTACGAGCAGTGTCCGTATAAGTGTGGTCACATCACATCAAACTGCTGCATATTAATGTAATGAATTATAGATTTTTCGCTGCAAATTGCCTTCGAGAAATCTGAGAAAAGAACAAGGGAATAGAGGATTTTTTGAGATGATAAGTATCAACAGCAGCTGTCATCTTATTCTGTATCAATTAAATACTCACTCACCTCCCTCTTCACATACATAGTTACACTGGTGGCAAAAGTAGCTGATGGAATGCACACATTCTTTCAACAACCACAACCACTTTTCAAAAAACCTTAGAAAAAACAAGAGTTAAATTGAAAAAGAATGGAAATGTATACTCACCCCAGACAATCCATCATTTTAGCTGTCACCCATAGCTAAAAAAAACAACTAATCACTAAGTTGCAGCATCTAATAGTAAGCAGAATGGCAAACACCTACTGCCACATCACTTCTACCTCTCTGGGGGGGATAAAAGATATGGTGGGACCTTGGTGCATACGGAAGGCTGTCTTTACCAAGTGTCAAGGGAAAACAGTCACCACGCAGAGAGAGCAGGGAACAGCCCGAGCTCTGAGCGGAATAATGAGAAGAAAATCCATCAGAGAAAAACACAAAAACCCCCTCAGAGAGAGGGAGAGAGAGGGAGGTAAGAGAGTTGTGAGATGGGTGGGGGATGGAAAAACCACAAGGAGATGGCATTAATGTTATTATTGGTGCTTGTTTAAATAGGAGTGTCCTTTATTATAGAAAAACCAATGACGAGTTCGCAGTATTTGAATTATTCATGACCAATTTGAGGCAAAGTAACACTGACGCCAAACGTCATTTCAGGTAACTACCTCAACACTGACCTCGTATTATTGGAAATGCTTCTTACGGTGTATTAATACCCCGAAAAAGTGTTCAGTGGTGTAGTAGTGGATGGCAGCCAGTGTAGTAAGAGAATAATAGGTTTGATTGGCTCTACTTGTGGAAGAAGTGCAATCTGTGGACAAACTGTCTGGGGGTTTAGAGAGAGGCAGGAGTGCTGGTCACTTTGGCACACAGACAACCAAATATCACTGGCTACCTGACTGTTTTTTCACATCTAGTCATCTGGCGTTACTCCACTTCACGCTCAAAAAACCTGTTGGGTGTAGCTCCAGGTTTTTTCCCTTTTTTTGGACGGGACAGCAGTTACAGAGCAGCATGGTCACCGTTATTAAATCCATGAAACGAGCACTCAACTAAATCTGTCACCTCCATGCTGTGACTTCACTTCACATTGACAATTTATTTACTGCTTAAAACTCTTAGCTACAGTCCCTACATGTCATTCAGTCTCTCAGTTTCACTAACACTGGTGACACTTTCAGCGACCTGGAGGGGGTCACTGTGGATTTACCCCTGGTGGCAGATGGGGCCCACCTAAACCCAAAGCGTAGCTCTGAAATGCCTGGCAGTGGTCAGGACCGCCTCTAATCCAGCCTAGCAGAGTGAGCAACATTCATTATGACTTAAATCTCTGCAGATTATTTTACTTTTCACTGGGCTTTGAAAATGACAAGTGAGCATGTATGTGTGGGATACAATACCAGGAGTGGGAGTAAATTTGAACAACAGTATAATGCTTTGCAGCGGCGAAAACTGTCCTTGGCTTTAAATGACAGTTTTGCAGCATAGAATGACAGAAAACATGTGCTTTATGTTTTGTTATGTGATGAAACACATTTCATCTTGACCATGACCTTTTGTGGTCAAGTTGTCTTTGTACATTAAAAAATATTTAAAAAAATATATTTGTTGTTATTTTTAGTCTGATGGTTTTTGTACCTTTTTGTAGTCAGTGTTCAACTTTTGTAGTTGTTTTGTGTCTCTTTGTTGTCATTCTGTGTCTTTATATTCATCTTATGTCTCTTTGCTCTGTATTGATTTGTGGTCGTTTGGCCCTTTTCATAGATGTTCTTGTTGTTTGCATCTATTTGTTGATTTTGTCTCTGAGCAGTCATTTTGTCTCTTCTTTAGTGTTTGAGTCTCTTTGTGGTTGTTTGAGTCTCTTTATGGTTGGTTTGTGTCCCTCTGTTGTCATTTTGCATCTATTTGTTGATCTGTGTCTCTTTGTAGTTGTCTCATGTCTCTTTGTAATTTGCCTTGTGTGTCTTAGTAGTTGTCATGAGTCTCTTTGTAGTTGGTTTGTGTCTATTTGTGGTCATTTTGCCCTTTTAATAGTTGTTGTGATTCTCTTTGTAAACTCTCCTCAGAGTTGTTTTGCATCTTTTTGTAGTCGTTTTATTTTTCCCTGTGGTCATTTTGCATCTCTTCCTGGTTGGTACATGTCTATATAAGTGATACTTTGCAGGTGAAGACCAGAGGGGGTCCTGACACTTTGAGTCCCTGTGCCTGATAGGCCCATTCAGTAATCCATCCAAAGGGTGGATAATGTGTGAGAACGGCGCTCTAGCAACATTAATGCAAGGGATGTCTTATGTTAAATTATATATGCCTCAGACTGCCCAGGATACTGCTTTTTATGTCAATGGTTGGCCCCTTTGAAACAAGGATGCTGCTATCTTTACATAAATATACCCTACATTCTACAACAGTGCACCCTATATTATGCTTGGCAACCCATTGTTATGGGAGCTGAAACGCTTGGCTCTTACCTGATGCTGGAAATGAGCTGCCGATGCTCATCAGTGGTGAGAATGTCAGGCAGGGCCGAGGCCAACCACTCCACTCTCTTCTCCGCTGCATACTGCTTCAGCACAGTGAAGAGTTTCTCTTTCACTTCAGGTTCGTCACCTAAAATCTGGTCAACCTAATGGGGAGAGGACAGTGATGTTAAGAGGACGGGAGGAGTTTTGAGGACAAGTGAGTGGAATGAAAAATGGGGTGGGTGCTGTCACCTCACAGATTTGCACAGTGCAAGATTGTTTCCATAACAACACTTCATCTACAGCTCAAAAAAGAATATAGACTTACTCTGGGAGGTATTACTTGAGTTTGTTATGATCTTAGTCTGCTTTATATTCATGCTTTTTTTTAACCATCCACAAAGGCCTCTGTCTGTCTGTTTGTTTTTCTTGCATTGCAATATTAACTATTTAAAGGATTACACCAGTGCTGTGTATGTATAAATGTGATAAAATTTACATTTTCAGGACCTTTAAAGTGACTTAAAACTGGACCAGGTGTAATATTTAACCAGGACTCAGCTGTGTATTTAAACGTACCCTCCTGTTGAACTCCAGAGCTTTATGTTTACGGTCCAGTCTCGCTCCCTCTCCTCCCATTTGACTGTCCTCGATGCTGATGCTGCGTTTCTGCCTCGGGCCGAGACACAGCACCCCCAAACGGAGCGTCCTGCCCTGGGAGGCCTTGATCAGCGCCGCGGCTGTCTCGTGCTGCCTGACGGGGATTCCGTTGACCTCCATGACGTAATCCCCGGCCCGCAGGCCTGCGCGGCCGGCTGGAGAGCAAGGCGAGCAGTCCTCCACCAGCAGGGGGCAGTCTCCCACGATGGTGAACCCAAAACGACCATCCGGACCAGGTACGATGTCCATCTGGTTTGCAAGAAAAAATAAATATACTCCCAAAGTCTAGAGTCTCCACAGGCATTAACCTACATGCATTATTGCTGTGATGGATTTAAAAGCTGTAAGACCTGCTGAATGCGGGACACCACTCCGATACTGGGAGGGATGTTCTTCTGAGTCTGGGCGATGGCGACGACAGCTTGGGGACCCAGCGTTGACACATTGTGGCCCTCGATCTCCAGGACCTGATCCCCTGCCTGCAACCCAGCCAGGTGTGCGCTGCTGCCCTCCTCCACAGACAGGATGTAGCTGGGTCCATTGCCACCAAGCTGGAAGCCGAACTCCTCAGGCCAGCCCTGGTTGGACGACGGCATGCTGAGGACTTAAGGGAGGAAGGGATGGAATAAAAAAGGTAAGGTGGGAGAAAGAAAGATTTGAGGATAAGGAACAAGTATTCTTGGAACCAATCAGCCACCAGTCTGACAGCAATTTAGCCTCTGGCGGCAACAGCCAATAGAGGATATCTGGGCTCAGACTTCCCCTTCAGTTTGTTGAGCAGCAAGAAGCTAGAGGTACAGAAAGCATCCAGACATTTCTATTAATTGATATCTGTATATTAATCCGTTCATTCATTCATTATACTTAACCGCTTACAGGGCGGCTGTGGCTCAGTTGGTAGAGTTGGTTGGCCCCCAACCGAAGGTGGTTGGTGGTTCGATCCCTGACCGTCGCAGCCTACATGTTGAAGTATCCTTGAGCAAGATACTGAACGCCAAATTGCTCCCGATGCTGTGTTCATCGGTGTGTGAATGAATTCCCAATGGTGGCAGGTGGGACCATTTAGCGTAGCCTCTGCCACCAGTATGAATGTGTGGGTGAATGAGCGCAGTCTGTAGTGTAAAGCGCTTTGAGTGGTCGCAAAGCAACTAGAAAAGCGCTATATAAGTGCAGGTCCATTTACCATTTACCATTTACACGCACTCGGGTCGTGGGGGGCTGGAGCTGATCCCAGCTGACATTGGGTGAGAGGCGGGGTACACCCTGGACAGGTCACCAGACTATCACAGGGCTGACATATATAGAGACTCTCATTCACTCCTACGGGCAATTTAGAGTCACCAATTAAACGTAAGTGCATGTTTTTGGACTGTGGGAGGAAGCCGGAGTACCCGCAGAGAACCCACACTGACATAGGGAGAACATGCAAACTCCACACAGTAGAGCCACAGGCCGGAGAAATAAATTTAAATTGACAAATACAATTAAATTGACGACAGGCCCAAAGGCTCCAAGTTGAAGTTCAGCCAATGACTAGGCCAGTCATGATTACTAATTTTTGTTAGACAATACATTTTCCAGAAAATAATTGCGATAAACTTTATCACTGTCATTATAGGTCAATTTCATGCCACTGATATAATAATTGCATCGTCCATCCATTAAAAGAGCAATTCACTTTTTATTTCTTAAAATATTCAGACATTGCAACTGTCATTGGAATTGGAATGTGAAATTTAATAAAATATAACAAAATAAATTAAAACCACACAAACAAAACAATAAATAAAAAGCACTCTGGGGCTCTTTGAACAAAAATTGCACTTAAAAAAAGATTAAGCATTTAGCATTGGGGTTAGGAGAGTCTTTCATTGCCTAGCAGGCAATATATACGACCAATTCAGTTCCTCAATGGTTAGGACCTTTGTTAACATAAGCATAGTTTTTTTCTGATCATTCTTAATTCTTAGGTGTTGTAATAATAAAAAAAAGCTTAGGGGCTGTGCCCAAGTCTTACACTGCTCGGAGAAATCTGCTGCTTTAATGACATCATGTTGGCTAAAATGTTGGTGAGATCCATATGTCAACAAACACACATTTGCAGTTTATGTAGATGTGCTTGATTGCATTTTTGCTGGCCTCAATAAACCGATAAGATCATGCATTCTGCCTCTTTTGCTTTCCTCACAAACGGTTTACCTGCATGCAACCAAAGCCTGCTCAAATTTGATTGGTCAATACTACTTGGACTACAAACGGACTACAAACGGAAACGACATGCAAAAATCTTGTCACATTGCAGGTATAAGGGAACAGATAAGACAGCATGCTACACAATGACGAAGAAAAACCTCACAGGGACTTTCAAACACAATCACTTACCCACTTTGGCCAATATATTCAAGTCTATCGACATTGCAAAACCCCTTTTGATCAAATAATCCTTTGCATGTTATAAAAGAGCTCCGTTTCTAAGTCTTCATGCCAGGTCTCTGCAGCCTCCTGCTATCTTCTGTGTCTCAAGTTGTACTATTGAGAGCAGCTCTGTAACCCTCTACCCTGAACTCAGCGGTCCCTGACCTGGTTCACAAACTCCAAAGCAGCCAATCAAATTAAGGCATCGCAGAGATTGTGACCTTAATTAGCTTGAGAGACAAAAGGTCCTCCAGCAATATTTTTTTTTTACTCCGTGCACATGCAAGTCTATCCTGTTGAATGGTAATTATGCAATAGAGTACACCACTGACTGCACTGATTATGTCTTAGCAGGTAAGAGACACAAAGTGGCAATCAAATAACCTAAAGAGGTAAATTGGCAAATATACAGTAGAGGCATTTGTTTGCCAAACTTTGGACTTTAATATTAAATGAGAACATAAAAATCCAGACATGACATAATTTAAAAAATAGACATGTTTGCTTTTGCTGAATATAATAAAGTATAAACCCTTTGACACAGCTGGGAACTACTGATGTGCTCCACAGTGCAGCAGGATTCACACAGTGGACGAAGCTGATAAAAGACTTACAGAAATCTTTCGATGGATACCGGGAGCCCCGCCGGAAAGAGTATCTGCCTTTTTTGGTTTGCAAAAACTTCTTCATCTTGAATGTCAAAAAGCAGGCGGCCTGCTCGCAGCCTGATATCCAATCTGTCTTCTTAAATGTGAAAATAAAAACCCCAAGGACCAACCCAAAGTCAAACAGAAAGGGACTCAAAACCTTGCCCCATTCTTCCACACAGCAGTGTCCTCATGAGCAAAGGGTAAGTGTGCATGAGAAGCGAGTGCAGTCTCTCTGTGAGTGTGTCAAGGAGTTAGTCCTGCGTCTCATCCCTGATTCATCCTAAGGCCAGCCTGCTTGCACAGTGTTAATCAGAAAACTGGGACGCATGCACCCGCGCACCTCGGTTCCTTAATAATTCTCTCTCCAAAAAGGGTATTGTGAGGCCTCATTTTTCTATAAATACACCAATGTGTCTTTTTCCTCCTCCTCCTCTCTTGGCTAGGTGGCTCTCCGAGGGACCGCTACTGGCCCAGAATCACTCTGCGTCGATGCAAGGAAACCTGATGAGTACTAATTGGAGCGTCTGCATGCCTGAAAATCTGTGTGTCCATGTGTGTGAGCACACTGAAGTGCATGGTCCATTGAGAAGGAGCAGGGGCAATTTAAGACTTTAGCCTGTAGGATTAGTAGGATTATGAGCTGAATCTTCCGCACTCCTCCACCCCCTGTCATTAATACTGAAGGAACACATGCTCCACTCCCTTAATGGATACATACACTGACCATTGTGCATACTGTATGTATAACCTGGTGATAAGTAAGAATTTATGACAGGACACACAGGGGATGAGAGGCTGAGTTTAGGTCAAAGCTGGAGTTAAAAAAAACATTTCCAATTTAAGACTGACAGCACAAAACAGTTGCAGCAGTATTGTGGGGTAAAAGCTCTGTTCTGATGACATTTTTTCCCGGGAACGTTAGAAAACCTTGGTGAAAATTAAGGGGAAACCTTCAAGTCTGAAAAGTAAAGCCAATGCGGAAGTGCCTTATACCTGCATTGTTTCTAATGGCCAGCAGGGGGAGACTCACTGGTTGCAAAAAGAAGTCTGATGAGAAAATGACCCTATTTCTCACTTGCTTTATTACCTCAGTACACATTTTCCTAATGAGTTTATTGTCACAATCACTAGTTTTGTCTTCTTCAATGCAGCATGATGATTTTATAGATAGTTGTCCTATTTAGAGTACAACAGACAACAAAGCAGGGTATGTTTTAGGGCAGAAATACCTTATTATTGCCGCTACCATGGCACACTGTGTACATTTAAATAGTTGTGAACTTGTTGTTGGATGTTGTCTCTGTTTTCGTCTTAGAACTTTGACCCTTTCACAGCGTGTTTTCAGTTAATTAAAAAGTTAATTGTAACACTTTGGTAGCCAAAGATTCATTGTTAGGTTGTACTTAAAGACACTCACAGGAGTCTGCTGTTAATTTCTTCCATTAAGTACATTTTTTGCTTTAAGCCTATTTTTTGCTAGCCAAAATAGCATACCAATTAATATCACGGTTAAGGTCAAAGAGGGATACACCTTGCTAACCAAGCTAGCTAGCTCTACCGTTAGCTGGTAACTTAGTATCATCCTGCCAAGCTCCACCCTCTTGTCCAAATATGCTAACTTTTGGCTAAAAAATAAACAGTAGTCCATTTGTGCAATCTATGAGCTGATTTTGGCAAGTGATTGAATTTGTGCTACCATCCTTGAATATGAAAGATTATGTGTAGCAGAAAGAAAACAGGTATTATGTTATATTATACAATTGTTAGGGAAACTCTAATACACTTATTATATGATGTTAAGTGAGTAGTAGGTTTGTCAATAACAGCAGTTATTGTGTTGCAGTCAGTAATTAATTAAAATGAGAATTCATTACAGCTGTAGAGAAAGTAGTGAGGAAGCCTTCAGGTTATTGGAGCGCAAACTGTCATTAGTGGCTAAGCACGTTATGAAGCACAGGCCGTCCGTTACTAACTGAATAATTAAACACAACTGGCTGTTTCTCCAAACAGACACTGCTCACTCCAATCAAACTCTCCTCTTACACTACAGCCAAGACAGTTACTCATGTATGACAAGATGATGGACAGAAAACTGACATTTCACAGGCAATTGAGTCCAATAAAACAGCCTTTTCTCAGTCTTTTCACTGAGTGAAACTGTAAAAAAGAATATCCTTTTAATAATCATGACTACATTAGAGCATATCTACATTATACTTTAGATGCGTTTTTATATATCTAAAAAAAAAAGACGTGCAATAATGCATCTTTAAGACAAAACTGGTATTTTAAAATGCTTCCCAACTTCAAACTCTAACTGTTTATACACTCACTACATTATGACCAACCACAGATCCAACATCCAAAATCTAAAATCTAAAATATCCCATACCTTTTCAAACAGCATCCATAGGTGTGCATGCAGAGCTCCAGAGTAATGCTCCCCTCTCCAGCACTGCAAGCTGTAATATGAGCGATGGGCCATGGCGGCAACCAGATCCAACAGGTGTCTTGTGATGCCTTATTGCATTGTGTGGAGCACTGGATGGCCGAGAGAGAGAGAAAACAATACTAAGTAACTTCAAGTTAGTTATTCATGTAGGCACTGAAGCCAAAATGTTGTAAACAGTTCAGTCTTCTTAAGTGGCCTTATTTTATATCTGACGTGGAGGAAGTACAACATACGTTTTTTTTTAAGTACACTGGTCAATTAGGAAACTTTGGGTTATTTTGCTTCCATAAGATGTCTGTTTTTCAGCAGAGGCAGATTTATTTTACCACTTTTTGTCTATTTGTTTCTGTAGATTTCTGCTAAATATACCAAAAGTTAGAATTAGATTACGTTTGATTTGCTTATTTTACACACAATTTCAGAAAACTTAAATAATAATTGTCCTCATGTAAATAATCCACTGAGGAAGTTTCATGGTGATATATTGTACCCTATTCACATGTATATTTAATATTTGCACATCTCCTCTTCATTCAGAAAACAAATTTCTGAAACTTAAGTGGAAATGCTCTGTGGAAAAATAAAAGGATTTCATTACACTGCAAAAAAGGTGTTTCTAAAAACAAGATTAAAACACTAAATGTGAGGGAAATTATCTTGCTGCATGGACAGATAATTTTACTTGACAAGATTTCTTGAATTAAGATTGTTAAATATAGAAATAAGCATGTTGAACGCTTAAAATCAGAAATTAACTCTTAAAACAAGATTAATTATCTAACACTTCTAAATCTAAGGTTTTTTTAAATCTTGGTAAGAAACAAATCGTCACCCTGTTAAACTAATCACCGAAGTCATTTTTTCAAGTTTTGCAGGAAACACAAAAAACTTCACCAAAAGTGTAACATATGACATTTATTGATCATTTCACTCAAAAAGGATGTAACAAAGGATGGCTATTGGCATAGTAATAACAATGTGTGTAAATTATGTAACGTAAGACAAATAAATGACTTAGGCAATTTTTTGAACATGCCTTTGTGACTTAAGCAAGATATGGTAACACTTTATTTTGAAGGTGTCTACATAAGAGTCACACAAGCCTGTCAGAAACATGACATGACAAGTATCATGAGCATTAATGTTACTTCAAAGTGTCATTAATGTTCATGACACATCCCATGTCATGTTTATGACACGCTCATGTCACTCTTATGTAGACACCTTCAAAATAAAGTGTTACAAATATTAGTGTCAAAAATAAAACACTGATGAACCAAACTGATAACTAAACAATCTCCCTCTAGCTCTTATTTGCTGGGTTCTTATCTGATGCCTATGAATGTGGCAAATTGTAAAAAAAAAACAAAAAAAAACTATTTTGACAAAAAATGACTTTTTGGCGATTATTTTAACAGTGTGACGAAATTATTTGCTGTGTAGCCGTGAAGGCATTCAAGACACTAACTGTAAAACTAATTTGTAAGATTTATAAAGGGATACAAGGTTATGTAAGTGTGGATATTATTACCATTATGTGTTATGTGTTACTATCAATATATCGACATGCAGAGAGACAGTTTCGGATTCTTCCACCCACCGTCCTCCTGCAGCAGCTTCAGCAGGTTAGCACCACCCCTCAGCTGTTAGCTTCAAATTAGCTACACCGATGCTAAGGAAGTAGCATTGTTTACAGCGCTGCACCAAAGTGATGCTGGTAGCCACGGAGCTAACACTATCAGCTATGTTAACGTGAGATTTAAAAAAAACTACAAGGCAGCTATGCGTGACTTCGACTAGGAGGTAAGGGGTAAATTAATGAAGTATGTTGCTTCAGGACGTAAAGAAAGTGGGGATATAACAAGTAGGTTTTGCTAACGTGGGTACTGGTTAGCATGCTAACGTAAAGTTGTTCATCTGAGTCTTTTTAGATGTCGCTAGGATACACACCCTTCATTATTTGATCTAAAAGACTTCGACTTGTTTAAACTACCAGAAAAACTCACTTCATACACAACTATAGCCTCTAGGTGAGTTTGGTGTTAGTTTGTGGCATGAACACCTGTTGTTGTGTGTGTGTAGAGCCGCCAGGTGAGACATGGATTTCCTCACTCTGTTCGCTGTCTACGTCGTGGTGGTGCTGACTTGTATCGTGCTGGTCTGTCGGTACTCCGGTCAGCAGCAAACACCCTTTAATATCCTCTTCAACTTTGTGGGAAAGGTAAGATAGAAGCGTTTTAACTGCATTTCCACAAACCTACACTGTGCGGCGCTGTTAGACTATTCTTACGCCATCTAGACATAAACTATATCTTTATTATACTTATTATTATTTATTTTACACACAATTTCAGAAAACTTGAATAATAATTGTCTTAATGTAAATAATCCACTGAGGAAGTTTCATGGTGATATATTGTACCCTATTCACATGTATATTTAATATTTGCACATCTCCTCTTCATTCAGAAAACAAATTTCTGAAACTTAAGTGGAAATGCTCTGTGGAAAAATAAAAGGATTTCATCACACTGCAAAAAATGTGTTTCTAAAAACAAGATTAAAACACAAAATCTGAGGGAAATTATCTTGTTGCATGGACAGATCACTTGACAAGATTTCTTGAATTAAGATTGTTAAATCTAGAAATAAGCATGTTGAACACTTAAAATAAGAAATTAACTCTTAAAACAAGATTAATTATCTAACACTTCTAAATGTAAGGTTTTTTTTAATCTTGGTAAGAAACAAATCGTCACCCTGTTAAAATAATCGCCTAACTAATTTTTTCAAGTTTTGCAGGAAACACAAAAAAACTTCGCCAAAAGTGTAACATATGACATTTATTGATCATTTCACTCAAAAAGGATGTAACAAAGGATGGCCATTGGCATAGTAATAACAATGTGAATAAATTATGTAACTTAAGAGAAATAAATGAGTTTGGCGATTATTTTAACAGTGTGCCGATATGATATGCACAGCGTTTTTTTATTCCTTATTGAAAAAAACATTAAAAACATTTACTATATACAACAAACCATAGACTATATATAAAGATACAGTATTCAGTTGCAGACAAGTACCCCACATAATGATACAGTCAAACAAGAACATGACTCTAAATAAAGTAGGAAAAATAATGATAATTTGAAGGTTAAAGTGGGGTAAATATTATTATTATTATTATTATAAGAAAATACATTATTATTCTTCTTAAAACTTTACCATATAGTTTGACAGTTTTATCACTTTTTTAAGGGTTTAAAGAATTCATGTTAATTAAATGTTAAATTATTATGTTATTATGTACAATAAATTATGATATTATGATTGGTTTCATCCAACATATAATTTTTAAAAACAACTGCATGTATACCATCATCAAATAAATGTGTTTTAGTATTTTTTTTCTCATTTCATAGAATAAAATAAAATTGCATACATGTTTATCATGCATTTATCATTATTTATATCAATGCCTTTTTCATTAGATGGGACAGACCATTAGCTATAGCTTTTATTACAAAATGTAATTATCTGCTTGTTACAGGAAATTATTTAACAAGAAGAAATTGTAATAACTGAACAATTAAACATTTTTATCTTAAAGATAAATAATACTTTTCTCAACTCAACTTTGCTTAAAGAGATCGTTTTCCAACACTTATGTCTCCATTATTCACATTTAAAGCTGCTTGCCATTCTTTTTACAGGTAGTTGCACCATTCACGCCAAAATGGCTCCAAAAGTTTTCACAGTGGACTTTGCACAGGCTGTTTCATCAAAGGTTTGAAGTTCAAGTGTTCCCAGAAATAAATATATAGTCATAATAAATGTAAGTTTGCATCTCAGGGTCAAAAAACTTAAAATCCTGAATATTTGCCTTCTTTGTCATTTGCCTCTAATTGCAGGAACAACATGTTCATCTATCTGCATATTGTGCTGGAGGGTGCCGTGTATGCAGAGTTCACCTATGAGGTGTTTGGCTTCTGCAGGGAGATGGACACCACTCTGACCAGCCTGTCTGTGCCTTACGTCCTGCTGGCCATCAAGACCTTCTTCTTCTACCTCTGCATCAGGAGAGATCCAGGTTACAATTATTCTAGCTGAAGTATTTTAAACACATTTCTTATGCTTATTTAAAACTTGCACACATTGAGATAGATAGATAGATAGACAGACAGACAGACAGACAGACAGACAGATTTTATTTATCCCAAGCTGGGAAATTACAGTGTAGCAGCAGCATTACACACATAGACAATGACAACACAATTAAATAAAAAGAACAACCTAGGCATACTTCAAGCAATAAAATATAAAAATACAATAAAAAATATAGGAGTAGAATAGAATTCCAGTGCAGAATAAATATGAATATACAGTATAAAAATGTTGGTGCTATGAAACAAATAAGGTGCAATGAACAGTGTGCATAAAAAACACATAAAGTGCATAGATCTATTCCTTGTCACCATGCTGCCACATTTCTGAGTCTTATGAGCAATAACTGAGGATGCTGGTAATTACATATCACCCATGGTGCAGTAAATAAGCCTCATGTGATTCCATGTCTTGGGAAGGCCACATGCAGCTACTTTGCTTGTTTCCACTCTATTTGTCTGTTTAGTTTTCGTAACAAATTCTATTTCAAGTTTTTTTTTTTTAAATATTAGAATGTGTTTCTGTTGCATTTGATGACAATATCCCTACAAAGATCAATTTAGACTTGAAGAGTGATGTCTGCCTCTCTATTACTAGTTTTAAGGCCCTTTTAGATGTCAATTCCTAATTCAGAATGCTCCAGTCATTTCATTCGAGTAAGTTCATCATTTCAGCTGGTGTTTTTTTTTTTTGTAAAACAGTAAGTTAAGATAAGATAGAATGAACTTTATTAATCCTGAAGGAAATTCTGGTTCCAGATTGCTCCAAATTCCAAAAACAATCACAATATAGGATAAAATAAGAAAAGCAATGAACAAAATGGGTAACAATAACAAAAGAAAAAAAGGGGGAAAAAGTGTCAAAGGAGTAAAATGGGTAGAGTGCAGACGACATGGTAGGATATAATATACAGATATGCTGCACATAAAAATGACCATAATATAGTCTGTGGTGTTAAAAAATGGTATTGCACATGGTGTTAATAAGTCAATCAAGTCAAAATTACTTTATTTATGCCAGAGGGGAAATTCAGTTAGTCTGGTAGAATCTCATGAAGAATGAGACAGCCTGATGGCTGTAGGAGAGAAGGATCTTCTGTATCTCTCCGTCAGTCAGTCCAATATATTAGCCTTCCTCCCTGCAGAAAAAGGAAAGCTAATATATCGGTATATATCTGTATTGTGGACATTGTTTTGTGTTATTACAGGAACTGATTTTTTTTCCTCTCTGTTTTGGCAGGCACAGTGACGAAGAAGAAACTGGCTGGCCAGCTGCAGATCTATCCGTACGACAGGAGGATGTTTCACCCGGGAGTCTCCTGTGAAACCTGCCACCTACTTAAACCAGCTCGCTCCAAACACTGCAGTAAGTGAATACATATTAAGGCTACGTTTACACGAGGACGGTCTGAACAGAAGACGCAAAAGTGGCGTCGCGTCTTCACTTTTTATTCCTCGTTTAGACGAGCATTTTCGGGGAGAAAATCTGCTGCATACGGTGACGCAAAAGTGTGTGAAATTCGATTGTATGCAGCCAGGCGGCATCACTTAAAGAGATAAGAGCATCTTTGGGCATGCAGAAGTTTTCACGCCACACATTTTCATCAGCTACTCCTTCCACAAAGTTCTCCACCATCCACTAGATCTCCCAGGTCTCGTTCACAGCCGTCTGGCTCGCCTCCAACGAATTGCTGCATCCAAAATGTGATAGAGGTAATTACAGATCCTTCTCTGTTCACTAATACTATCTGTACATATCCTGTACATTTGGTGGAAAGACTCCTGTAAGTTTATTAGAGCTGCCAGAGCAGCTTGAAGGTCCGACGCATGGAAATAATCCCATGTTTGTTTATTTTCCTGTACTGGAGCATGTATGTGACGTAAACACAAACGTGACGTGAGCAGATCTGAGCAGAGTTTTGCGTCTTGGCAGTGTAGACGGACACGCTACGGCGGAGCGGATTTAACTTTTCCACTTTGGAAGGTGGTTTCAGATTTTTGTGTCTTTAAGCCCCAAAAACGCCGTCACCGTCTAAACGAAAGGCACTTCCGATAAAATATTTTGTCATTTTTACCCGCAAGCGTCCTCGTGTAAACAGGGCCTAAATTTTAATAATTACGCAACATAGTCAATTTTGCGTATTATTTCAGCAAAACATATAAGAACACTGTTAACACTGTTTGTATTTCAGGGGTCTGCAACAGGTGTGTCCAACGCTTTGACCACCACTGCGTCTGGGTGAACAACTGCATCGGCGCTCAGAACACACGTTACTTCCTGCTTTACCTCTTCAGCGTGTGCGCCATGGCGGGCGACATTGCCGTGCTGACAGGAGACATGCTGTTTCACGCCGTACTGCGGTCGGGGCTCCTGAGGGCCAGTTATATTGATGAATACGGTGAACAGCAGCCAGCAGGGCCTATGTTTGTTGTACAGGTGAGACTCAGTACTGCTAACATACTGTTTATTCCCAATCTAATACCTACGACGGCGTATTAATATTATTTATGACATTAAAGTGGCAAATCTACAAGAAAAAAGTAGCAGATTTGTGTGAAAAAAGTCGGAAAAATAGGCTAGTGTTCTGTTTTGCAAGGTACCACATCACCAAGGTCATAAAAATTTTTGGATTTTTCATTAGTTTTAGTTTTAATTTCGTTGTCAATTATTGTTTTCAAATTCAGTCAGTTTTAATTAGTTTTTAAAGTGAATTTGCTAGTTTTAATTAGTTTTTATTTTTTGGAAAATGCTTAGTTTTAGTTCAGTTTTTATTAGTTTTAGTGTTAGTTTTAGTTTTTTTGTAATTTTTTGTTGGGTGCCAGATTCAATAAGGTCACAATAAATGTTGCCTTTATTTCCTTTGTCTGATCCATCTCAGCCCAAATAAGTTTATTATTAAGTCATAAAACCAGATAGATGAAATAGATTTCATATCAACATAAAAAGGTTTACGTATGAAAAAAGCTGAAAGACGAAAACTAAGGACATTTTCACGATAATTTTAGTTAGTTTTAGTTAGTTTTGTAACCACAAAATACAGTTTCAGTTAGTTATCGTTTTCTAAAAAACTCTCGTTTTTATTTTTATGTCAGTTAACGAAAATGTTTTTTCTATTCTAGTTTTCGTTATTTCGTTAGTTTTCGTTTACTATAATAACCTTGCACATCACCACTCATTTCTACCCTCTTTTCCATGACTCACTCTGTTTTGGGTGTTTTATCAGAGTGATTGTTTATGAGTGGAGAGCTCAGTCAAAGCACTCATAAACAATCACTCTGATAAAACACCCAAAACAGAGTGAGTCGGCACACGGAACGATGTCATTCCGACCCTACTCTGTTCCTTGCTTGACAGTTACAGTGCATAACGTTCGTCTAAGCTTTTAATCTTGTAAATCTGTAACTTTTTTCTCTCAGATTTGCCACTTTAATCCCATAAATTTGCGCCTTTTTTCTCGAAATATTACCCCCCTCCCCCGGGTCTGTATTTTTATTTATTTTTTCATACTTGGCCCATATACACCGTCATAGATACCTCATGTTTTTTTTTTATTATTCTAAAACTAGAACGGTGCGTGGAGTGTTGAAGGAGTCCCCCCCCCCCTCCCCCCCCCCCCCCCCCCCCGCCGTTTTTTTTTGTTTTGTTTTGTTTTTTTTTTTTTTTTTTTTTTTTTTCTTCTTCTTCTCTTTCTTTTCCTTAATGAAACAGTTCATTGAATAAGCAAACAATTAAAAATGAATATCTTATTTACTTATTTATTTATTCTTTTGGCATTGCCTCTTGTAAAAAATGCATAAATGTGGCAGGATGAATTGAATATGTGATGAAGCTGTTAATATTTGTAATTTCATAACCTGCAATAAAGTAATAAAAAAAAAAAAAAAATAGATGCCTCATGTTGAACTGAAATCATTTTCTTTTTTCCCCTTCCAGCATCTGTTCCTGACCTTCCCCCGAATCGTCTTCATGCTGGGATTTCTGGTCTTTGTCTTCTTCCTCCTGGCGGGTTACGCCCTTTTCCATTCCTACCTGGCTCTGGTCAACCAGACCTCCAACGAGTGGTACAAAAGTCGAGGTTACATGTGTCAGCACTGCCACCCATCAGCAGACCAGCTCTGCAGCCCGCCCCCAGACCACTCTAAAAGATACTACTATAGCAGAGGGCTGCTCCGAAACCTAGGAGAGATTTTTTTCCCTCCAAAATCTGTTCAGAAAAAAGACAACTAAAAATAGACACTGCCATCTGTGTTGTGATGCTGCATTTACTGTAAATCCCCTGGATTTTACTGTGCGTAAGAACTACTGGCGACTGAAGAAATAAAGTTTACATTAGTCATTTCTCTATGTACTGCAGTGTCAATCTCCCATAACGTGTCATGTATTGGGAAGCCATGCCTTTTTTACCATCTTTTTCCTGACATCAACTAACACAAGAACACTACCAAAACTGGAACATGCGTGCAATCTTTGGTCCATGTATGAGCACGGCATTATGACTCGGCTTTTGAATGTATATTGAGTTTTATAAATTATTACCATATTTTTAAGGGGTTTAAAATAAAATAATATAATGAGGGAGATTGGTATACTGTTGTCATTACAATATATTGCTGAAATTTAATTTGCATTTGCTTTCTACGGTGGCACTGCAATATTGAATGAAACATACTTACAAAATAAAACAAAATTTTATAAAATTGCAACATTACAGAAAACGCATCAACATGTTAAGGGGTTGTCTGGTTTGCTAATGTGTTTTCTATTTTTTGCATTTTCTGAAAGGGTTATGTGTCATATATACTACTGTAAAATGTATATCTTTTTTTCTACATTTCTTAGTTTCAAAAGCCACGTCTTCATCCAAATTAATCATACATTTTTGCCAAAAAAACCTAAACCAAAATGAAAATGCTAATGAATGCTTGTTTCAATCCACTACTGTTATGCAGTTTTTAGGAGTCATTAATTGAGATAAGCAGTAGGTGGTGCCAAAATCATACTATTGTAGGATGCAACAAGATGCGGTAATAAAAATAGCACCCTTTGAACCCAAATGATGAACAGCAATGCAAAAAAGCTCAATGGAAAATTTTTGCATAACACATAGGGTGTTATTTGCATTTTGCTTTTACCAGTACCTGTACTTTTTCCACTTCAGCTGAGCATAAAAACTTTAAGATATTAAGAGTTTTTTCAGATTTTTATGCATTTCCACCAAGCAAAATACTTATTGTCACACTGTTAAAATAATCGCCTAACTCATTTTTTCAAGTTTTGCAGGACACACAAAAAACTTCACCAAAAGATGATATGATATGATATTTATTGATAATTTCACTCAAAAAGGATGTAACAAAGGATGGCTATTGGCATAGTAATAACAATGTGTGTAAATTATGTAACTTAAGACAAATAAATGACTTAGGCAATTTTTGGACATGCCTTTGTGACTTAAGCAAGATATGGTAACACTTTATTTTGAAGGTGTCTACATAAGAGTCACACAAGCCTGTCAGAAACATGACATGACAAGTATCATGAGCATTAATGTTACTTCAAAGTGTCATTAATGTTCATGACACATCCCATGTCATGTTTATGACACGCTCATGTCACTCTTATGTAGACACCTTCAAAACAAAGTGTTACCAATATTAGTGTCAACAATAAAACACTGATAAACCAAACTGATAACTAAACAATCTCCCTCTAGATTTTCTTTGCTGGGTTCTTATGTGATGCCTATGAATGTGGCAAATTGTCAAAGAAGTGATGATCTTAAAGGGGTAAAATCACATGATCTGATCAACTGAGGATATAGGCGATTTTACCATAGGTGGCCTGCATCATGGGGTGATGATTTAGGCAAAAAAACCCAACCATTTTGGCAAAAAATGACTTTGGCGATTATTTTAACACAGTGACGTTATTAACCCTATAAAGCCAAGTGTATCATATTAGATACAGTAATTTTTGAGACCTCTACATCATCAAAAACCTGATGTATACATGTGTTGAAGATAAACAAACTGAGCAACAAATTGCACAAAAATACCAGATGTAGCAAAAATGATATGCAGGTTCCACGAGTGGATCAGTCATTGCTGAATTAAAAAACTTCATATCTGCAGATGTATGATGTTGTGTTATATGGAAAAAATATGTATTTTGCATGTTTGAGGAAAAAGGAAAAGTCAAAGTCTTAATAGGTTAAAAATGTTAGGGTTTATATGTTTTTGTTAGTTCGAGAAAAACAAACTGTGAGCAACAAATTGCACAAAAAGACCTGATGTATCAAATATGATACAAATTAGAATTCATATATGCAATTCATTTATTTCTTAAAATTCGTCAGCAGGTTAATAAGCACTCAGTTTTTACAAAAATTGAATTTTCTGGCAATTATTTCATGGTTCAGGCTTTATAGGGTTAAAACAGGTTGATCAACAGGGTAACACACTGAAACAGTTCTTATTGGGTTTTGAAACCTTGCACTAAAGGCTCATGGGAGTTGTAGTTTTGTGTGAAGAAGATAGCTTAAAATAATGTGTGTTGGCCTTAGTAATAGCTATTTAAGTTGTGTGTTTTTTTTTTATTTCTTGGAAAGACAAGGGTGTGAGCAGGGGTTAGTGACAGAAACTCGACCGGAAGTGGAGCCGTGTGTGGTCCCTGTCACTTTAAGCCGGTGCGGAAGTTACCGCGGAGTTGCTGCAACCCTCGGTGGAAGGTCAGGATTTCTCTCCGGTGAATTTCAACACAACGCTTATTAAACCACACAGCTGCCTCAAAAGAAAAGCTGGGCGTATCTACATACAACAGTACTGCACTCTATGTCAACCCGAGAGGCTCGTGACTCTGCTAGGTAGTGGAAGCAACGTGCAGTAACGGAAACTTAACGGTTACTTAACGGCGCGTTACGGTCCGTTTAACGTCCTCTCCCCTCATGTCTGGGTCTAAGTGCCAACGGCTGAGCGGAGCGCTGGTGAAGCAGGTCCTGGACTCGGTGGACAGCGTGCTGTTTGACTGCGATGGGGTCATCTGGCGGGGGGACCAGGCCGTCCCCGGAGCCTCCCGAGTCATAAACCTGCTCAAGGAAAAAGGCAAGAAAGTCTTCTTCGTCACCAACAACAGCACCAAGACCAGGAAGATGTACGTGGACAAAATGACCATGTTGGGGTTCAACGCAACGGTAGACGAGGTGTTCGGGACGGCGTACTGCTCCGCCAGGTACCTGCAGACCGTCTGCGAGCTGCAGGGCAAGGTGTACCTGGTGGGGAGCAACGCGATGAGAGAGGAGCTGGAGGCGGTGGGCATCCAGCAGACCGGGGTGGGACCAGACCACATCTCAGGGAAGCAGACCGACTGGGCCAACGTGCCTCTGGACCCCGAGGTGAAGGCGGTGGTGGTCGGGTTCGATGAACATTTCAGTTACATGAAGCTGAACCGAGCCCTGCAGTACCTGACCCAGCCGGGCTGCCTGTTTGTGGGGACCAACAGGGACACCAGGCTGCCCCTGGAGGGGGGCAAAGCCGTCCCAGGTACGGATACTCAGTGGATACACACACTCAGGGTTAAAAAGGGCTTTCTTTAACCCAGCGGTTCCCAAACTTTTTTAGCCGTGCACCCCCTTCTATGTCCCAACTGGGTTGACGCACCCCCAATCCCCCACACCTTCAAAAAAAACAAAATGCAATAAGATTTTTTATAGCCATATTAAAGGTGGAGGATGATGACAGGCTCAGGATCAGAGGCAGAAAGCAGATCAGTTGGGAAAATGTTATAATATTTTGAGCTGCGTTGAACAAAAATTGCTGCAAATTTAAATGAGCGTGGAGTGAACACAACCCCGTCATCATAACACAGGTTGGAAAAAAGATACAAGAACAAGAAGATAGCTTCTTCTAGCTTCATTATAAGATCAAAAACAACCAAAAATAGATGCAAAAATGACCAAAGATGACACAAAATTATCAAAATAGACACAAATTGACCAAAAATACATGTAAAAATGACCAAACAACCAAAAAATAGATGCAAAAATGAACAAAAAATGACACAAAATTGAATAGCCTGTATTTATTAATTAATTAATAACACGTCTTTATTGTGTGGGGGTAAAAAATTTAATTGTGTCATTATCAGACCGCCATTACATTTTTCATCTCGCGCACCCCCTAGCAGCAGCTCACGCACCCCCAGGGGTCCACGCACCACACTTTGGGAATCCCTGCTTTAACCCATAAGAACCCAGACCCAGTTATCCTTAAAGGATGTGTTCTATAAGTGGACCACATAGAACACATTTCTGGTGTTTTTAAAAAATACTACCCCTAAATGTCAAAGATCAGTGATGTGACATATATGTTACAATGGGTATTTATGTTCATGGTATTTTTTATTTTAAAATAGAAAAAAACTAGACACATTTTCTGCTTACAGAGACACAAATTTGCCTTTTTATTTTGCATCTCCATAACATATATCAAAATTGTGACTTTAATTTGTTCAAGAAATATGGTCAGAACAAGTTTAATGCAATACAGGACATCCTATTAACAGATTAAAATTGTTAAATGGGTTTAAACTTAACCTCGTAACAAAAAATAAGCTTTTTAAAATTAGCTTCTTTTCTTCTTCTTCTCTGTATCCAGTCACACCCATATTTTGGAGAAATCACTTCTTGTCAAAGTCACACAACCACCACACCAGGGTGTTGAGTATAAGGTGAAGCATAAAACTGAATATGGGAGATTCTAGAAGATTTAAAGTGTTTGTTACACAGGTGTCACCATGGGTTCTTATGGGTTAACACTCATATCGTCACACTGTTAAAATAATAGCCTAAGTCAGGGATGGGCAACTTAAATGCTGCAGGGGGCCACAATTTTTCATCGACACTACCACAGGGCCACATATAGGACCGTGCACTTCACCAGATATGATGAAACTGCAATTTTAAATATGCTTACAGTGCAGTAAGTTAACATATTTCATGCTCAAATGCATGTAGTTGTACTGAGGGCCACTTCAAGTCATGGTGTGGGCCGTATGTGACCCCCGGGCCTCCAGTTGCCCATCCCTGTCTTAAGTAATTTTTTCAAGTTTTGCAGGAAATACAAAAAACTTCACCAAAAGTGTAACATATGACATTTATCGATCATTTCACTCAAAAAGGATCTTTGCATAAAATAAGTTTGTGGCTATTGGCATAGTAATAACACTGTGTGTAAATTATGTAACTTAAGAGAAAAAAATGACTTAGGTAATTTTTTGAACATGCCTTCGTGACTTAAGCAAGATATGGTAACACTTTATTTTGAAGGTGTCTACATAAGAGTCACACAAGCCTGTCAGAAACATGACATGACAAGTATCATGAGCATTAATGTTACATCCCATATTATGTTTATGACACGCTCATATCACTCTTATGTAGACACCTTCAAAATAAAGTGTTACCATATCTTGCTTAAGTCACAAAGGCATGTTCAAAAAATTGCCTAAGTCACATTTTATTTTGACTTAGGCATAATAAATCTGCTTAAGTCACACACTTGACATAGGTCATTATCTTAAAGGGGTAAAATCACATGATCTGATCTACTGAGGATTTAGGTGATTTTACCATAGGTGGCTGGCGTCATGAGGAGATGATTTAGGCAACAAAAACTATTTTGACAAAAAATGACTTAGCCGATTATTTTAACAGTGTGACGATATGAGTTTGTCGACTAATCGATTACTTAATTTCATTCACAGATCTGTAAAGCAGTTACACCACAAAGAAACATGCAAAGCATCACTTAAATATTTTGTTTCAGAGAGATGTGCTCATACATTTCTTGGAAATAAGTCATTCCCCATGGAAGAAATGAAAAAACATAACCCTGACCAATGACTAAAAATTCTTAGTCGACTAAGACCAAAAAGAATGATTAATCAACTTCAATTAGGGGAGCTCCCATTATTAAGATTTAAATTTCACCTACATGTCATGTACAGGTGGATCAGTTATTTCAAAGGTTATTGTGTTGTGTCCGAACAAGTATGGACAAGTTTTTGATCTGTTATAAGGCGATTATGGAGGCAGGGCCATAGAGCTAGTGCTTATACTAGTAAAAAGAATAGAATAGAATAGTTTGATTTGTCATTATGCAATCCATAACAAAATTAAGTGCAATACTTCAGTGCAGGAGTACACAATTAAGTACTATGTAAAAACACATCCGGTATTATAAAACAGATAAAACAATACTACGCCCAAACCTGCATGAAAATCATGCAGAATACTGAATCATACATACCAACACTTGTCAGATTCAGGAACATTACATAAAATAACTTTTAAAGGGGCCATATTTTGCTTATTTTCATGTTAATACTAATCATCCAGACCATTTTGATATGGTTTAAACACGCATTACTTTCCTCATACTGGCTGTCTGAATGTACCTGTTCACAAAGCACCGAGATCAATGGAAAAATGGAAATGTCACATTTTATGGAAAAGGCTTTTTTCAGGAAATAGGAAGTTCATCATCATCAGAAATTTTATTGAGTAGGATAAACCCCTTGAGAGGAATCCTCTCGTTTTCGAGGGGGTCCTAAAGTACATTACAAAACAAAACACTCAACAATTTACAGACATACAACAACAAAGACAACAGGCATCAACACAAACATAACAAACAAAAAAATCAATAATCACAACCTCTCAATGGCCACAAGTTGGCTATAACATTAGTGTTATGGCCAAGATTACATTTACATTATTGTAAATTGAAATTGCATTTTTTTAAAATAAAAAAAAATAAAAGTTGTGGATGTTTTAGCACCTACCTGTCTGAACTTAAAAGTTCCACCCATCTAAAATATTTTTAAGGCATATAAAAAATGTATTGTAAGCTTTACGCCGACTTTTTATGGATGAGGTGACTGAAACAAATGTCTGCACCTTAACCCAAAAAACTTGTAATGTAATGAAATTGAGTTAAAGGTCCCCTCTCTTGTCCTCCCAGGTACAGGCTGCCTGCTGCAGGCCGTGGAGACAGCGGCCCAGCGCCAGGCCCAGACCGTGGGCAAACCAAACCACTTCATGTTCGACTGCGTGGCCTCCCAGTTCGGCTTGGACCCAACCCGCTGTCTGATGGTGGGCGACCGCTTGGACACGGACATCATGCTGGGCTCCAACTGCGGCCTGAAGACCCTCCTCACTCTCACCGGGGTCAGCACTGTGGCGGACGCCGAGGCCCATCAGAAGAGCGGCTGCGCGGAGAGGCAGGGGATGGTGCCGGATTATTACGTGGAGAGCATCGCGGACCTCCTCCCAGCTCTGCAGGGATGAAACTGCTGCAAGTCTGTCTGGACTGTAGAGTAGCTATGTGATAGCCTCACGGGTTTAAACACGAGGAATCTGGCTAGCCTGCCACATGCCAGACTCCACTGTCTTCAAAAAGGGAATTATTTTCATTAAGCTTTATATGATTAAAGGAAAACTTTGCCCCCAAAAGGACCATTTTTATATCAGTTAATCACCCAGTGTTACCTTGCATTCTTGAAGAAAAAACAGAAAGGGAATCCAAAAACCGAGTCTTCTCCGTACCAGTACCGTACCGCAAAAGTGTTTTAAATTGTAATATTTTAGCTGAAATGCATGTGTTTGGTAAGTAGTGAGCATATAACTGGATGAGGGTAGGGCTGGTGCAAAAATGTTCAAACCAGTTTCATAACAAGCTTTAACACCAGGCCAGCCCCAAATTTTAACACTAGTCTGCCCAAACTCAAACCATGGACCAGACTGGAAAAACTAAGAATCAACCTGACCCGACTCTGGACTGGATAAATAAGACATGAATTATACAGAATGAGTTGTGTGAAAAAAAATTAAATTACATTTTTTACATAGTTTTGCTGTTGTGAAACACAGCCTCAATTTTCTCCATTTTGGGATTCTCTGTTCATCGGGAAGGCACATGAGAGAAAAAAGGTTTTCTTAAAAAAAGTCAAAAGTAACACAAGGTGAGCAATTGAAATACAAAATGATCATTTTGGGTGTGAAATACACTTTTAAAACCCTCTCTATAACAAAGTCACAACCAAGCAGCTAGCTGATGTGTGACAGCGAACAGAGACGCCATTATTTAACTTAACTGTTTTTAAAATCTGCTAATTTAACATGACAATGATTTATTAATAGTAACATAAGAACAATGACTCACAGTATTGTTTCAATGTGTGTATGTTCCTTTTTGGGCGAAGGAGAGTGTACTTTAAAGACCCTGTCGGGTGCAATCTCCTGTTAAGCAACTACAAGTCAAACTCAAAAAGGGAAATGAGCACACACAATGTGTCGACAGTTTGGTAATACACTGTATAAGTGTTCAGGTTTACAGCTGTTTAAAAGTCTATTAATAGAAAACAGGCAAAGAATGGGGGTAAAAGGCACTGAAATGGTCTGTTTTCTATGTATTCTCACACCTCAGCAGAAATGTTGCAGTTACATTCATGGGATGGTGCAATGATACCCACCGTTGTCATGTCAGTTTGTTCGTTAAACTGATTATTAGAATGACATATATTTTAAATGTCTTCCTTTTCTGTTTTCTCTGACTTGTCCTTGACTCCCCGAATCACTGAAAACAATGCTCTAATCTGTAATAAAGCTCAAACTATCTTTACTAAACTAGGGTGACCAAGCGTCTTCTTTTGCCCGGACATGTCCACTTTTTACGTCCTGTCCGGGGCGTCCGGCCGGGTTTTATAAATTCACGAAAATGTCCGGTGTTCACTGTTTTTCATAGGACCAGTACACGTGCACGTAAATTGACCGGCGCTTTGCACACAATTTTGCGAGACGTAATTACCAAGAGGTTGCCTTGTGGGCGGGTCAGCGCCGCTCACACACACACACACACACACAGAGAGCAGAGCAGACAGAGGGTAGATCGAACAGCGGAGCAGCATTGCACGGGAAATGCCGGAGCGTAAGTGCAGCTTCACAGATGAACTGCAAAAAAAAAATTCCGACGTACCGTCCCAGTCGGGACAGGTGGGAGGCGGAGTGCACCGTGAACAAAGCTGGCACATATGTCTCAGTGTCTAATAAAGGTGCTGCAGATCTCAAAGCTCTTTGCGATCTTTGTGAGACTCTTCTATTATTTATCTTATTGCAGTTATTAAGAGATATCTTGTTGAAGCTAGATTTTCTAACAGAAGAGTTCATATTTAGAACATTATTTCATATGATTTATTCATTTATTTGAAAAGAGTCTACGAGAGCTATTATTTTGTTACAAGTTTTTACAGATTTCATTTTATTTTATTACAGAAGTTAATTTTGCACCATTGAAGCATAATAAAGCATGTTCATCAACCTCCGAGAAGCCTGTCTGAATTTGTGTCTCGAGGCCGTGCCGATTGTCCTCTTTTTTGGAAATCAAAATATGGTCACCCTAACTAAACGGACTTCTGCTCTCTGTGGCTTTAAGTACAAAGCGAACACAGCAAACTTCCAGTGCTTAAAGTCACCTTGGGCTGTCATCGGCTGGACGCTGCAACAGTCAGAAGCCAGTATCACCTCTCACCTGATGAGAGAGGCTTTCAGAGCTGCACCTGCCTCACCCCTTTGTCCATTGTCTGGGATGGGGAGAGCGGCCAGTTCCTCTCGTGTACGTGTGTGTTTGAGTGAGGGGGGGCGATGGAAAGATGGAGGCATATTAAGTCATATTAGACATAAAAAGGGAGGAAATTGCAGGAAGACAAGACTTAAAAATTGGCAAGATTTCGAGTTTTGTGTGAAGTGGTTGACTGTTTTGGGAGGGAGACAGTGAGACCCAAAAAAGGAGGAGGAGGAGGAGAAAGGGGGGAGGTCTGCAGGGACAAAGAGAAGCTGGCCAGGTGTATTGAGTCTCAGTCATGACCACAGCTCCATGCCGGTAGCTACGAGCAGGGAGCAGACTGAGTGAGGAGCCGTCAAGGGACAAAGGATGGTGAGGTGTTGGAAACATTCAGAAGACTGTTTGGAGGAAGCACAGTGCACAGTAAGTGGATAGAAACGATTAACAGAGGAATACATGAATATGAGCTGGGGTCAAGTCAGGACACTGTTTTTGCTTACATGCAAATCTTGCCACCTTCTTTACATTACAAGCCAGTAACAGTTGTATAATAGGGTGGGACTATTGTTTTAAAGGGATAGTTGGGATTTTTTTGAAGTGGGGTTAGATGAGGTACTTATCCGTAGTTAGTGTATTACCTGCAGAAGGTTGCGGTCGACATGTCCCCGATTTGGAAAAGCAGGCAGGAGAACCGGCATGCAAGCTCAGCATTGTACTGTGTGGACAGGGGCAGCAGCTAAACATGCTTTAGCCACCTTAAAAAGTCAATACCACTTTCAGTTTATTCTTTATTTACAATCTTTTCTCTGCTTTACCTTGTCTGACAGAAATGTTTACATGTATTCAGTGGTAGCTACAGCTGTTCTATGCGCTTATCAAAGCCACCAGACTCCTCTGACATAAACAGTCATTTTAACTTGCAGGAGTTGCTGGTCTACTGCTGCCTCCATCGGTTTGTTTGTTTGTTTGTGTTACTGTGTGACTCTGGTGAATCAGAACTAACTAACTAACTTTAAAACACCAGAGTCAAACAAATATATAATCAAACCAATCGACGAAGTGGTAGACCAGCCACTTACTTGTTCTGCACGGTAAAATTGCTGTTTTTGCCAATGGAGTCTGGTGGCTTTGACGAGCGCATATAATGGCTTCAAATTCTTCTGCGTAAACTTAAACAGGACTGTCTTACAGTTAGGTAAAGTGGTGAAAATATTGTAAATATAGCATATGCTTGAACATACATTGTTTTCGCGGTCCCCGTACACCGCACATTGTACACAGTACATTGCTTAGTTTCCTGCCTGCTTCTCCGAACTGGGGGCGTTCCGAGTTCCAACTACTGTAGTTAATTCAACAATTATGGATAACTACTTCACATAACCGTACTTGAAAAAAATCCAAACTGTCCCTCTAAGTAAAAATCTCAGTCGCAATGTTAGTTTCTAACTCCGCCATCATTTCTTGAGATGTTAGATGTATGAATAGCTTGTCACTGCTCATTGTTTGTGGATAAAACATCTCTCCAGGATGGGGGCTCTGCTGCGTCCTCCCAGTCCCACTTCCCACACAAGGCATTCTGGGTCAGCCTCTCAGCCTCTCTGCTCCTGGTCGTCATTGTCCTCGCTTCGACGGGGCACCTGGGGCTGTCGCAGCCTCATGCCGAGGTATATGACTGTCACCTCACCCGTCAGACCCCATGTATTACCAACATGATTTCTTTTTTTTTGTAATGAACTTTTTATTGAAATTTATCAAACAAATATTACAGACAGGGAGGAATACATTCATTCAATCAGGGAGCCATCAAGGCCAGGAATTCACTCCCTAAGTTATTTTCTTTCCTTTTTTTCAGTAAATGAGTTGAAAAAACAAAAACAAACAAACAAAAAACAACAACAAACAAACACAACCACAGACCACCACACTGACACCTCTCAACAGATAAACACATCAAATCAATGACAACACTGCATTGCCACGGCAACCATTAACCCACAGACAACCAGTCAGTAAAAGGGCTCCAAGTGAGCATATATTGATCCAGTTTATCCGGTAGGGAGTACGTCACCCTCTCGTAGGCAGCTAACTGTGCCATTTTTGTAGACCATTCTTCATAAGGAGGTGACCAACATGATTTCTAACATTAATCTGCTTTTGTAGTCTTTACAGATAGTCAGAATCACAGTTCCAGATCAGACCGGAGTTCTGATCAACCAGTCAGCTGTTGTGGACCAGCAGAACGACCTGGTGACCTTTTCTGTGACCTCACCTGGAAATCAGACGTCCACTGTGCTCTTTGATATCAAACATGTACGTGCAGGTGATATGCACGACATTATATGTGTTTTATCTGTAATGATGCAAACCACATCCCTTGTCTGCAACATGGTCTCACAGAAATCCGTGAAATAGCCACGGATTTCGCTTAACTCAAAATCTGTGGAATAGCCACGGAATCGCTCAAATTTCCGTGAAACTGATACGGATTTCGCTAGTTAATGACAGTCATATCCCGTGGCTATTCCAACATACAAAGTGATTATGTACATTCACTGAGTGAAGATTTAGAAAATAAAACATATATTTCTCGCTAGAAATGTGATCAAAATCCATTTTTATGCAGAAACTAAGTCAAAATATTGATTTTTCACTAAAAATGAGAGAACTGTCCGCCATGTTTTTTGTTCTGACCGCTGGGACATTGAAAGTCACGTGACTTGGAACAAACCAATAGCCACGGGATATGACTGTCATTAACTTGCATTGTAGCGAAATCCGTGTCAGTTTCACGGAAATTTGAGCGATTCCGTGGCTATTCCACGGATTTTGAGTTAAGCGAAATCCGTGGCTATTTCACGGATTTCTGTGAGACCAGGTTGCTTGTCTGACCGTGTGCTGTTGTGTTGCAGGGTTTGATATGCTACAAACCTGTGGAGCAGGAGAGCTGCTTCCTGAGAAAGATGGAGCAGTCTGACTATGACAACGTGCACTCTCTCCTCCACGAGTCAACAAACAAGGTAGAGACATTTCAACACGTGAGAAACCGAGCGCTCGTGTTATATAATCGGGCTTCCCTCGTTGCGTTCAGGATATGTGAGACTAGAAAGCTTATGATGAAAGCACACCTGGCCAAATAGAGAAAAGCAAAGTTAAAGGTTTGCCCTTTCAGCTCTGCCAGGTGTTTGTAAAGTCACCGCCTCACTAATGTGTGAACTGGCATTTCTGACTGTGACTCATAGCTTAAGACCTGCTGGGTTTCATAGGTTTTGCATGACTTCCTCGCCGCTCGCTACAAAGAGAGGGGTGAAGCGTACAGGGCTGTATGAAGAGCCGTATAGTCTCCCTCTCTCGTCCTCCACGGCTGAATTCCTCAGCACATCTGATCCCTGCAGGCCCCCTCAGCGTGCCCGGGATCTTCTTACAGGAGACTACGGCAGCAGCCTGAGCCCTGGACCGGGCACAATGGCCACTCTGTGTGAGGGCTTTCTAGCTTTTAAGGCTCCTCTGTTGGATTAAAATACAGCCTGTTGCACTGGTTAGTGAGGGGAGGGCTGACTAATGCCTGGATCTCTAATATTGGCGACTATAGTTGGTTCAGAATCGAGCCCTGTTGCCCTCAGATATGATGTGTGTGATCTGATTCTTAACCCTTGTGCATCACTAGGGGCCAAGGTTATTATAGTTAACGAAAACTAACGAAATAACGAAAACTAGAATTGAAAAAACATTTTCGTTAACTGAAATAAAAATAAAAACAAGAGTTTTTAAAAAAACGATAACTAACTGAAACTGTATTGTGTGGTTACAAAACTAACTAAAACTAACTAAAATTATAGTGAAAATGTCCTTAGTTTTCGTTTTTGTCAACTTTTTTCATTCATAATTCAGTGTTTCTATTTCAACATGCAACACATGGTAAATATGTTTACTGAGACTGGGATGTCTACACTCGAACCAAAATTCAAAACACCCAGAACTGTAAGAGTTAATAACCTTATTGGGGCTGAGATGGATAAACCAAAGGAAATGAACGCAAAATTTCTTATGACCTCTTTGAATCTGGCACCCAACATATAGCCCATTACAAAAAAAACTAAAACTAACACTAAAACTAATAAAAACTAAACTAAAACTAAGCATTTTCAAAAAATAAAAACTAAACTAAAACTAGCAAACTCACTCTAAAAACTAACTAAAACTAACTGAATTTGAAAACAAAAATTCACAACGAAATTAAAACTAAAACTAATGAAAAATCCAAAACTATTATAACCTTGCTAGGGGCATCTTGGACTTTGTTGGTAGTTCAACCTCAGGTCCTATAATAGGTCTGCTATAAACGGCATATCGAAAATACAGACACTCAGATAAAAGGGACAAAAATGTTCCCATTGAAATCCATTAAAATGAAAATTTTCAATCTGCCCGCCATTACAGCATCTAATAATTAGACTTTCAATTTAGAGTCCTGGCTTCAAAATTCCGATTTTTTTCTTCTTCTTCCTTTTACTATATTAATTTATTATGTAGGATCCCAAAGGAAAAAAGTCTACTTTACATAAAATTATTAATTGTTTGAGTATTTTTTAAGGAACAATGGTGGCACTATGTCAACAAATTGACATTTGAAGGGTTAAAATTCAAATAATAAAAATATATTGGTAGTTATGATCAGGACCAAAGTGGACAATACTAATATATATATATATATATATATATATATATATATATATATATTGACAGTCAGTTTTAGGAAGGGGAGATATTTGTTCTCTAAATTTGATTTTTTTTTAATCCTTAATCCTACAAATCACAACAAATAAAAAAAACCCTCAAAATAAAAATTTGACATTCAAATATATCTCACTGTGAAAAAAAGTATCTTGCATGTATTGCACATTTATTATTAAATTGAAAATAATTACATTTTTTGTAATAATAATAATATAATAATATAATATTACAAACAAACAGGCATATAAAGGGTAAACATTCTGAAAATAAATTAATATTTTGTAGCACTTAAGTTGGTTAATAGATGAGACTCAATGAAAGTGATAATGAAAATAATATTAAGATCAAATTTAATGGCAGTTTTTTTTAAATTTTGAATTAATCTGAAATCTCAACTTTTTTTAAAGGGATACACAAGGGTTATTTGTGATTTGACAACATGAGTAGGTGAATGGTCATGATGTGAGACCGTGCAGGTAAACTGAGATGAGACTTAGTTTCTCTGTCTTATCATCTTTTGGCACAAAAGCTCCATTTCCACCTGGAGCTGAGTCTGTGAGTGTTGTGATCCAGTCTCGTGGTGTCACGTATCTCATAGAGCCCCTCAGTGTTGATTGTTGTCATTTAATCTATGATAGGAGGGATAGGCTGCTTATGGATGGAGAGTAAATGCACTCTGTTAATCTATTCTGCAGCACAATGCTCTTCTTGGTCTTTTTTCTCTTTTTTTTGTTACGTAATCCACTCAAGCAAAACGGTACGTTAAGTGGTTCACTATCGGAGCCAATCACAGGTGTAAGTGGTGCAATTACACACAGTCTTTGTGGCGAATAAGAGCACAAATGTGCAGCAGTGTTGACCTCATCTGCTAGGATATCACGCTAATAGCAGCTTGAGTTTCAATCTGCTTTTTCTTCTTCATATCTCCTCTGCTCTGACTGCAATTTGTTCATTTGACTTTGTCACTGTGAGCTGAATATGATTTCTCACACTTATTAAATGACACTGCAGCATTCATTCCTCCAGAGGACAAAACTCCTCGTCTGCTGCAAGGTTATTATAGTTCACGAAAACTAACGAAATAACGAAAACTAGAATTGACACATTTTCTTAAACTTGAAACACATTTTCGTTAACTGAAATAAAAATAAAAACGAGAGTTTTAAAAAAACGATAACTAACTGAAACTGTATTTTGTGGTTACAAAACTAACTAAAACTAACTAAAATTATAGTGAAAATGTCCTTAGTTTTCGTCTTTGTCAACTTTTTCATACATAAACCTTTTTGGTTGGTATGAAATCAGTTTCATCTATCTGGTTTTATGACTTAATAAACTTATTGGGGCTGAGATGGATAAGACAAAGGATATAAAGGAAACATTTATTGTGACCTTATTGAATCTGGCACCCAACAAATACCCCATTACAAAACAACTAAAACTAACACTAAAACTAATAAAAACTAAACTAAAACTAAGCATTTTCCAAAAAATAAAACTAATCAAAACTAGCAAACTCACTGTAAAACAAGTAAAACTAACTGAATTTGAAAACAAAAATTGACAACGAAATTAAAACTAAAACTAATGAAAAATCCAAAACTATTATAACCTTGGTCTGCTGTGGATCTCCTGTTGAGATGTTGTGATACTGTCCTCGGCAGAGTCACTTCCAGCTGTTTGGGAACGAGACCCAGAGGCAGACGGAGTTCCTGGGAGTGCTGGCAGCCAGTCAGGTGGACGTGTCCTCGCTGGAGGAGCCTCTGCAGGCTCTGTGTCAGGACAGCTCCGTCCACTGGACCAGGAGGGTCCAGGGTGAGGACATACAATCTTATAATCCAGCTCTGTCTCCCAAAAATGACGTTCCCAATCACAAAAACTGCATTGTACATTACATTATGAGGGAAACTGGTAATATTCTTGAGGGAACCAAATGAGTATTAATCCGCCACAGAAAATAGTCCCGAGCAAATGCTCTCCTTACTCCTGTTTAACAGATGTTAACATGCTGTTAACAGTGCCCAGCTGTTCCAGTATCCTTAGCCTTTTAAAAATAGTAAATCATATACATAGATATATAGCATATATTTTGACTTACACTACCGGTCAAAAGTTTTAGAACACCCCAATTTTTCAATTTTTTAATTGAAATTCAAGCAGTTCACGTCAAATGAACAGCTTGAAAGGGTACGAAGGTAAGTGGTGAACTGCCAGAGGTAAATAAAAAAAGGTAAGGTTAACCAAAACTGAAAAATAATGTACATTTCAGAATTATACAAGTAGGCCTTTTTCAGGGAACAAGAAATGGGTTAACAACTTAACTCTATGGAGTCTTGGGCTATTTTTTAATTCTTTTCATGTCTTTGTAAGTCATTTTGTGACTTTTAGTGTCTTTTTTTAGTCATTTTGTGTCTTTTTTTAGTCCTTTAGTCCAACATAAAATGTGATTTTGAATCTTTTTTTTTACTTTCAAAACACTATCATGCTCAATAGAGAATTTTAAATGTTGCAAATGTGCATTAATTTCAGAGTACACTGAGACATTGAACTGCATCATTTTCAATTAAATTCTGGAAAAGTTGGTGTGTTCTAAAACTTTTGACCAGTAGTGTATGTCTTCAGAATAAAAATAGGCTTCATGCTGACTACTCAAGACAAAATAGAGAAGAAGAAGTATTTAGAAACAGGGTTCTGGTCTCTTCATGCCATGTGCTGACAATAAGAAAAATGTAAGCTAATGTGTTTGGTTAACAGAATCTTAAGAGATTTTCACATTTTGTTTTACAACATAAAATAAATCAGTAAAAAATCCTGATTTTTAAGCTTTTGCATGTCTTAAAAAGGCAGTTGCTAACAGGTGGCTAAATGAGAATGAAAAAAAAGTAATATTAAACATGATTTTTTAACCAAACATTGTCAGCTTAGTGGTGGTGATGTCAAAGTTTATAATCTAACTTTAGCTTTTTACTTCTGGTGATTGCCACAAAGTGTATTTTCTGCAATATTTCAAAATTATGTCAGCCATGCCACATTCTCTTCAATTTATATTTTTCTTATTGACACAAAAACCAATGGGTTTTTCAATTGGATTTTGGATTATTGCAGAAAATACACTGTACAATTGTATACAATTGTGGCAATCGCCAGAAGTAAAAAGCTCACGGTCGGCGACTGACAAAGTTTGACATCGCCTCCATTAAAGTGACGATGCCATTTAATGTCACTCTGTCGTCTCATTTAGCCACCTGTTAGCACCTACCTATTTAAGACACGCTAAAGCTTAGAAATTCAGGGTTTTTACTGATTTGTTTTATTTTGAAAATCTAAAGATTCTGTTAATACAGACCTTATTTCGGGCATCCAACCAAAAACCTTTAAATCCTGCCTTATTAAACAGACATTTTACTGATATACTGTATGCATCTAATAATTAGACTTTCAATTTAGAGTCCTGGCTTCAAAATTCCGATTTTTTTCTTCTTCTTCCTTTTACTATATTAATTTATTATGTAGGATCCCAAAGGAAAATAAACAAAAGGAAAAAGTCTACTTTACATAAAATGATTAAATGTTTGAGTATTTTTTAAGGAACAATGGTGGCACTATGTCAACAAATTGACATTTGAAGGGTTAAAATTCAGATAATAAAAATATATTGGTAGTTATGATCAGGACCAAAGTGGACAATACTAATATATATATATATATTAAACAGACATTTTACTGATATACTGTATGTTCTTATTTACGTTGTGTATTTAAATTTTGGATAAAATCATCAAATGGCATGTTATCTTAAATATTAGGAAAGTGTGCTTGGTCATATTACACACCACAGGAGTTAGAGATCCATTGGTCAGAATCCACAGACTGTATGAAGGGAGCATTTAAAATGAGCCAGCTGGCAACTCCATAAGCAACCAACCAATGTGTCAGGCTGAAACCTAAAACTAATCTATGACATCTAGTGACCTTTCCACTGTCGCAGTGAATGATAGGCTATAAAAAAAAACTTATACTTACACTCACTTATCAGTCTACAAGTGGTGCAGCAGAAAATCCTACTTTAATCATGAATCTTAATTCATGAATACTAAATACTGCATTAGAGACATTTTATTATTTATGCTTTAAAGTTGTGAAGTTAGGTACACTTTTCTCCACTTGTACGGAATGAAATATGGGTATTGTTTTCAGAATCAGAGGATAATATCATTAATTTAGAGAGTCGGGTTATTCAACTATTCAATCTACCATTAACCCTCCTCTTATGTTGCGGGTCAAATTGACCCATTTCAAAGTTTGAAATTTAAACAAAAAAATAGTTAAAAGTATTTTTTCAAAAAACGTAATAATAACATTTTAAAAAATCAACGTCATATAAAGTAGTAGTTTATATGTAGGTCTTTCCAATGCACATTAAAAAACATTTTAACATGCATTTTTTAATGAAAAACAAGCGAATTATCCTCATTGAACCATGATCTGTGAGAGGGAAAGAACACCATAGTACGAAATATTGATTGAAATGGTTAGTAACAGAGTTATTAATTAAACATAAACAATGTTTATTGCGATTTATTGGTTTCTTACACTTTTGGATAGTCAAATCGAACCCATGAACATTATTGCTGCTCCTGAGAAATGAACATAACAGGAGGGTTAAACAGTAAATGCTGCACTTTCTCCACGATGATGTGAATCTTTTCATGGATTTTAAAGTCTCTGTCTTATTCTCAGGCCCGGGGAAACAGAGGCTGGTCTACTTCTGCATCGACATCTGCTTTCCCAGCAACATCTGTGTGTCCGTGTGCTTCTACTACCTGCCAGAGTGACTGTGTATTCTCCCTTTTCTCCTCCCAGCAAAAGATCAGGGAAACAAAGTTGTCTTTTTAGCTCCCTCTACAAGAAAAAAACCCTGAACAAAAGCCAGCTTTGACTGTTTCCTTTGTGCCATACAGCCGCCAGTAAACCAGCGAAGCAGCCAACCCTCCCAGTGCATTTCCATCCTTCCGAGAGAGAAGAGATGGAGACAGGCTGTCATGGTTATCGCCAAAGCCCCATCGTCACTCTCTTCATGTGTAATACCCTCTCTGGTGGGACACTTCGGAGATTACAGTAGAAAGAACCCTCTTTTTTTTGTATGCGCCTCTAATTGTATTTCCTGTAACCCACTGCTGCAGTATCATCATGTGTAACCGTTCCAGAGTGTTTTCATCTGTCCAATAAAAGACTGTTGTGTATTCGTGGCCAATTTTTCTTCATTAGAGTGAAAAAGAAGACTCGAGATACATGTTTGAATTACATCTTTACTGCGAAATCACTTAGAATAGCAAATAAAGAGTGAATTACACATATTAAACATGAGAAAAAAATCCTGCATGTTGACATGAAACGTGGTCCTTTGATACAATAAATATTATGGTGCACTATATAAACAAACACCTGTTTGTTTATATAGTGATGAAGTAAAAAACAAAGGATTGTTGATGAATACTAACATACAGTCATGGAAAAAATTACTAGCTGATATCTAGACATTTTCCATGGTTATTATCAAGAAAAACATGGAAAATGTCTAGCTATCATCTCTTAAACTCTTATGAGCTACTTTTGTTGTTATCATTATATTTGTCCAAACAAATGTACCTTTAGTTGTACAAGGCATTAAAATGAACAAGAAATTGAAGGAAACAATGGTTTAGTAATTTTTTTCATGACTGTATTTTCAGATTTATACCAATTTCTGCACTGTTGGTTCAGAAGTTTTCCTGTAGGGCTGGTGAAAAATAGTGTGTGTGGCCCTTTAAGATGGATTTTGACTTGAATTTCTGCCTTGCTGAATACTTACAGATATCTGGCAAGAAAGAGCCCTGTAGATATCTTGGATCACAGCTGAGATTCATTATAATGTTCAAACACAAGCCTTCTCTTTCTCAGGATGATCTTTTCCGGGATCATTTGTATTAATTCCCAGTTGAGGCACATCTTCCCAAGAGTCCGTTCTGAGCTTTTCTGTCCTTATTCCACCTCTGCACAGACTGTCTGCCATCTCTTCATCTCTTCCCTCCTCCTTCTCCTCTTCAGCCCAGCACACTGTCATTGAAGGCCAGACACACAACAGCCTTCTGGTGGCCGCTGTATTCCCTCTTGATCTCGCCGGTCTCCACACACCACAGACGAGCCAGGTTGTCTGAAGAGGCTATAGATGGAAACGACACAAGTTATTAAACATATTCTGTCCAAAATGCTTAAAAAGTGACTTAATCTGTATAGAGATGAACAGCAGCATTTAGGAGAAAATGAATAGTTTGGATTTTTTGAAGTGGGGTTGTATGAAGTGCTTATCCATAGTCGGTGTATTACCGACAGTGGATGGCATTTAGCACCCGGGAGAAGCATGCAGGACGACTGACACAGAAGCTCAATGTACTGCTGTGGACAGGGTGCGGCAGCTACATATGGGTGGTTGACGTGAACTCAAATTCAAAGTGAAAAAAAGAATAATTCAAAAATATATGTCAAATGACATACAATTATATTCCCTTATATGTGAATAATTCCACACTGAATGTGTCCATTTCTAATTCTTCATATATTTAGCATATTATTAACTTTTGGTGTGGTAGTCCTAAAATGTGTCCACCGGTGCAACAAAATAAAGAATGTCATTATTTAATTCAGAGAATGTTGGACAGATAAAATAGATAAGCCCAAGGCATATAAGTTATGAATATTTTTATCAATTTACATTATTTTCAATGATCAATGTAAATTGATAAAAATATTCAGATCAATACTTAAACTGCGTTGTACCAAAGGACTACCTTAAGACGACCAGTTCCAACACTGCACGGAAATAGTAATATTATGAAAATATTTGAGACAGAACTGATCTTGTGTGCAGTCCACCTGCTCCAGAGATGTCTTCTGTCCTTCCTGATTCTGGAAGGACCCCTCTCAGTAATGGGGTGGTCACATTAATGCCTGTTTTATATCTACATAATGGCGTTGCTCCAGGAGGACACCAGTTTTGCGGACAAAATGTAATGTGTCATAATAACTCTACATAGGGACCTTAACACTTATATCCTCTAGATTCAATAAGTAAACACTCGTATGACATGCATTCAAGTATTTTAATGTATTTAGATTAATTTTTCATTAAATTACAGTTGTTTTAAGATAAGTAATGCTACCTAGGACAGTTGCACCGGTGGACAAATGTCATGTTCAAAACAGAATATTTGCATAGTTGAAGAACGATACTCATTGTTTGCAGATGGATTAGATGTAGAAGAATGAACTGCATATTAAAACATTAATTTTTAATGAAATATTATCAAATTTTAGTAATATTTGTCACTAGGAACACAAAAATTGAGCGTCACGTCAACCACCCATATATTTTAGCCACCTAAAATATCAATATCAGTTTAAGTGTTACTACAATTAGACTTTAACTTGCTGTCAGACAACCCAGACATTGAAGTTGCTCTCTTCAAAACCACCAGACTCCATTCATAAAAACAGTAATTTTACCTTTAACTTGCTGGTCTACTGCTGCCTGGCTCGGTCAGTTTTTTGTCTTATTGTGTGACTTTGATGAAACTGAACTAACCCTTTAACTTAAAACACCAGTCGCACATTGTATATAAATATATGTTATATATATTATATATTTTTTCTTGATATGTATCCAGGTTAAGAGACTTTGCTGTTCCCCTCTGGCTCTGGCTTCCTGGACTCAATCTCTGGCCCTTTTCATATGAGCGGACAATTGGGGGCATTTTGTTGGACCGACATGTTTTTGTGCACATTTTCTTTTTACGTTAAAGATTAAGTGGTGGCTGGCTGTCTTTTGCTTCTGTTTTGTTTACTTTTATTTTATTATTTTTTCTGTTGGGTTTCTTCTATCTTTTTTTTCTATCTTTTCTATCTTTTATCTTCTATCTTTTTTTAACTTTGCATAAATAAAATTTACGAAAAAAAAAAAAAAAAAAAAACACCAGTCGCACAATAACACAAACAAACTATCAAACAAAGGCAGTGGTAGACCAGCAACTCCTGTGTTCTGGAAGGCAAAATTACTGTTTATGTCAATGGAGTCTGGTGGCTTTGAAGAGAGTATAAATAACAGTTTCAGATCCATACCAGAAATGTCTTTTTGACAGCAAGGTAAAGTGGTGAAAATATTCTAAATTTATTTGGGTGGCCAGAACATGTTTTGCTGCTGCCCCCGTCCACAGCAACACATTGCAAAACTCACAGACTGTTCCAAGTCTTTCTCATAAACGTCTTTATCAATAGCTTGTGACTTTATATGTATTTGCATCAATGCAGTTTAAGGCAACTTTTTTGCAAATGCTTTGTCTGTAAAAAAACCCTGTTGTTTCTGACTTAAATGATACTTAAATTAATCTAATAATTGCCAACATATTTTCTGTTAAACTCCAAAACAGTAGGACTTTTATGAGTGTGGGATCCTTGTGTTTGTGTCTGTTACAGAATTGCCACTAACTCTTCTTATTTAGCCCAAACTAAACCATTATTTAAACAATTGCAACTACTTACAATTTATGAGGTAAATAAGTATCAAACAGGGGTTCTTATGTATAAAGTAATTTGCCTTCCTGCATCTTTACCTAACTTTTTTCATAGTTACTTTGAGTTTAATTCTCATTATCATACACATCTTACAAGAAGAAATAATGATTTACATATTCCTTTCTGTAGGACCTCTGTTGCCAAATTCTCATTTGTTTATCAAGGTGCAGTGCTGTGGAATGACATAAAACATCTAACAGAATCATGTTCCTCTTTAAATACTTTTAAGACCAAGCTCAAAAAATCCCTATAGATGTTCTACACCTTTGTATTTGTTTTGTTTAAATTTTGTTTGTATTTTTTTATTTTCATCTAGCTATGTAATTTAAGTAAAGTATAGTTACTTATAGGTTTAAGAGGGAGGGTCGCGTATAAGCCCTTTGGGCTTTTTGATCTTTCCTGCATTTTCTTTTACTGTTTCTTGTACTGTTATTTCCTAACGGTTGTATGTTTTTTAAGTGCAAACAACAATAAATAAAAATAAAAATAAAATACACTGCCCTGATCTTGATCATTATAGAATTGATGCAATGTAATAGTGATAGTGAACCCATGGTCCAGGACTTATGTACTGACCAGTGACAATATACTGCGAGTCTCCAGAGAAAGCACAGTCCCACATCCAGCCTCTGGACGTCTCTCCGGGATTGTTGCTCTTGATGCTGAGCTCCGTCATCAGCGAGAAGTTGGACGTCCTCCAGATCTTGCAGGTCTGGTCTGCTGAGCAGGTGGCCAACAGACTGCAGGTGACGGCGAAAAACACAAAAACCTGGTTACCTTTATCAGCAAAAACAACAACAGAGAAATATTTATAGTGTGGAGAGAAAGAGGGCACTCACGTGGAATCAGGGCTAAACTTGCAGCGGAGGGAGTAGCGTTTCGTTTGTGTGCAGGGATCTTAGTCTTGGGGATGAGCTGAGTCACCTCGTCTCCGATGCCTCCGGCGAGGTTCCACACGTAACAGTTACCCTGTAAAGCAGAACAAAACAGGATGCTTTAAAACTCATTAAGTGTGAATACACAGCACCTTTTACAGACCAGTTTGTTTACTGACCGAGCTGTTAACCGCCGCCATGTAACTGGCATCTGGGTCAATGTGAACTGAGTTGACGGAGACCTCTGGCTCAGGAATCAGCTGTTCATTGTGGTCAGTCTTCAGATCCCAGATATGGATCACTCCACTCTGGTCTCCAACAATCAGCTCTGCCTGAAAAACGTACAAAAATGACTTATAATAACATAAAAAGCAGACATATTACTACTATTATCATTATACCGGCCTTATTTATTATTATTATTATTATTATTATATATCATATTATTTTACTTAAAATTACTTTATTTATATTTTTCATTTTATTTATTTTTATATTGTTTATTATCTATTATTACATATTATATTATATACTGTACTATTATTATTATTATTATTATTATTATTATATACCGTCTAGTCAATATAGCATTGTTGCCATCATATCACCAGTTTAATTATTACCATCATCTTGCCAACCATCCTACCAACTGATTTTCTTTTTTTTAACTTCTTAAGTGTCCTTGTTCTATTCTGTGTTTTTTTCTATTGTTGTTTTTATTGATGCTACCTCAGTATTTTATTCTATTGTATTTTATTGTACTTGAATACCGGACTGCTGTGACAACCGAATTTCCCTTCGGGGATGAATAAAGTAATCTATCTATCTAGCTACATATATCCATGATGGTTTAAACTTGAATGTATGCTTTAAGTCTCACCTGGTTGGGATGCAGGCATACACAGTTGATTGGAGCGTTGACCTGGAATATCCTCTGACACTGTAGATTTCTTGATCTAGAAGGAGCAGTTTTAATCAGTTAGGTTTGTTGAATGCAGTCTGAATGTGTTTAATCACAGTCAGCTCCCTCTGCAGTACCTAAGGTCCCATATGCGAGCCATGCAGTCCTCTCCTCCCGTGTACATCCAGCGTCCATCTTCATGGAAGCCCACAGATGTGATGTTTTTGCTGACTCCGTCGTAGTTGATCACCGGGTTGGGGTTATTGGAGTTCAGGTCGTACATGCGGATGTGCTGATAACCTAAAATAAAGCAGAGTTGGAATTATTATAAATATAGCAGCTATGAATTGAATAATGCAATGCAAGATTTGAGAAGAATTCTTAACCGACCTGCAGCTGCAATCATACTCCTGTCAGGTGTGACCTCAAGTGAATTTACTTGCTGAGAGAAAATGTTAAGGAAGTGGATTGTTTAGGCTCTTTTTTAAATATCGCCTGATCGCCCCACCTGGTGCACTAATGTTCGAAAGACGAGGCAAAACTGCCCTCTTGGATGCCTCTGTGGTATGAACAAATCGTGGTTAAGTGCCCCACTACACGGAGCACGTGCCCTTTTCATCATTTGCCCCCCTGCCCTTCAAAGACCCTCAGTCCGCCAGTGGAGATGCTCCAAAAACAGTAAACAACAGCAATTTTGACAACATACACGTTGATCTTACTGAGACATGGGGACCTTTTCTGATTCAGTGGCCTATATTAACATATTTAATAGAATGTCTAAAACAGAAAGTGGAAGGTTATAAAATGTCTGTGGAAACCCAAATCTTGAATATTGACACACATTTTGTTTATAAGGTATGCTAACTGTCCACAAAATGTAAATATTACAATTTAACTCTATTCTAGACGGCATTTGTCAGAACACGCTGTTGTACAAGTCAGTAAGGATACGGAGTCCTGGTGCTGGACTGTCCTGGTGCAGATCCCGCTGTGGGCCTGCCAGAACCGGACCGTGTGGTCGTATCCCGCCGTGGCCAGGATGACCGGGTCGCTGCCCACCGTCCCCTGGTTCACATTCATGCCTGACTGCTGGCTGTCTCCGCTCAGTGTGAGGCGTGTAAGTATGAAACTGCGTGGAAATACAAGAAACACTTAGCTGCACTTTAACTTTCCTTGGAAATCTGTTTAAAAACAGTAGAATGGATTAATTTACTTTCATACTGTCAAAATAAACGATTCAACTTATAACTTGGAGGCTAATGTTAGCTAGCTGTGTTCAAGGGTCACGCAGTTGAGGCAGGAAGCTAACGTTTCTAGTTCAAACGCTAACACATTATGACTGTAGTGACATTTCCATAAAGGGTATTATGTGTGACAATTTCGGCTGCGTAACGGAATAAATGCAATAAGTTTATATTACCTTCAGTTGTTGATGTTGACGACAAATCAGTACACCCCCGTAATGTATCCGTGTAGAAACATACGACGATGTTTCGAAGGTTCCGCTTTCAAACCAACGCTCTGCTTCCACCTACTGACTTGTTTCATCATAGCAATAACTGTTAAAGTTGCAATCCCGTCGAGCTGAAATACTCGTCCTGCATTGAAAAACTGACTTAAATGTATTAGCATAAAATATACCTGAAGTACAAAAGTAAAATTACACATTATGGTGAATGACCTATATAAGGAAAATATAACTGTATATTATTGAATCATGATTAATCAGTGGTGGAAGAAGTATTCAGATCCTTTACTTAAGTAAAAGTACCAATACCACACTGTTAAATTACTCCACTACAAGTAAAAGTCCTGCATTCAAAACTTACTTCAGTAAAAGTACAAAAGTATCAGCATCAAAATGTACTTAAAGTATCAAAAGTAAAAGTACTCGTTTTGCAGAATGACCCCACTCAGATTGTTAAATATATTCTCAATATATGATTTGATAATTATTATTGATGCATTTATATAAGCAGCATTTTATTTTCTCAAGGTAGGGCTCATTTTAACTATTTCATATGCTTTTATGAGGTCTAATTTAGAAAATGTCACTTTAAACTTTAAACCGATCATGTTTTTCATGTTAAATCCCGATCTGAAAAGTAACTAAAGCTGCTGGCTATATGTAGTGGAGTAAAAAGTATAACATTTGCCTCTAAATGTAGTGGAGTAGAAGTATAAAGTTACATAAAATGGAAATACTCAAGTAAAGTACAAGTACCTCAAAATTTTACTTAAGTACAGTACTTGAGTAAATGTACTTAGTTACATTCCACCACTGTGATTAATGATGCATTAATATGTAATTATCACCATGTTGCAGCTAGTAAAGGTAGACTTAAAGCACATCCTTATATACTGCCAGGTATATTTTGTATTAATGATCTCAACACCTAAAAATAGTCAAAAGTAATTAATAATAGTGGTGGTAGTGGAAATTTCCCCGTTGTGGGACTAATAAAGGAAAATCTTTTCTTAACTAATGTCAGAGAAATGTAGTGGAGTAGAAGTATAAAGTAGCAGGAAATGGAAATAGTCAAGGAAAGTACATCAAAATTGTACTTAAGTGCACTGCTTAAGAATATCCTAGTTACTTTCCACAACGGATAGCAATAGCAGAGTCTTTGACAGAGAAGTGTTTCAACACACAGTCTGGTGTTAAACTCTGTAGAATATTTTGTAATTTATTGCATGCTGTAAGTAATATTAAGATTATCCTCTTGGTAAAAGAAGTACCCAAATAAACAATTAAAAATAAATGTATTGGTTAGCTAGCGTTTTCAAATAATTAAGCCAATATACACAAACAAATAGAACAACAGTGAGTACTTAGAAAACTGTCTTATAATCTTATATGTAATATCCTTTAATGCAACAACATAGGTTCACTGATACATTTGACACTGAACATATTGAAAAAAGGCAACAGAACATTCTTTAATAAATACATTTAAATAAATAAGTTAAATAAATAAATATGCAGAGAGTCTATCTAGACACAAATGTATAAATTAGTTATTTCAACCAGAACATTTCCTCACAAAAACTTTAACATAATGTGCTCTCCTGCTCAGTCAGTGTATGTTGAGATCAGAGCTGCTGCAGCAGGGCAGACATGTGCTGTTTCACCTCCCCTGGGTCCGCCACTGAGCAGCCCAGGACCGTCCCTTTGATCCCACTCCTCATTTTAGTAGAAGGGAGGATCTAAAACAAATTGTAGGAATATTTTAACTTATGGGTTTTTTTTTAAATAGCTACCACACACACAGAGCTGCAGTACCTTCACATATATTTTGCATCTCTCCAGAAGAAATTTCCACTTCAGTGCAGTGCGCTCGTCATCAGTCAAACTGGTGAACTCCTCGGTCTGCAACAGATGAAAAAGTATTATTGGTAACACTTTACAATAACTATCATTTATAAATGTTAAACAGATAGTTTATTAATGTTTAATCATAATTTATAAACCGTATATAGGCCATTTAGAATGGTAAATACATATTTTATTAATGTTTAACTAACTACATCATTTATAAATGACAAACAGATGGTTTATTAATGTAAGTTTATCGTTACTTTATCATTAACAAACAATTAAATTATAATTATTAGTATATTAATAGTTTAAGTTGCACTCATTTTAACATTTTTAACACCATATTAAATATGTTAATGATTTAGAAAAGATTCATATACATTTTAGAAATTGGTTGAAATTATTTAAAGATTAAATATGTAGTAAATGGTTAATAATTGGTTTATAAACCATCTATAAACATAACTTAGTTGGTTATTGTAAAGTGTTACCGTATTATTTAATCCAAACACACAGAGGCTACTAAATGTACAATTGAGGCAGAATAATCATCCGTCTGTGAAGTGCCACTGACTGTACAGCCGAGTGTCTTCTCTGCGACTGGGCTCCTCAGGGTGCAGGCATGCAGGGTGCCGGTGTGGTCTGTGAAGTCAACCAGCAGGCCGAAGCCTGTGGTGGCTGAAAACGGCTGATCCCTCCCAGGACACATCAGGCTGCTGCAGCTCTGTGCATCCTCAGGCACCTGCAACTTGCACCTGCAGCTGAGAGAGGAGAGTAGTTCACATGTTCAAATATAAGGGTTTACAATAACAATAACAATACAATAACACTTTACAATAACCAACTTAGTGTTTATAGATGGTTTATAAACAAATTATTAACCATTTTCAAAGTGCTATATACATATTTAATCTTTAAATGTTTTCAACCAATTTCTCAAAGGTTTATGAATCATTTCAAAATCATTAACATACTTAATATGGTGTTAAAAATGTTAAAATCAGTGCAACTAAAACTATTAATAAACTATTAATTATAATTCAATTGTTTGTCAATGGTAAAGTAACCATAAACTTACATTAATATACCATCTATTAGCCATTTATAAATGATTTAGTTAGTTCAACATTAATAAATGATGTATTTAACATTCTAAATGACCTATATACGGTTTATAAATTATGATTAAACATTAATAAACTATCTGTTTACCATTTATAAATGATGGTTATTGTAAAGTGTTGCCAATATAAGTTATAAGAAGAAAAGGAATTATACAGCAACTTTTCAATGAGTTTCCTCTATGAACTGACCACCGCATCGTGATGACTTTTGAAACAGAGGAGTCGATGTCCAGTTTGGAGATGAAGCTGTATGTGATTCCAAAGAAAGCCTCAGGACTCTCCTGACCTTTCTGCTTCAGCTGGCTCACTGTGTACACGTCAGTGATGGAGTCCACTGCAGACAACAGCAGCACCACATATACTGTTTACATGTCCTGTCTCTCAGGCAGGCAGTGACACAGGTGAAATTTGTCATATTGTCATCTGATAATTAAAAGCATAATATGCAGTGGTTTATGCAGTTTATTCACATAATACTTTATACTTCTACTCCTATACATTTTAGAGGCAAATTTCTGTACTCCACTACATTTTGCTGCCAGCTTTAACATGGACAAATCACTGAATTTAAAATGACTATGCATTAATTAAACCACATATAAGTACATTAAGTTGTTAAAATTAGCCTGACCTTGACAACAGCAAAATGCAACTTACATAAATGCATCAAAAATAATAATCCACTGATATATTTGGAATATATAAATAACAATCTGTGTGGGGCTATTCTGCATAACAATCTTTTTTACAGTTACTTTTGATACTTTTAGTACATTTTGATGCTGATACTTTTGTACTGAAGTAAGTTTTGAATGCAGGACTTTTACTTGTAGTGGAGTCATTCTGCAGTGTGGTGTTAGTACTTTTAAGGGATCTGAATTATTTTCCACCACTGATTATATGGAAAAATATAAGTGACACACACACACACACACACACACACACACACACACACACACACACATATATATATATAAGACATCTTCTCATTCTAATATTAAGTATAAAGACAGAGAAATTCTTCACTGGAACCGACCAGGCACATCTTCTTGCTTCTCGTCTTGATCCAGAGCTCCAGACTCAGATACTTCTTTAGCGTAGCTGAACAGCAGGCTGGCCTCTCTGGTGTCTGACACAGAATTGAAAATGACTTTCACAGCAACAAACTGACAATATTCTACTTACACTGTGAGCCATGGCTGCTTGGTTCAACCTTGCTTTTGATTAATTGCGCGGTCATATAAGATCCTATGTTTTTGTAAATGTTGCTGTGATATCTCACCGGGGTTGACAGTGATAATCGTCTTCGAGTTAACGGTTGCTGTCATGCCGTTGCGAAAGCTGTCAAAGCTAATCTTTGCGTCAGCTATGAAGAGCACTTTGAATAAAGAATAGAAGTTAAAACAACAGTAAGTTATCTCAAACATAAACACACAGTTACATCTCAGATATCCACTTCCATGTTTCTCTTCAGTACAGTATGTTAATGGGACGTGACAGGCTGCAATAACAGTTAAATAAAGATTCATTTTGTGGTTGAGAATGAGCAGCAGCTGTTAACCTACCCGTCTCCTTGGGTATCAAAGTTTGCACGAGCTGAATGGCTTCTCTGTCCCAACTGTGAGTGAAACAAAGGTCAGAGAAAATCAAACACACATGGAGTTCAGCAGGTTAGTTTAAAAGCTTCATGTCACCAAAGAACATTCATGGTAACCAAAAGATACACAGCAGTGATCCAAGGGATCTGGGACCAATAAGATGGAATATGGCACAAAAGCAACAAAATTAATAGATCTGTATTCATTTTCCAAATTAATAAACGAGCGTGACGCACCAGACGAGAGCAAAGGAAGAGACGGAGTCATCAAAGAGCTTCACTTCCAGCCTCTGCCCTTTGCGTCCGTCTGAAGTGGTGAACTGCTTCAGCTCTCCGATCTGTCAATGTAAACAGAATCATCTGAAGTTCCTATCACAATATCTTCCCTTGCTGTAAAAAAAAAAAAAAAAAAAAAAAGCAGTGACATTAAGTGCAGGGCCTGGCCTATTTCTGAACTCTGAGGCATGCCTTTAGGGCCATTATGGTAAGCTGGTCTGTTCCAAGCAAACAAAGAGGGTACCACCATGTAACCACATAGACAAAACAAACACCATGTAGTATATTAGGCAATTGATACGATATGAATTCAGTAAATTTTAAAAACCAAATATTTGCTCAGCGTCCAGACTCATTGTCCAAAACTTCCCATTCCATGCTTATCAGGTCTCCGACGCTGGCCTCAGTGACAGGTTTCATGACTTTTCCATGGCTGACTTTCATAATGTTCACATCGGACCACTTTTAACAACCCTTCCCCTCTTGTTAATGTTGTTTTTTAGTTCAGGAAAATTTACCAGCCTATTTTCCACCATAACTGAGCTCACTGTGGAGAAAAAGGCAGCTGAGAAACCACCGTCTAATGCAACCAGTGTGTGAAAATGTTGGAAAATACATTTTGGTTTCTCAGTTGGTTTATAAATTTGATTTTTATTCCCTCTTTGAAAAACACCTCTTGAAAATCAATGATATCCCAAAAGATCTCATCACCTGTGATTGATTCAACAAGCAACACTTATTTAACTGCAAATCACCATTTGCTGTAGGTACTACACTGACTGTGGATAAGCGATTTCCTACCGATTTCACTGCGGCCAGAATATTTATCACCGTGCCATCTAGACTCTGCCCGTTGGCCACGATGTCTCCCAGAGAGTAGAAATCTCTGGAGTCCTTCACTGGCAGGTGGAGCAGTGGCAGCAGCCTGTCGATGGTTTCCATGTCAGCACACAGACTGACCTGCGAATGAGCCTCCGCCACCAGCAGCCTATAGAGGCTGAGACAGCACATACAGGCCTTTGAACCAGCTGGTCCTCAGACGCTCTCCTCAGACATTACACGCTTTTACATCATATTTTACACAGCATTACACTGTGTTAACCTCAATACCATTAAGCTTTTAAAAGCACCACATCATGAGCATGACTAATTCTTCTATAATAAATGTTTTATAAAGTGTTAATTACCTCGGTGTTGTGGGAGAGAATCTGTCTTTCTCTGGGTCTATGTTGGAAACCAAAGGATTTTCAACAATAACTGAAAAAACAACAACAATCACATACTTAATAAATTACATTACATTACATTACATGTCATTTAGCAGACGCTTTTGTCCAAAGCGACTTAAAATAAGTGCATTCAACCTGATGGTACTAGACATAGACCATAGGAATCAAGTAAGTACATAACTTTAAGAGCTAACTGTCATCGCTAAAGGAGTGCTATATGTTAAAGAAGAAAAGAAGAGAAAAGAATAAATAAAATACACCTTTTTGTTTTAGATTTTATAGCCATTAAACATTTTATTTTTGTCTTGTTACATGGTTTTATTTGTATATATTTCTATTTTTATGTAGGTTGATTTTAATTCTAGAAGTAAATAAATACATCACAAGCTGGACAAGAGTAAGAAAGTAAGTTTAATTTTTTAATACTACTGATTAATACTGAAGAATCACCGAAACTAGATATTGATAATAAATAAATAAATCTATCCATATTTGTGGCATTCCATTAAAACAAATTTTGTTTGTTTTTAAGGCTTCTGGGACTTTGAGAGTGACTTCCTCACCACAGTCTCCAGTGCTGAAGCTGTTGGAGAGCCCGTTGATGTACCCATCATTTCCCCAGGCCGTCACATTAATGAAGAAGTCAGGTGAGTCCCTCATTGTGAAGCTAAAAGTGAATCTGTCGACACCAATATCTGAAATTCACATGTAGAGGTTCGGTTAGTGTTTCAGTAAAATGGAAAAAGAGGAGAAAAAAGCTCTAAGAATGGAGATTAGTTTATCTGTTCTCCAGAAGAGGGCGCTGGTGTACCAGACACTGGGGTGCAGTGCTGTTGGATGAATGTGTAAGAAAGCAACAGCTAAGGTGCATTCATATCAAAAGATACTAACTTTTTCTGTCAGGAAAGCTTCTGACATCAGTTTTCCCAATGATGATACCTGCCACTTTCTGAAAAACATCAAAGGGCAATGACAGTGTGCAGATATTACAGTTTAACCCAGTTTACAAAACAAACTCAGAATAAATAGACCTCAAATACACCATTTCACAGTTGAAGAAAAGATTCCCTGCTATTAGACACAGGTTTTGTTTTTAAATCTGCTATAGGAACCAAAGGTATTATATAGCTGTAAAACTGGCTGAAAATCATCAGAACTCACAGGATGAGAGAAGTTGGGATGCAGCTCAGAGATGGCAATGAAGGTCTGAGCAGCCATGTTGTTTATTCACAAGTTAAATCACTCTCCAGCCCAGTTTTATTACATATACAGACTCTGTAAAATGAGGCAAAACAAGTAAAACATGAGAGTTGGTTTAATTCCATAAAAGGTATTAATACATTTTAGGTTTTCTAACATTACCTAAGAAATCTAGCTGATAACGAATACACAACGGTAACTTGTTTGTTTAGGTTAACCCATAAGAACCCAGACCCAGTTATCCTTAAAGGAAAATTATGGGTTATATACCACAGACCAAGTGGACCACATAGAACACATTTCTGATGTTTTTTCTAAAAATACTACCCCTAAATGTCAAACATCTGTGATGTGACATATACAATACATTGGGCGTTTATGGAATTTATGTTTATAATATTTTTTATTTTAAAATTAAAAAAACTAGACACCTTTTCTGCTTACAGAAACGCAAATTTGCCTTTTTCTTTTGCATCTCCACAACATTTATCAAAATTGTGACATTAATAGTGCTGTTTAACAATAAATTATTTTTCAGATGTTTTTAAGTAACAAAATAATAATAAATTAATAACAAATAAAAACAAATAACAATTTGCCTTTTTGTTTGCATCTCCATAACATATATCAAAATTGTGACTTTAATTAGTTCAGGAAATATGGTCAAAACAGGTTAAATGCAATACAGGACACCATATTAAAGGATTAGAATTGATAAATGGGTTTAAACTTAGCCTCGTAACAGAAAATTAGCTTTTTGAAGTTAGCTACTTTTTTCACATTTCTGTTTCCAGTCACACCCACATTTTGGAGAAGTCTTGCTTTGGGTCTTAATGAGTTAAGGTGAAGCATAAAGCTGAATATGGGAGATTCTAGGAGATTTAACCCTCCTGTCGTCCTTCCAGGTCAAATTGACCCAATCTGTTTTGACTATTCCTTCTTTCCTCCCTCCTCCTGCCTTCCTCTCTTCTTTCCTCCTTACTTCCTTCTTTCCTCCCTCCTCTATCCTCCGTCCTTCTTTCCTTCCCTCGCCCTCCTTTCTTTCTTTCCTTCCTTTCCTTTCCTCGCTCCTTCCCTTCTTTTCTTTCCTCCTTCCGCCATCTCCTTTCCTTTCTCTCTTCTTTCCTTCCTCCTGATTTCCTCTCCTTTCCTCCTTCCTTCCTTCTTTCATCCCTCCCGCTTCCATTCCTTCCTCTATCCTCCTTCCTTCTTCCCTTCCCTCCTTTCTTTTTTTCTTTCTTTCTTTCTTTCCTTCCTCCTTCCTTTCTGCCCTCTTTCCTTCCTGCCTCCCTCCTTTTCTCCCTCCTTCCTTCTTTATTTTTTCCTTCCTTTCTTCTCCTCCTCCCCTTTCTTTCCTCCATCCTCCTTCCTTTCTCTCTCCTTTCCATTCTTTCTCCTTTTCCTCCTCTCTTCTTTCCTTCCTCCATCCTTCTTTCTTTCCTTCCTTCTTTCCTCCATCCTTTTTTACTTCCCTTTGCGTCCTTCCCTCTTCTTCCTTCCTTGACCCGAGGACAACAGGAGGGTTAAAGTGTTTGTTACACCTGTGTCACCATGGGTTCTTTACATTTAAATTTAGAATGGAAAATCCATTCACTGTATTTTTTTACAGTGAAGTTGCTGCTATTTTCCTGTAAATCAAACAGTTGTTTTTTACAGTGCAGCATCGGAGAACAATAAAATTATTTAAATTTAGCCACGCCCCCTGGTTAAGTTACATGTTAGCTAGCTAACTGAAAAAAGGCTAACGTTAACTTTATCTAGCTGACCTGTTCACTGGTATTTACATAATTTATTTACAATATGGTGAGTATTTGAGTATTTGAAGGGTTTCTTTTGTCTTAACTTATTCTGATACAAACAGTTTACTTTCTGCCTTTCTGTTATAATTAGTTTATGTTTTTACCTGCTTCTGTTTTCTTCCAGTTCACCGCGGTAAACCTGTTGCACGCGACAAAAAAAGGTGCTGCCTTCAAATGCAGTCGGAAAAAAATACAATTTCAAGTATGCGCTAATAAAGTCAATCTTAAAGTAAAATGTCTGACAATATAAAGCTTATGTCACGTACTAATGGACAATGCAGTATGTTAGCAGTATGGTTGATAATATATGTTTTTACCCATAACGATACCATAATACCTATATTACCACACTGTGAAAAAAGACTATTTAGCCATTGCACTACAAGTAAATAATCCTGCATCGCAAAACCCTACATTAGTAAAGGTATGTAAAGTAAACATGCAAAATGTACACTTTTATCACCTTTTTATGTTTTTATTTTATTTTTTATATCAGGCTACTACTGCATTAATGTGTATGTTGCATTTCCCTTGCTTTAGATATTTGAGGTTGTGCTAATATTAACTCCTTGATACACTATTATGCAGATTAATCTAGAAAAATGCATCTCATATTCTATAAGAATTTGTCTCTGAGAATTAGTGGAGTAGAAGTATAAAGTTGCATAAAATGGAAATATGCAAGTAAAGTACCGCACATTTGTATGCAAGTACAGTACCTAAGAAAAAATACTTTTTGAGAAGTTTACAAAAGCAAATATGCTCGCATACCACCAATTTTTGCCCAGTTATGATATCCAAAAAACTTTATGCATAGCTCGTAGGCCATGTATGAAAAAGCATATTATGTTGCCCTATGTTACCCCCAACAAACACACACACACACACACACACACACTCATCTCCTCAATAATGAAGGAATTATTTGTCAGGGATAATTTAAATTAAATTAGACACTGCTCTACAATACTGTAATTTAACCACTTCCAATCACATCAATTTCTATTTTGTTTAGCACAGTCATCAGTTAACTCTCTTTTGTTATGAAAAGACAGTTGCGTTCGCGTAATGTTTTGTTAGTGATGTTGATGAAATCAATTTCAAAAAGTATAATTTCAACACACATTCACTACAGCCAACATCTGTACAGCTGTGCAAACATGCATGAAATAGGACTGAACAATAAAACTGCTGATGGACCTGAATTATACACACATTCACTTTACACACACGATATATTTGTACACTATGTGAGTCATCTCTTCACCTCTGCCATCACCTTTATAATCCACCCCAGTCATCATCCCAACATGGGATTTGTTCTCAGACAGCTCTAGTGAGATGAATCTGACAGTTTCCTCGTTTGTTTTGATAACACAAAGCTGTATTTGATACCGTCTCGTACACCTTAGCAGGTATCAAAAGGTGTAACAGTAAACCCTTTACACAGCCTTGTTCCTGTTCCATGGTGACTAATCCTCTCGGTTTGGCTCTGATATCTCATCTGTGTGACTAATGGTGATTTTCAGGCAGTAATATATCTGTTGATGTGATTCTCCAGTCAATGTGTTCCTAATCACTGAGAGAAAGCAGTGCACCAGCAGCCATAAGGCATTTCTAGCACAATAACACAACATGGTGATATTATTTCTCAGCAGACAGCCCGATGTGTAATGCTCCATCAATGTATTGATGTACTTTGTATAATGTTGTATAATGTGAACTGATTAAAAACATTTAACATGTAGCTGTGCGCAGACTAAATCGATTTGCTATTTGCACCAGTGCCTGGCTATTCAAATGCAACCAAATTTCAAATTCTAATTTCATTAGGTTTTTCTGACTACAGCTTGTGAGTCCATTAATCACAGCGGCACTGTAAAGCATCATCAGATAAATCAAGTGAAACTTACTTTTGCTTTAGTGATTTATCCGTAATGAATTCATGGCCTCAGTTAATCTGTCATCAATCATACTTTCGTCCGATATTCAGTTGGTTCTACTGAAGTGATTTGAATAAGCTATTTGAATTTCTTTATGATAAGCAGTAACATAGGGGTCTGGCTCGTCGCTTCCGAAGGCGTGAGCAGGAAGTACCTGCAGGGTGGCGTGTCTGCAGACTGCAAACACGGTCACTGCAGGAATGTGAATCTGCTGCAGGTCGGCTCCCTGGAGGGCCTGCAGCCGTCTGACCGCTCCTCAGCTATTAATCCATCATCTCACTGTGTGTGTGTGTGTGTGTGTGTGTGTGTGTGTGTGTGTGTGTGTTTCCGTGTGGGATTATGTGTTTCTGTAGACCTACCATAATCATTGTCACAGTGTCATTGCACTGGTCTTAGTCTCCATAGAAAATGAGTCAAGTACTGTATGATAAAGGTAATCAGAGGTGATTTTTTTTTTTCTAGTTGTAAAGTTTAAATACTAGTAGGTACAGGACAACTTTGGGTAGCTATATTGGAGCACATGGTTAGGCTGATTGTATTAAAAAAATGCAACATGTCCATCTCATCTCATCTCATCTTATCTTATCTTATCTTATCTTATCTTATCTTATCTTATCTTATCTTATCTTATCTTATCTTATCTTATCTTATCTCATCTCATCTCATCTCATCTCATCTCATCTCATCTCATCTCATCTCATCTTATCTCATTTATGTGCTGTCCTTTAGTGGGAATTAATCATTTTGTCACTGATACATCAATCACTGTCTTTTGAGCACATTTGCTACATATTAAAGGAGACATGCTATTCAAATTTTCAGGTTCATGGTTGTATTTTGGCTTACTACTAGAACATATTTACAGTACAAAGACATTATATGTCTCATACTGTTTGTCTGACTATACATGTATTCACCTTGTATCTGAAACGCTTCGTTTTAGCGTCTGTCTCTTTAAGACCCCCTCTGAAAAAGTACAGTTTGCTCTGATTGGTCAGTGTTTCTGGGTCTTCTTCATCTATGTGTTTTGGCATCTCTGCACCATTACTGCAGCTGGGGAACGGTTGTAATGACACTGTGGCCACACTTTCTACCTATATATTGTATAGTTGTGACATCACAACCCTTTACAGAAGTCATGAGGGCTCGTTTAAAGTCACAGTTTCTGATTACGGGCTGTGCGCATTTCTTAATGGATTGAGCTTTTTGATATTGTCACAGTATTTAAAGCACCTAGAACTTGTCTATGATCAGAAGAGACATGGAAATCTCACTTTTTATGATATGAGACCTTTAAGAAAACAGCATTTCTCTACACACCCTGGAATAAACAACACAAACTTCATCTAGAACACAGGCCAAGAAATTCAAACACCACATTCAAAACATGTTTAATGAAGAATCTGACTATTGTATACCCCTTATAGTGTTTTTTTTAATTTTTTTATTTTTTAGATTACTATATATGTTCACTACTCTTAGCCTCTTTAACAACGATTCTCTTTAGATGATAAAAAGTTTTATTTCAAGATACTCTCAGGGTAATTTTAGGTTTAAAAAAAGGAATAAAATGAGATTCAACTTAATTTATTATTATTATTATTATTATTAGCTCATAGTGTATCATAGAGAGCCAATGTCAAATTTGAACCCAAAACTAATTGAAGTATTCACTTTTATCAACACCAAAGCAAGGTCAACCACATCCACCTCTCATTATTATGTCATATTGGTGGACAACAAAGTACATTCATTGTATTTAAGTACAATTCTGGGTCAAATACTGCACTTTACTACTACATTTACACACACAATTATATATGTTATACACATATATAATATGAGGCAGTATATTAAACTACCCAACAATCTGTAAACCTCAACGTTAGATGCTGACTACATATAAGAGATTCGACTCAGCTGCAAAGAGACTACAAAGAGATTTAAACAACTGCAAAGAGAAACAAAAGGACTACAGAGAGACCAAAACAACTAGACAAGCACAACAAGACAGCTCAATATGACTACAAAGGGAGCTCTAACAACTTCGAAGAGACTCACAAAGACTATGAGAGGGTAAAAACAACTACAAACAAACGGAAAAAACAAGACAAGAAGGCTCATAATTACGACAAATCCACAAATCCAAAAGTTGTGTAAGAGACACAAACAACAAAAAGGATCTAAACAACTATAATGTCTTTGCCCAGGGACCCATTGTCTCGTAATTTGCACATGTAAATATTACAACTTGTCTGCCCACTTGCTGTGTAGGACTTTTTGGTACATCACGTATAGTGTGAACACCAGCTCTTAGACTTCCTGGTTACTACACAGCAAAACAGCCAACTTGTGTTTTTTTGGCCTAAAACAGTGATTTAAGTTGGTAAAACTTGGAAATATAAATTATTGACATTTAGGGCAATAATGTAAGTTAGCACAACAAAGGAAGCCAGTTGTCTGCTCAAAAAACAAGTTTGTGAGTTGTTGTTACTTATATCTTTAAGTTGGGGTTCAAAACAAGGGACAATAGTTCTGCTAACTCTTATTTCTTTGTTGTGAAATGCGGGAAAGAGGTGAAATTCGGTCATTAGCGAAAGCTAGCGGCTAACTGATGCTAGCGGCTAACTGATGCTAGCGGCGCTGCTTGTTACAGCTACAAAAGTAGCTATTAGCGAATCAATGCTAACTCAAAATTGTGGTTGCAACATTAGCTGACATTTCATAGCGGCGTTACAATCGTGCCAATTCAGCACATTGCAGAAGTTAGTAGAAGTAAGTATTAAAAGTTATTACAATGTAAAATTATAAGTTAGTACAACTTACAGTTGAGTTGACAAAAATCAGAATTCAGAATTGAGCAAACTCAAAAACAAAATTTAAAATATTTAGTTTAATTTTCCAACTTAAAATTTTATCGAAGTTTGTTGCCTTGAAATTTTGAGTTCACCCAACTTTTCTTTTTTTGCAGTGTAATGGTGATTTAGATCGAACCCTAAGTCTGTGCAGCTCTTTTGTTATACAAAGAATGAAGAGGGAATACTGTATGTAGCTGTCACATCCTTTATATCCGAGCAGCACTGAGAGAGTTTGGCTTTGTGTTGTTTTTGTGTTGCTATGCCCCTGAGCAGTAGCTCATGTCTTTGCTTCCTCCTCTCCTCTCATGTTTTACACAGAGTGTGCAGCTCAACCACAAATCTCCTGTCTGGTGCCATCGTGGAGGTCCAGTGGACAGTGGCTAAATATGAACAGTGGTGGAAGAAGTACTCAGATCTTTTACAAGCAATACCACAATGTAAAAATACCCAACTTACAAGTAAAATTATTGAATTAAAGAGTCAAAGAATATACATATAATGAGTAAATGTACTTAAAGTCTAAAAAATGGCCTATAGAATGGCTCCGGTCAGTGGTGTATAATTTATTAGATTGTTGAGCTATTGGGTGCTGTGTTTGTTTTGATCTCTCTGAAGTAATTTTGTGTCTCTTTGTTGTTGTTTTTCTTTTCTTTGTAGTAATTTTGAGTAATCTTATAGTGATTTTGTGTCTCTTTGCAGCTGATTTGCATCTCTTTGTAATTGTTTTATGCTTCTTTGTAGTTATGTTGTGTTTCTTTTCAGCTAAGCTGCATCTCTTAGTAGTTGTTTTGGTCTCTCTGTAGTCTTTTTGTTTCTCTTTTTAGTTCCTTTGTAGTAATTTTGAGTCTCCTTATTGTAATTTTGTGTCTCTTGGCAGCTGATTTGCATCTCTTTTCAGTTGTTTTGTTCTCAGTGTAGTCTTTTTGTGTGTTTAAGTTTCTTTGTGGTCATTTTGAACCTCTTGCTGATTGATATTTGCGTCTTTGAGTGACATTTTGTTTGTGAATGCCAGAGGGGCCATTGACACTTTGGCCTGTGTCCGGTTAGCTCGTTCAGTTATCTTTCCATGAGTATTTAGGTTGATGAACCAAAGAGTTTTAGTTCACATGCGAACATAAACAATGGGACTTTTGTTAATAATGAAATATTTTTTTAGTGCACCTCCTGAAAACGACATCCTGTCAGGATCTAATGAAACCAATCATGATTATTTTATTGAATCCGATCATTAAAACATATTGTTCTAAACGGTGAGCAATATCTTGGCATGGCCATACTGTCTACATCCAAGTATAGCTTTTGCAGTCGTTGGCAGAGGCCTGTGCAGTCTTTATTGGCTTCCAGAAGTGGAAGACGTCCAAACTACAAGTATGTGTACACTGTAATTTCCCTGCCACCTGTGTGACTAACTATACTGTAGCTGCTGCACCACTGGGTCTGCTCACAGCCATTGAATCCAGCTGGGCTCTGGTGAAACAATGCACTCTGTCTCCTCATCCCCGTGTCCAGTGAGAGGGGGGTGGGGGTGGGGGGGTGTACGACTGTGAAGGAAACCTTAAATGATGTTAATAACGTGCTGTTGAAAAGCAGCGCAGAGACAGAAATCAGTGGCATGCATGATGTCAGCTCCCATTATGACTGTGTGCCACCATGTTGAGGTAATGGGAGGAACACTGTGGCATTGGTCATGTTATTGCTATGAGACTTAAGTGAGGCAGGAAACATTAGATTACACGACATAAAATGAAAAATACGTGAGAGGAAGGTGACATTTATTTTGCAGAAAATGAAACAACTTGCGTGTTTTGATTGAACATTCTTACTGAGTGTATAAAAGAATGTCTTGTCGTTTCAGTGATGCTTGTGGTTGGACACATTTATGTCACCGTCTACACAAAACAGGTACCGTCACCTACACGCCCGGCTCAGGCATGTTTCCTGTCTTCCTGTTGTCTGGCTTGCACAGTTATGGCTTTAATCCAAATTTGTTACAATGAATGGGGGTTGGGTGGAGAAATTCCCGTCTGTGGCATTGCTTTACAAATCTCTCAACAACCACGGCTGGTGCCATCATGGAAACAGTATCGAGAATTGGCTGTGTGTAGATAATGGTGAATTTTGTTTATAAAAAATGACTTTTGAACATAATATTTTTATATTTAATTAACTCTAAAACTGACCTTAGCTGATTTTAAGTATATGTTAAGTGTCTTTCTTTTTTTTTGTAAATTTTATTTATGCAAAGAATGCAAAAACTGCAAAAATTTGGTACATATATATATACATACACATACAGTACAAGAAACATAGAAAAAACCCAACAGAGAAAAAAATAAATAAAATAAAAGTAAACAAACAGATGTTAAGTGTCTTTCTACTGTAATAAAATGTTGTATCCTCAAAACCAGACAGATTGTACATTAAATACAGTTGATTTTCAAGTGTTGATCGATAGTATTAAAGATGATGTGTGTTTGAGGGAGAAGAGCATACATGATTGATGATAGACAGATGACAGGATTAATAAGGAAAATGTTTATTTTAGTGTAATACTAAGTTTATTTTCTTGGAAATGTAAATTTTATGCAAATGTGGTTATAACCAGTGCTTCAATGCAAAGAAATAACTGAAATAATTCATTCTTGCAGTAAAAAGGTTAAAATTGAATCTGTAAATAAACATAATCCAAACGAATGGAGAATGAGCAACAGGTCTGCCTAGCTGATTTCTGTCTCATAATTTCAGAAACTCCTATCAGAGGATTATCCTTATGCCGCAGTGGCGGGCGGTGCATTTCACACTTAGGCCTTCAGTGATGTCCAACTTAGTCAATAAATACCTTTCATTATGCCAGCATTTATAACACCAGGACTGGAGAGTAGTTAGAAACACACTTAAGCACTACTAGGCATTGCATCACCTCAGTTGTGTACAAAATGGGCTATTATCCGGCGCATTTTAAAAATCAACAATACCGCATCAGCAATTAAAACATATCTGATATGCTACTGTCAAAACTTAAAAATAAAAGGGTCTTTAAAATTATCTTTCCAAAAAGTTTTATTAAATGAGTCCACAAAGAATATGCAAGCTTTAACAAGATTGTACAATAAATTGCAAAATCGCAGTTTAATATCAGAAAGACACTAACAAGACGGCCATACTTTGGCGACAGCGACACAATAAACAAGTCTCTTTGTGAAAAAACTTTTTCATGTCAAAACGTGACGTATTACGACTTTCTGTGACCTGTTGCTTTGAGTACAACCACACAGCTGCGCCAATGCACCAGATTATTTACATACCGTTAACAGTCCCGGGTGTGACTCTGTTGATCTGCATAGCACTGCCGTGGCTCAAACTAGTAAGTATCCATATCCAATCACAGGACGCGTAAATGTCACATTCAACGTGAGGCCAGCTAGGGGGCCTTACTGACACAACTCGTGATCTGATTGGCTATCGTAACTATCTATCAACTGTATTTGCCCGTTCACTTACAGTGCACAGACGCCCGCATTGTTGATTCTGAAGGCCCGGGCAGATTTCATACAGCCTGGCAACATAAGATAGCTGAATTCTGATTGGATAAAAACTCTAACCTAAAAACAACAGCACTGGAAGGAGCATAATATGACATGAAGAGAATATGAATACTTTTAGATATTTAGGGAAAGAAAATAAAAAATTTAATCAACCTTTATCATAATTATGATCATGATTTCTGGTTATGTTAGGCCAGCAGAGAAGGCCTTGCTGGCCCTGATGGCCCACCACTGCGTTCAACGTGAGGCCAGCTAGAGGGCCTCACTGACACAACTCGTGATCTGATTGGCTATCACAACTATCTATCAACTGTATTTGCCCGTTCACTTACAGTGCACAGACGCCCGCATTGTTTATTCTGAAGGCCTGGGCAGATTGGATAAAAACTCTAACCTAAAAAACAACAGCACTGGAAGGAGCATAATATGACATGAAGAGAATATGAATACTTTTAGATATTTAGGGAAAGAAAATTAAAAATTAAGTTAACCTTTATCATAATTATGATCATGATTTCTGGTTATGTTAGGCCAGCAGAGAAGGCCTTGCTGGCCCTGACGGCCCACCACTGGAAGAATTCAAAACAACACATTGTTTGGCGTGTTCCAGGCAAACCACATCACCGAAGATGTTAGACGCATTCTTCATTTTTGTCTTGGGGCTTTTGGAAATGTCCAGCCGAGTTGGACAAAGCCGGCTTACCGCAGTTGAGTGAGTACGTACTTCCACTCAGGCAGGGGGCGGCAGTTGAGTAAGCGGCCCCTAATGTGGACGAGAGTCACATACCCGTTCTCACTACTACACTGTAACAAATTACTGTAAGAAAACAGCCAAATTATGACAGTAACATACTGTTTTCCATTAAAAAGGTATTATACTGTAGAAAACAATGAAATTGTGAAAGAAAACAATGCATTCTGGGCAATAGGTAGCTTGCCGTTTCCCATAAAATATATGATATATATATCATATATTATATATATTTCTATATATAACTAACTCATTCAGTATATGGGATATTAAAATTACTGGGGTTACAGTGAAGATATCGCTTAATTCATAGTAATTGGCTTTCAGACAGTAATATGCTCTATTTACAAAAAATGACTGCATTGTATACTGCAACAATATTTCAACTAGCTTCAGCACTATACTGTGTTTTAGTCTACTGTAAAAATCAATTAAATGCAGGATTTTACTGTAATTCACTGTGTGGTTTTATCACAGTAACATACTGTAAAGTAAATGAACTGTAAACTGTAAAATTAACAGTAGAATGCTGGCAACCCTGCTGCCAGCATTATACTGTTAATTTACAAGACAATTGTTTACAGTGTATCTGAATGATGCCTGAACCACCTCTGAATGTAGTTTTTGACATACGATCTCAATGCGTCCTGACATTGTTTTCACCTGTATTTAGAGCTGTCCACTTGTGTTCAGATCACTCAGACCACATGTTACTGCGAAATGGAAACAGGGTCAAAGAGGTGGATTTAGCAACTAATGGACCAGCATTGCTATCCTTAGAGTCATGATGTTGGTAAGGCTAAAAACTCTGGATTGTCTGCATATGACAAATTCATGTTTTATTCCACAAATAATACTGTCTACATGCACACGCACTCTTCAGCTGCCATCACAGTATATCACTACTTCTTGATCTGAATTTGGAACATAACAAATGTGTGGTATGATACATTTCATGGACATCAGTGGGATATTGTTTTACTTGTCCTAAATCAGATTTTCAGTGTGTGTCATCCACGTTATGTTTTTAAATGTGTGTATTTGCCTGTACGTACTTTTTTAGTATTGAGTCGAGCATCACTCAAGTCAAACTTTTTATCCACTTGGATGAAAAAATCCCACCTGATATACTGCCACTGTCAATTTAATGTTACCCGGAGAAGTTTTCACCCATTCATCATTTTAACTGTGGACGGGCCCAGAGCTGTATTTCAGCTGCATCAAAGCCCGCCCCGCTGTCCCAGTCTATCACAAACGTCCTCACAACATTCACTCTCCAGGCAGTTCGCCTCCGACAAACCCTGACAGAAATATCTCGCTCCACATTTGACCCCAAGAGTCCTTTTTTTTTTTTCAAGATGAGGAAAAAATCTTTGAAGTGTGCCTCAAATGAGGGGAGAAACACATTTCTTCAATTATCACCGAGTGATATATGAAACAGAAGCTTTCATTTCTTTGCCGCATGTGTTCCACTGAACAATGAAATCATTATATTCTGGAGCATCGCCCCTAAAAGTGGTACAAAGCAGGACACAGTTTCACGCTATAATGGCATTTATGAGCTGATTGTTAAATGATTTCAGCGTTGCTTTGTTTAGGTGCTGATTTTATGGTATGTGACTGATGTTCTGTGTTAAACATCATCTGTATGGCCTCAATATATGCAGACACACTGCTTTTCTCTTATTTATAATGGAATATTGTCTTTGGAGAGTTTCATTAGAGGGTGAAATATGCCGTGTTTGAATAACAGTGACATGGAGTCTAGTAAAGTGCTTACTGTTTGGAATATAAAACTCATTATGGTGTATTATTGGGCTTATTGTAAGATTATGACTTTCCAACAAATACCAGATTTAGGCATGAATCATTTATATATTTTTTCCAAAAATGGAATGAACACAGTGGAATTTTGTCCTCTAATTTGATGGTGCCTCGGTTAGAAGTGCTCAAGAATCTAGAAGTAACAACATAAAACAAAATATGATTTATCAGATCTGTATTTTTATGCATATCCCTTGTTTATGTTCACTGTGTGGTTGGAAGTGTCTCTGTTTTTCTCCTCATTTGTCTGTCCCTTTTACTTATCATTGTTATGATCTGCTGACTGAAGGATCGAATATGATGTGTAACAGAGACAACCAGATCTACTGATATTTGGATTTCACAAGATCTCAGTGTTATTCTGTCCATGAACAAGAGATCTCTGGAGACATCTCTTTGCTGTACACCATGTACTGTACCGCTGTCATATTTGTCCATTAAATATGTAGCTACAACCGACACATAACCCCCCGTAGAGCCACAATAAGCGTGTGGTTTTTGTAGAAACTAGATGTAACATGTTAATAAGTGAGCTTTAGAGGTGGTGGTAGGCAGATATTTTTAAACTTTGGACCAAATGGCAACCATGATGCCTGAAAGATGAAGCCTTTAACATGCATTCTTTTACTGACCAGCAGGGGGCGACTCCACTGGTAACAAAAGAAGTCAGATTGTACAGAAGTCTATGAGATATAGATCTTTGTAGAACCTGATAATGTAATAAATTTCTGATAAAGTAATAAAAATTTGCACTTGAGTCCATTGAAAATGTATTAAAACCTGATAATGTAATAACTTCCCGATAATGTAATAAAGTGCATTTCTCAATAATGTAATACACTTTTTTTTTTTAACCAATAATGTAATAAAGTATAACATAATGGGAGGTTATTACATTATCAGGTTAGCCTTCATTTCGCAAGTCCTGATAATGTAATAATTCCCCAATATTGTAATAATTTAACAGCAGACCACCCATTACTTGGGTTCAAGTGGTGATACTGTGTATCAACTCTAGCTCAAGAGCTCTAGCGCCACCAACAGGTCAAAGTTGAATGTTTATTAACTTTTGACCCGTTCACCCGTTTTTCACAACACACCGTTTTTCACATGACACACAGCTTCTTGAAATCTAAAGGTGCTTGGTGTTATACTTTATTACATTATTGGTAAAAAGTGTATTACATTATTGGGAAATGCACTTTATTCAGGCGGCAATCTCCGTGCCTGAGCATGGAGGCCACCAGGAAGTGCCTTAAGCCTGCAATTCACCGAAAATTCCAGCAGGGGGCGCTAAGTTTGGCTGCAAAAGAAATCTGCCCATTCATTTCAGTGCTAAATTTGAAAACTTCTCACTTGATTTGTTACCTCAGAAAATTTTTTTCTGGGACAACATTATGGTCTCAATCACTAGTAAAAAATCTTCTTCAAGACAATTTGATGTCAATAGTTCTAATAATGGCCCCATTTAGAAGAAAATAGAAGATAAGGAATCGTATGATTTGGGGCATTTTTAGCTTTGATTGACAGGTCACTGACAAGGCGAGCCGTCACCAGGAGAGAAGCAGAGCAATGTGTATCCATGGAAACGTGTCAATAAAGTTATATATAACGTTATATAGATAGAAAAGAGGACGTTTACCGATTTGGTCTCATAACTTTGACCCTTTCACACTGTATTTTCACTTAATGACAGTTTATTTGAACGTTTTGTTCAGTAAAAATGTCTTGTTCAGTGTTTGGCTCGACTAACAGACACTCCAAGGAGTCGCTGTTCAGTTTTCTGAGGTAAGAAAGATACATTTTGTTTTTGTTTTTTTGCTAGCCAAAATTAACATCCCAGTTAATGCTCCAGTTAATGCTAACATGAATTAGCAGCGGCTTCTCTCAGTCGGGTTGCCGGTGTAGAGAGGCTGTAGTCAATGTCGTCAGATCCCTCGCGCTCCGCCACAGTCCAAATATGGTCTGCTCCGCGTATCGGAAACATGATGGCGACGCAAGATGGCGACGAGTATAACGCTGAACTCGAGGCTTCCAACGGGCCACAAACCAATGGGTGACGTCACGGTGACTACGTCCATTATTTATATGCAGTCTATGATTGCAACGCTACACTGATGCATTAGATGCATACAAGAGCGAACCCGTATCCTGTTGGATGTTATGTGGGCCTTCTTCAAACCAAGCTCTGCCATTAAAGGGAAAAGGCTCCGTCTCATCTGTCTCTCCTGGTCTTCTCTCCTCGGATGGTACTAACATCACATATGGAAGACATCATGCTGTTACAGAGCAGCTCTCCTCACCGAGCACTAATAACAGTGTGGCTATGGGTTTAATAAAAAGGAATGGAACGAATTATGGCCCCATCCCAGCCAGGGCCATCATGTACTGCAGTGCATTAGCGTGGCCTCAGCAGCCAGTCCAGACCAGCAGAGACTGGGAGGGATGACAGAGAGAAAGAGAGAGAGAGAGAGGAGAGGACCAAGCTTTCCAGCAATAACCAGTCAGGCTCTTAGGGTTCGATGCTGTGGTGGAGAAGAGGGGGAACACACAGAGAGATATATAGAGAGAGTAAGCCTGTGGGCAGCACGGAGACAAGCTCTGCCAGGAGGAACGGAACGTCAACAGCAGTTTCACAAAGGATGTTAAGCCGAGTCTTGATTAAAATGGAAGTCAGAGTATGTCATGCTCAGCTAAATAAGTGAATAAATGGGAACGCAGGGAGTCTCTGGGGATTTAATAGTGAAGAGCCCACTGAGCATGAGAGCAAGATGTAGAGCTGCAGGAATGTAAAACTGGAAACAAGAGAAATTAAACTGAAGGCGAATGAACGATTGATCAAGTTAGGGAGTTCAAATAATAGTCAGAAAGAAGAAAACATCGGGCAATTTACATACATATACATTTAAATAAATATATAAATGAGTCAGTAAAAAATAGGTTTTTATTTAAAAAGATGTTTAGACTGCTTTTATTTATTTCAAGAGGATTTCATTTCATAATTCCAAATTTCCTTTCTTCTACCTATTTATTTGATTTGATTATATACTGATATGCTGATTTATCCACACACACACACACACACGCACGCACGCACGCACGCACGCACACACACACACACACACACAAACACACACACACACGGCCTCATTTATTTATTTCAGGATTTATTTAATAGCTGCATTTATTTATTATGATTTTATTTCCCCATTGTGCTACCAGGATTTATTTGGACTCAAGATCCAATAAGTATCTCTCATAACTCACTTATAAATGTATTCTTGCAATTTTTTTTTACAAAATAATAAGCAGCAGTTTATTAATTTGCGCACAAAATGGGACAATCCAATCCAATCCACTTTCTTTATATAGCACGATTTTAGCAAGCACACAAGTTTTCCAAAGTGCTGCACAAAAACTAAAAACATAATAAATAGATAACACAATAAAAACACAATAAAAAGGATGAAATAGACAATAGAACGACACAAATTAGCATGTTATATAAATAAGTATTTAAAGTCATAAGTACATAGAACAAGCTCCCACAAATTCTTCTCCAGATTAAAAATAAATAAATAATTAATATCAATATATCCAACCCACACACATAGATGTTTTGCACTCCTCAACATGTCCTTCTGTCTCAGCTGTAAGTGGATTGTGGCTTTTTTAATAAAAAAGAATAATGCATTACAGAATTGTGTGCTCTACTTTGGCCACTCAGACAACAAAAAAATCTCACAAAACAAATAATAGAATAATCCTGCAGTAAATACCAGTGAAGTAAATGCATTTTGTGGTGTTAAAAAATCTTCTTATTTCTTTAAATTTGATCAAATCTAATTTGACATTGTTATCTTTGCCACTCACAGAGAGCCTCAACATGAAATTTCACCCCTCATGGGGGTCTCCACCCTCCACTGAGACCACCCCAGTGATCCCCACCTTAATGACTGGGTTCCCCTCTGTCTATAGATAGATAGATAGATAGATAGATAGATAGATAGATAGATAGATAGATAGATAGATAGATAGATAGATAGATAGATAGATAGATAGATAGATAGATAGATAGATAGATAGATAGATAGATAGATAGATTACTTTATTCATCCCCGAAGGGAAATTCGGTTGTCACAGCAGTCCGGTATTCAAGTACAATAAAATACAATAAAATACAATAGAATAAGATACTGAGGTAGCATAAATAAAAACAACAATAGAAAAAAAACACAGAATAGAACAAGGACACAAGTTTAAAAAAGCAGATGAGCTGGTAGGATGGTTGGCAAGATGATGGTAATTATACTGATGATATGATGGCAACAATGCTATGGTGACCAGACGGTATATAATAGTACAGTATATAGTATATAATATGTAATAATAAATAAATAGTAACAATATAAAATATAATAAAATAATTATAAATAATTAAAATAATTATCAAATCAAATCATCAAACTTTATTTATATAGCGCTTTTCATACATAAAAATGCAACACAAAGTGCTTTACAAAAAATAAGAAAAAACAAACAATAAAAATGACAAAACCCACCCCTCCCTCCCCCACATACACATCTGTAAGTATACATACACAAACATGCACACTCGCATTTAGTCATGCACGCACACAAACACACTCAGACTCACACACAGCACATATTGATTGACAGTGTAGAGACATGGCAAGGCACCGAGGATCCAGATGAGGAAGAAGCAACCTGAGGGAGCCTCCTCACTGAGAGGTGGCAGAGCCCACGGCCATAGAGGACGCCATCACAGAGACCACCAGGACCCGGGGAGACCGAGGCGGACTCCACACATGGTGCAGAGCCGCCCAGCCCCCCGGGCCCAGGGAGTCCCCAAGACCACATCCCCATGGGCAGACCCAACACACCCCCCAGTGAGGGGGCCCCCATGAGGAAACACTGGAGCTAAAGACTAAAAGACTAAAAGACTAAAAGACAACAGGACAGAATAAAAACTAAAAGATTAAAAGACAACAGGATAAAAACTAAAAGACTAAAAGACAACAGGACAAGATAAAAACTAAAAGACTAAAAGACAACAGGAATTAAACTAAAAGACTAAAAGACAACAGGACAGGATAAAAACTAAAAGACTAAAAAACAACAGGACAGGATAAAAACTAAAAGACTAAAAGACAACAGGACAGGATAAAAACTAAAAGACTAAAAGACAAGATAAAAACTAAAAGACTAAAAGACTAAAAGACAACAGGATAGGGTAAGGGTAATAAATAAATAAGGGTTATAAATAATTATAAATAAAATAATATGATATATAATATATAAATACATGAATAAATAAATATATTAATATATAATAATAATAATAGTAATAATAATAATAATAAATAAGGCCGGTATAATAATAATAATAGTAGTATATTACAGTATATAGTAATAATAATAGTAATGTCAGCAACAGTATATATAATAATAATGATATAATAATAATAATAATAATAATAATAATAATATGAATAACATAGCAAAGTGTCATGTGTAGATTTAGGGCATAGATTTAGTGCATAGATTTAGTGCATTTCAGTAATGTTGGATCTGGCAGAGATAGATGAATTGTATATATATATATATGTATTGTATATATTATGTAAATGTGAAAAGTCAATCAAGCTTAATTAAGACAATGAGCGAGCTTATGAAGACGCGAGCGGAGCAGTTGGCAGTGAAAGTGGGTGCTGGTGCTTCCTGGGTGGGCAGACTTGGTGCTAACCCCGCCTCAGTATGTAGCGACATGTCTGTCCCTGGATCAGCTGCCAGTGCAGGAGATGACAGGTTAGTTAGACCTACAGCACTGCACTGAATCCTAATGGCTCCATCAAAACAAGTGCACTGTCTGTTATGTTACATTTCCTCTATATCTGACCAAGGTTATAATAGTTTTGGATTTTTCATTAGTTTTAGTTTTAATTTCGTTGTCAGTTATTGTTTTCAAATTCAGTCCGTTTTAATTAGTTTTTAGAGTGAGTTTGCTAGTTTTAATTAGTTTTTATTTTTTGGGAAAATGCTTAGTTTTAGTTTAGTTTTCATTAGTTTTAGTTTTAGTTTTTTTGTAATTATTTGTTGGGTGCCAGATTCAATAAGGTCACAATAAATGTTGCCTTTATTTCCTTTGTCTGATCCATCTCGGCCCAAATAAGTTTATTATTAAGTCATAAAACCAGATAGATGAAATAGATTTCATATCAACCAAAAAGGTTTACGTATGAAAAAAGCTGAAAGACAAAAACTAAGGACATTTTCACGATAATTTTAGTTAGTTTTGTAACCCCAAAATACAGTTTCAGTTAGTTATCGTTTTCTAAAAAACTCTCGTTTTTATTTTTATTTCAGCTAACGAAAATGTTTTTTCAATTCTAGTTTTCGTTAGTTTTCATTTACTATAATAACCTTGTATATGACCTGCATGTCACCGTTTCAGTGAAGGCAGCAGGCTTATATTTGACCGTTGTCTGTCTACGCTATTCTGGAGCTTAAATTTAACAATTCTGCCACTGTCTCCTTCACTCTTTTACTGTGTTTGGTCACTTGATACGGACCTCCATGCCAGCTCACCGTCTCTGTCTGTCTTTAAAACGTCCGTTTCATTGAACCTACACAGACGTCTGTTATATTTGGATTAGAAGACACCAGCTCGCCTGATTTGCTCTCCCACTCTCTTTTTGGGACATTTATTTTGACCTCTAAGTCGTTTTCCCCTTCACTGTCAGTGACGTTATACTCACCAGACCACCAGAGTTGGACTTCTGGTATTTCACTCTGGCCTCGGGATTACATACCTACAGTATATGTTGGAATAATTACATCTAGAAGGATTTTCACAGAAAGCGCTCGTGGCTGCTCAGTCCTGCTACTGCACACAAAATAATACAAAACATGTACAGGAATAGTCATGAGTGGAAAATGGGACAAATATGCAAAAGACACGACCACCACCTTATTCTAAATAGGAGCCTCTTTTCAGTTTTGTTTTGTAGTTTCTCTTTGTGCTTGTTGTGCATGTCTCTGTGGTTTCCTGCCTCTTTGTGGTCATTTTGTGTCTCTTTGTAGTTATTTTGGTCTTATTTGCAGTCATTTTTGTCTGTGGTTGTTTTGACCAGTTTGAATTTCTTTGTAGTTTTGTGTTTCTCTTCTGGTTTTGATGTCTCTTCGTAGGCACTTTGCATATTTTTGTTGTCGTTCTGTGTATCTGTAGGTTTTTTGTGTTTCTTTGGAGTCAATTTTCATGTCTTTGAAGTTGTTTGGTGTCTTTTTGTATTCATTTTGCACATTTTTGTAGTCATTTTGTGTCTCTTAGACGTTTAGTGTCTCTTTCTAGTTGCTTTGTGTCTTTGTAGTCATTTTGCCTGTTTTTGTAGTCGTGATGTGTCTTGTGTTTCTCATTTTTTGGGGGGGTTCTTTGTAGTCAATTTGCATGTGTAGTTTGGTGTCTCCCATGGAAACTTTGTGTCTCTTAGTAATGATTAAGAGTATCTTTGTAGTTGTTTTGTGTATCTTTGTAGCTGTTTTGTTACTTTTTGTAGTTGCTTTGTGTCTCTTTGTAGCTGTTTTGTGTCTTTTTGTAGTTGTTTTGTGTCTCTTTGTAGCTGTTTTGTGTCTTTTTGTAGTTGTTTTGTGTCTCTTTGTAGCTGTTTTGTGTCTTTTTGTAGTTGCTTTGTGTCTCTTTGCAACCTTTTGAGTCTGTAGTCATTCTCGGTCTCTTTGTAGTAATTCAGAGTCTCTTTGTTGTTGGTTTGTGAATTTGCACTAAACTGAACTAAAAAATAAAATAATTAGCTGAGGCTAATGGGAATATTATTTGACCTGATTTGGTTCATCCTTGACATGAAACATTAAGGGGAAAGTTATTAGTTAATTCAGCAGTAAGCAGAAATGTCTGCACCAAATTTCAAGACAATTCATCCAACAGTTATTAAGACAGCTCACAAAAACCACAAGCTTATGGTGGCACTGAGTCAAGGGATCACTAGGATTCATCCTCTGGGGACCATAAATGTCTGTATAAAATTCTCTTTGTAGTTATTTTGTGTCTCTTTGTGACCTGTATTGTTTTGGGTCACACAATGTTTCCTATAGTTGTTTTAAGCTTCTTTATGGACAATTCGACTCTCTTCCAGGTTGGTACGTGTCCCCTGAGCCTGTTCCTAGTTGGCCCGTTCAGTAATCCATCCATATGAATACTCTCAGATTGTCTATAAAACTAAATATTACTGCCTGGCAAGCTAATTCATCTTTAAAAGATCATTTGGGAAATTTCCCTGCTTGTTTATTTTTCAATAAAAACTAATATATGTGTAAATGGGGACTCATTCATGAGTAAGTGCCAATGCAGTCCTGATATTAACAGCAGAGTCGCTGTGTAATTGATTTCCTTTCGGCCTCAGTGTATCAGAGTGATCAGGCCCAGCGAGCTGCAGCCTGGGGAATGGCTGTTCTGAATGCAATGGCATGTCAAGTTGGCCAAAGATACATTTGTGTTGTAAAAAGATATATTAACTCAGACACACATGCATGCATGGGCAGCTGCAGAGATGTCACATACACACAGACATAAAATCACACACATCTGCTCACCATCCTTGTAATTGTGGCTCCATCAATATCATATTACCTGTTCCTTTGGCTGCCTATTGATCACGCCTGCAGCGGCTGTTCATGTGCTGGTTACGATGTGCTCTATTACCTGTGTGTTAGTGTCAGCCTCTCAGACCGGGGGGTGCTGGGATTGACTGTGCATCATGGGAGGGCTGAGGGGTGGGGGGATCGTGGTTTGTCCTGGCAACACATTTATCTCTGGGAATGTGAAGTGTCTGGTACAGATGGACGCCTTATGGCATACGGAGCATGTTATGGTGGCCTGCTTAGGATGTATGGATTAGCTTTTGACTGGTATGGATTTCTTAAAGCTCATACTAAGAGTGGTGGTTTCGTATTGAAGGTTTATTCTGACGATTATTATAATCTAAACTGACCATTACAAAACAGGAAACAAGCTGTGGCTCCAATCACCCCTTTGTTCATTAACTCACTGTTCAAACCATAATAAATATCAATACAGTTGAGTCCATAGTAAGCAGTAAAATAAGGTATCAGACACGTAATCACTATTGTTATCTTCTGTATTAAAAAAACCCGTATTATGTGTTTTTCGTAAAACAAACTAATATTCTACAGACATGCTAGTGACTTTGTAATGGTGCACTAAGACTAAATAATCCAACATGGTCTCACAGGAATCGGTGAAATAGCCACGGATTTCGCTTAACTCAAAATCCGTGGAATAGCCACAGAAACACTCAAATTTCCGTGAAACTGACACGGATTCCGCTACAATGCAAGTTAATGACAGTCATATCCCGTGGCTATTCCAACATACAAAGTGATTATGTACATTCACTGAATGAATATTTAGAAAATAAAATATATGTTTCTCGCTATAAATGTGATCAAAATCCATTTTTATGCAGAAACTAAGTCAAAATATTGATTTTTTCACTAAAAATGAGAGAACTGTCCGCCATGTTTTTTGTTCTGACCGCTGGGACCTTAAAAGTCACGTGACTTGGAACAAACCAATAGGAAAAAATATTAACTTGCATTGTAACGAAATCCGTGTCAGTTTCACGGAAATTTGAGTGAATCCGTGGCTATTCCACGGATTTTGAGTTAAGCGAATCCGTGGCTATTTCATGGATTTCTGTGAGACCAGGTTCTAAAAAAAAATGTATTATGTGTTTTTCGTAAAACAAACTAATATTCTACAGACATGCTCGTGACTTTGTAATGCTGCACTAAGACTAAATAATCACATCAGCATACAAACATTTTTACACAAATAAATATCACAGTTCAAATTTTTCAATATTATTTGACCTGATTTGGTTCATCCTTGACATGAAAAGTTAAGGGGAAAGTTATTAGTTAATTCAGCAGTAAGCAGAAATGTCTGCACAAAATTTCAAGACAATCCATCCAACAGTTGTTAAGACAGCTCACAAAAACCACAAGCTTATGGTGGCACTGAGTCAAGGGATCACTAGGATTCATCCTCTGGGGACCATAAATGTCTGTATAAAATTTTATAGCAATTAATAAAATAATAGTTGCTAGCAGTGTTTGGGAGTAACTACTTTCTTGTATCATGCATAATTAAGTTAAACGATTAATGTAATTTATTATGTGTTATATTTATAAAGAAAAAAATATGTTATGACATCTAGAAGGATTTTCACTGAAAGCCGCTCAGTTCTGCTATTGCACACTGTTTTGATGAAACAATAATACAAATCAAGTCCAGGAATAGTCATGAGTGGATATTGAGACACAAGCATGCTAAAGACATTGACACCACCTCTCCTACATAGGAGCCACATTTTGTAGTTGTTTTCTGTCTCTTTTGAGGTTGTTTTGTAGTGTAGTAATTTAGAGTGCCTTTGTATTTTGCATATTTTTGTTGTCGCTTTGAGTCTCTTCCTATTTATATTGTGTTTCATTGTAGTCAATTTGCATGTCTTTGTCGTTGTTTGGTGTGTCTTTTGGTCATTTTGTGTCTCTTAGTTGTAATTTAGAGTCTTTTTGTAGTCATTTTGTGGCTTTTTGGAGTCGTTTTGTGTCTCTTTGTAGTTGTTTTGTGTCTCTTTGCAGCTTTTTGTGATTGTGTCTCAAGGAAGCCTAAATGTCTGCACTAAATTTAATGAAAATTCCCCCAACAGTTCACAAAAAAAACAACAACCTTATGGTGGTGCCAGCGTAAAGGGATCACTAGGATTCATCCTCTGGGGACCACGAATGTCTGAAAAAATCCATAGCATTTTATGAAATAATAGCTGTGGAGTAACTACTTACTTTATCATAATTAAGTAAAAAAAGTTATTGTAATGTTATATTTATAAAGAAAAATATGTTATTAAACTTTTTACTCAAAAGGTTTGCAAAAGGGGTTACAGCCAAATATACCTTAATACCTGTTGGTAAAAAGCTTCTATGTAGAAAATAATTCTATTGCGTTTTATCTCTTTGCTGTGCAGGAATATCTTCTTTTGGTATATTTCAGACAACGCCGGTCAGCATACTGACAGTATGTGCTCAAATTTTGAGCCTTATATGTTTTCCTGTTTGAATTCACACCACTTCTCATCTGCCAATCAAATCAAGCACATAGTTCTAATCAACCTGAGTTTGCCACGTTTGTAAAAGTAGGCTACTCAAAAGTTAATCAAATGCATTAAGTTTCATTACTTATTACATTTCTAACAGGGTAACTAGTAATCTGTAACCTATTATATTTCAAAAGTAACCTCATATATATATATATATATACACTACTGGTCAAAAGTTTTAGAACACACCAACTTTTCCAGAATTTAATTGAAAATTATGCAGTTTAATGTCCCAGTGTACTCTGAAATGAATGCACATTTGCAACATTTAAAATTCTTTATTGAGATAGTGTTTTGAAAGTAAAAAAAAGATTCAAAATCACATTTTATGTTGGACTAAAGGAGTAAAAAAAGACACAAAATGACCAAAAAAAGACACAAAATGACTTACAAAGACATGAAAAGAATTTAAAAAAAATGGACAAAATAGCCCAAGACTCCATAGAGTTAAGTTGTTAACCCACTTCTTGTTCCGTGAAAAAAGGCCTACTTGTATAATTCTGAAATGTACATTATTTTTCAGTTTTGGTTAACCTTACCTTTTTTTATTTACCTCTGGCAGTTCACCACTTACCTTTGTACCCTTTCAAGCTGTTCATTTGACTTGAACTGCTTGAATTTCAATAAAAAACTGGAAGTATATAGTAGTCAAATATGTAAGTATATATAGAAGTATAAAACTAGTGTATATATATATATATATATATATATATATATATATATATATATATATATACAACAACATTATGTTAGACTAAACTGTCCACTTTAACCAAACTCTATAGTTTAAATCTTATTTTAGATAGTTCTGTCACATCCTGACAGTGACTGAGAACTTCATAACGTCTTCCAAGAAGCTGAAAGAGGAGACAAGTCGTAACCGCCATCATGTCTTGTAACGACTTTCCAAGATCGGATATTTATTTTAAAAATCCAATATAGGTCTGGTACTTTGTATTTGTGTCTGTTTCCAAAAAGTGAAGGTTCACCTCTGAACAAGACCAGACTTCAAGATCTATAACATATCTTTTAGTCTGAAAAGTATCCTTTATGGTGCAGCTGTGTCAGTGCTTAGTGCTGTAGACGGCTGATTTGACCATGAGGCCCATCACTAACATCACAGAAGTCATTTCATATGATTAGAAAATAATAATATCAATGGCAATGTTTGTCTTTCCAACCTCTTCTCATCTGCACAGTGCTACCTACAGTCATATGGACTTATGGCAGAAATAATGGCTATGTAATTTTTCTCTTTGTTAATTTCTGGTTTGTCTTATACCTCAAACCAAAGGATGTCAGTGTGATGTCTCAGCAGCTGCCTCATGGTGACACAAATGGTAAAACAATGTGATATTTTGGAGTAGATGCTGAGTAATTATGTCTATGCTGTCAGTGAGCTCATATTATAGTATGTCTTTTATTGATTTGAATTGTGAATGATAACCACATCTGCTTATAGTTATAGTTGCTGATCTTCTATCTCAGCTAGTGTGTCTCTTATTGTGAAGGGAACGGGGAAAAAATGATGGAAAGTGTGTATGGCCAAGGATTTCTATTTTTCTTGGGACCTCTCGTCTCATTTCTCTCCCCGGTGTTGAAGGCCTGACCTGGACACTGGACTTGTTCCCCCTTTTTCTCCATCCTTGACTAATCACCCTCATCCCTTATTTTTGCTCTCCCTCTCTTTCTCAGTCACCCTTTACCCATCTGTGAGCAGTAAGTAAAACTTCGTTCACACAGCGGTTTTTCAAAAGTGCTTCACGTTTCAATTTTTAAACCAAAATCGTGAAAGAGAAAGAACAAATTGGGGCAAGGAAACATGACTGAAATGCAGCTGAGAGTCAGATCACTACTTTGTTTACAGGATAAAAGTCAGAATAAATATGACCCAATATAGCAAAGTCTTCTGACTTCTGACTAAGCTTGAAGTTATGATGTGGAAACAAGATGGATGCTACAAAGATTAATTCTATTTTATAGAATATGTGTTAAAATAAAACACTGATAGCAGTTTCCAGTAATTCTGTGATGACAAATAGCAAAGGAAACAGATCAGATGATCCCTGAAATGAGAACCAATATGTATGGCAACTTTCTTAGTAGTTGTTGTGACTTGAGGGGACTTTTAATTTGAAATTTCCAATTTTTCTGGACCACACCCCTGCTGAATCACTCACATGTAGGCATGATTTACTCTTCCCTCCTCTTTTGTTTTGAAAGGTAACTTCTTTAAATGTGTGTGTATTGTGTTACCTATCAAAAAAATAAATTCAATTAAAATCCCTTAATAGTTTAGTTTGTTTCAACAAGAATTCTGCTTATTTTTAAACTTTATGAATATTAAAAATATATCCCACTGGTCTTTGTTGTCTGAGATTCCCAGGATAAAATCATAGTATTTTATAAAAAAAAAGTATTACTATTATAAATAATAAAGTTGTTATTTAAAAAAAAAAAAAAATTTAAAAATAATATTAAAATTAATTTAAAGATAATAATAATAAAGTAATTAAAAATAATTATTAATTTGATTAATTAAATTAAATGTAATTAAAATTCAATTCAAAACAACTCACACATTATGCATGTCTGTTTTTTATGTTTTGTCTTGAATTTGACTTCATATATATATATATATATATATATATATATATATATATATATACACACACACACACAATAATGTTTATCTATGAAAAGGTTGAGGATTGATGATTTTTTGCTGGGACAATCTAACTGCTGTTTGCAGTTAGATTGTATAAATTATATGTTGATTGTAATTCAATGATTGTAAATATTGCTTTCTTTTATTGTTATCTTTTTTTCTGATGCTTGCTTTGGCAATATATACATTGTTACGTCATGCCAATAATATATATATATACATATATATACGTAGGGTATTATGTTTGCTTCTGTGTGTTTAATTTGATTTGAATTTAAGAACATGAGTTCGAATGGAATCATCAATCGTCAACCTTTTCATAGATAAACATCATTGTGTTGTGAGACAGACAGAAGCTAACTACTAATCAGTAACATACTGCTTCAACACAAGACATCTTGAGAATCTACCTGCTAGAAATGGACCCTCGGATGAAGAACATGAGGCCCTGTGGCCCCTGCTCCCCTCAGGACCAAGTGAAAGAGCTGCAGGAGTTGCTGGCGCATGAGCGTGCTAAAAACCTCTCGGAGAATAACAGGAGAATGGACCTCAGCAGACAACTGGAAGAGACCAGGCTAGAGTTGGCGCGTCAGAAGTTCATAAAAGAAAAGTCAATCAACGAAGGGAAGGAAACACGCAAAGAGCTGGAGAGGCTGAAGGAGCTCAGCGACCCAGAGACCATGAAGAACATTATGTTAGCCGCTGGGATTCGCAATAACGTCAAAATAAAGAAGAAGAAGGTGCTTCAAAAAGAGTATGAAGACCTTAAATTGGCGCATTTCCTCAGCCAAGGCAGGTTTGCAGCAGACCTTAAGGTTCAAGAAGATAGAAATAAAGCTCTTCAGCAAGAAATTGATCACCTGCAAGAGATCAACCTGCGCTATGAAGCTGAGCTGAGGGATGAAAGGAAGAAGAACAACGCTGAAAGGATGTCAGAGGACCTGGAGGCCACGAAGCTCTCAACAGACTGCGGAGGAGAAGCTTGATGAGTCATTGTCCATAGAGACTCTTCCAGACTAATGCTTTTTATTAGAGTATTAAAATAAAGCATACAAATTAAATAGCTGCTGGTTTTGTGCTGTATTTTAATGTTATAGTTGGAGAAATTGTTCGGTTTTGTTGGTCTGTACTGGAGTTGCTTTTAAAGAATCTGCTATTAGAAATATATCCTTAGAATCAGATGCAAAATACTGAAGATTGTGAAAACAAATGTAGACAAGAATGAATACTGTCAATCACTAGAAGAGCTTGAAATTAACATGCACTCAACAAGTGCCTCTACTCTAAAACAACAAAAGGTTAAAAGGTGACAAAAAGCTGTTTGTCAGCATATCCAAAAATAATCCCATGATGAATCATATTTATAACCTGACAGCTCATTGATTAGATTAGGGCAACTAAAACTGTTTAGTTAAGGTTTGCGAAAGACTCTGGTCATACTTAAAGAAAAAAGAAGGAAGACTATAATCCCCCCCCCCCCCCCCTCAAACCCCCCCCCCCCTAATAATAATTAATAATGACACAATATCTGCAATTTAACGCAATTTAACATAAATACAGATTATCTTTTTTTTTTTTTTAGATTTTAATGTCCATTTTGGTACTGCATGACACATTTGTATTGTGGCTATTTTCCTTGAAAAATAACACAATTTTATCTGCTTCACCTTAAAAAGTGGAGGGGCATACATTCACAAAAAAACAACAACAATAAATAAATAAATGAAAGAAAAGTAAAAAACTATCTGCTCACTTTTACCAGTAAATAAGAACCTGGTCTCACAAAAATCCGTGAAATAGCCACGGATTTCGCTTAACTCAAAATCCATGGAATAGCCACGGAATCGCTCAAATTTCCGTGAAACTGACACGGATTTTGCTACAATGCAAGTTAAAGACAGTCATATCCCGTGGCCATCCCATTGATATTTTTTCCTATTGGTTTGTTCCAAGTCACGTGACTTTCAAGGTTCCGGCGGTCAGAACAAAAAACATGGCGGACAGTTCTCTCATTTTTAGTGAAAAAATTAAGATTTGACTTAGTTTCTGCATAAAAATGGATTTTGATCACATTTCTAGCGAGAAATATATGTTTTATTTTCTAAATATTCACTCAGTGAATGTACATAATCACTTTATGGTGAAGATCTCGCCAGAAAAATATGACATATGACGAAATCCGTGTCAGTTTCACAGAAATTTGAGCGATTCCGTGGCTATTCCACGGATTTTGAGTTAAGCGAAATCCGTGGCTATTTCACGGATTTCTGTGAGACCATGTTGGTAAATAAGGATGTTATGCCATCCCAAGTCACGATGAGCTAACAAGCTAGAAGGCTAAACAACTTAGTTGATGGTCGTTCCTGTCTTTGGCATTGATGTGCAGCAGAGTCCTGTGTGCAAGCGTATCTATTGTTGCAAACCCATTTCATCCTGCAACTTTTGGAAGAAAACAACAGTGTGGGGCTCGAGGTCTGGTTCTAAAAGGGAGCAGAAGCATACATTGCACCTGTACTATCATTGCAGCATTACCACAGCAATTTTTGGACTAGGCTGTTTCTAAAACTTTTCGTATGACTCTGGCTGTATTCACTTACTGCAGTTTAAAACTTTTTCCAGCTGTGTTCCAGTATAATCTGTTCATCGAGGGCCACGGTCAGGACCACCTACGCTATTTTTCATTGCTGTTGCCGGCCCGCCCTGGCTACTACAGCACCAAAACTAATTTCAGATGCACCCTAAGTCATTTTGTTTTTGAACCGGGCCGGCGTCTTTACTATCTGAATCTGCATCAATCTGTCTCTTTCTCTCTGTCTCTGTATCTATTTGCCATCACTGCAGCTAAACCAGTGTCTGTAAATCGCAGGCTGGTGTGTGTGTTTTCTAGTGTGTGTGACATGCTTCTTATTGAACACTGGCCATAAATCTCTGACCTCCTTGCAGCCTCAGAGTAAAGCGCTCTGATATTAAATAATGAGACTCAGGGAGGTGATCTGGTCCCCTGTCAGGCCCCCCGAGGGATGAGATGTGATATTGTTCCCATCTCTGGCTCCAAAGTGGGAATTAACTGTATCCTGGCTCCACGGAGTACACAGGAAGAGGACACTGTCTCCAATGTGCTCGGGTAATCACTGGACATAATAAAGCTTGATGATCTTTTCTCATACCGACGGATAATATTTGCTCGGCCTGAGCTACTGATTCAGTGAGTACACAGTGAGTCAGCATGAGTACCCGTTCAGCAGTATGGGCTTCTGAAAGGAAAATAATACGAACATGGATTATAAAAAGCATTGACGGATAGTTAACTGGAGGCTATTTCCATTCTGGTCTTGACATGCACTCGGAAATGGTTATAATGTTATAAAAATGAATATATGCTGCAGAACACAGGATATGCATGATTAACATTACGTACTCTGGCTGGTGTAGTTTTATGACAAAAATTAGCTTCAGCTAGCTACTGAAGCTAAAAAGGCTATTCCTCATTGGGTTTAATGTTCTGCTGCTTTCATTGGCCCACTGATATCACCTAATCCTATCCTTTATCCTAATCTTGACCTTACCTAATATAAAAAGATTTACCTTATGGGGACACATTTTGTCCTACAAGGACAGTGAGTCCCCACAATGTGGGTTATACAAGCCAATACACAAACACATGTGTCACTTTTAGGGACATTATAAAGACTTAAATGAATTTCCTGGTGACTTACCGTGACCTTAACTTTAACCACTGACACAAAAATCATCTTTTTCCTAAATGGGTTCATGGCTTTTGTCCTCAGTAGGACAGTTAACTTTGTCTGAAAACAAACTGAAACAAATAAAAAAAAGTTATAGAATAAATAAAAGTGTGAACAGCTTTAAACAGCCTTATGCACAACCTCTGAAATAACATTTATATCATCATGGGGCACGAAATCCTTTATCTGAAATTAAGAAATTAATTTGAAAATGAACAAAAATTAAAACAAATGTTAATAATGTTTTTACTATTACACTATTTTCAGGTGTAAGCCTCTTATCATTTATAGTATCTGGTATAACTGTATCTTTAATGTATTTCCAATAGCCTATTAAATATGTGTATTTTTTAAAAACCAACATCGGACATACAATGTGGTTGCATTACCTCATGCTGCATAACGTGCAGAAAAAGGCGCAAATAATAAATCACATGTCCAATAAAGAACTTAACAACAATAATAGCAACAGCACATTTTCCATACAAGCAGGAGTTTTTACTCTTCCTCTGTGCAGCGAGCTGCTGAAAGACGATCGGGTCCTCGAGGACATGCTCCTTCTCTTCAGCGGGAGCGAGAGGAAACTCCATCTGACCTGAGAGAGCCTTCAGAGAGAGACTCCAGTATACAAGGGGAGACCTGACTCCCCAGACATCTGTTATGTGGAATGGCATCTAATTTACCTTTTGGTGCAGAGGGAAAAACAAAGGACAGGAGGAGAGAGGGTGGAGGGGGAGGATATAGGGCTGTGTGTGTGTGTGTGTGTGTGTGTGTGTGTGTGTGTGTGTGTTCTTGTACTTCCTACATAGTGAGGACCATACCACATTTTTAACCAACAGAGTGAGGACATTTTTGCAAAGAGAGGACATTTTGGCTGGTCCTCACATCTTTAAAGGCTCTTTTGAGATTTAAGACTTTGTTTTAGGGTTAAGGTTACAAAAAAAAGATAATTAACTAAAACTGTATTGTGTGGTTACAAAACTAACTAAAATTATCGTGAAAATGTCTTCCTTTTTTGTCTTTGTCAACTTTTTTCATACATAATGAAGATGGATAAGACAAAGGAAATAAAGGCAAAATGCACTGTGACCCCATCAAACAAATACTCCATTACAAAAAACTAAAACTAACAAAAACTAAAGCATTTAAAAAAATAAATACTAAACTAAAACTAGAAAACTCACTCTAAAAACTCATTAAAACTAACTGGATTTGAAAACTAAAATTGACAACAAAATTAAAACTAAAACTAATAAAAGATTCAAAACTATTATAACCTTGGAAGGGAATTCACTATTCCAATGAGGGTCCTCACAAAGATAGAAGTACAAGAATGTGTGTGTGTGTGTGTGTGTGTGTGTGCATGTTAGAGTCCATCTTTGCTTCCCCCTGTGACATAAATTTATGCCCCGTGAATAGTGATACACAGGAAGAGATGGATTTTACAATACCTGTGTGACCGGAGTGAGTAATAGAGAAAATGCCAGGACTTTATAGACAGCGGACACAGCTCACACTCTTTCAATTACAACCCAGGAACTGAAACACGAACTTGGCCCCAAAAAACAAATGCTTTTTGCAGCGTGTGTGCTGACTAAGTCGAAGTCTCCCATGTTGTCTGTGAAGTAAACTGGAGTGAGCAGCCTGTTGGACTGTCACAGTGCAGGCTGCAGAAACAGCTGTGTAATAGCAGGTCCCTCACACAGAGCTACACACGGACACAGCAGGCTAATGAACGCTGAGTAAACTACAGGGAGGAAGAAGAAAAGTGAGCAGGAGAGGTGGGGGTTTGTTCTGGTTCTAATGCAAAAAAAAGGCTCATGTGGCAAAGCTCTCCTGTTAATAAAATTGTACAAATTAAATTAAATTATACAAAATAAAAAGACTAAAGAAATATTCTACAATAAATTCATGAAAACATGTAAATTAATTATCTGTTGTTTCTTTGACAAAACTTTAGCCTACTATAACTCTGGTACATTTACAGCAATGTTTATCAATGTACATTGTCCCTGTTGAAAATAACTAAAATAAAATATATAATTAAAGCTTCAGTAGATGATTTTTCTTTTGCTGCTGAAAAACCTGAACATGTAAAACATTTTATTCTACATATGTTATGAGTGCCATAAAAGGAATACATCTGCAAAAAATGAGAAAAAAATATACAGAAAAAAATTATGTCATTTACATACAATTAAAAAAATGAACAATAAATAACTACCTAAATAATTAATAATTTAATGTGAAAATGGAAGAAAAATACTTTTATTCCCACATTATTTATGTATTTATTTATTTATTTATATATTTCCACATTTTCTATTTACTTATGTATTCTTTGATTTCTTTCTCTTTATATTTTAACATGTTTTATTGCCTTTTTTTAAATGTTATTTTTTATTAGTCTTTATATACCCACACTTATTTTCTTATTCTTTTAAAGATTGTTCCAATAGAGAGTAACCTTATTATCTACCTCTGCTTTGGTCAAAGGACTTTCACCACTACAAATATTTAATTCCTATTCTCCTCAGTATGAACGACAAAGAAAGTTGAGTTGTTTCAATTATTTTATTTTCCACACAATAAGTTTCTTTCAGAAAAACACTGGTAACAATCAATAAATCATAAATAGTTAATAGCAGTAGTTCATTATCAAAAATAAGTGCATATCCCTAGCAGGTTGACGAGCCTTTCCTGTTTCAGGAGTTTGACATGCACTTTAAGGGTCAAAGGTCATCCATAGATATCCACTGTGGGGTCAGCTTCATTAGGTGTTAATGACCCTCCCTGAGGGCAGGTTGTCAGCTGTTCTTTTATACCTCTATTTTATTATTCAGCTTCTATTTCAAAATAAAAGACAACCTGTTCTCTAAAGGTCTGTTCATCTGGCTGCCTCGGCACTTTCTCCGTCTCTTCCTGAGATGTTAAATGACTGACTGAACCACCAAACATCTTGGACCCGAAACAACATGAAACCTCATTGAACTGGCTCTGCTAAACATATGGTGGAATCAATGAGAGGGCCCATTCATTAAGCCAACTGTCATCAGGAGGCCATTCAAATGGAAACTAGTGTATACAAGCATGTAACACAGGAACTTGGGTTTATTCCCAGTGATTTGTAATTAATGTATGGTACATGTCTTTGGTCCTCCCTTGATCTGCTAATTAGAGAGGAAACACGGGTGCAAATCCTCTCCGCTTCGCTGGAGGAATGTGGCTCTTGCAGCCAGAAGAACCGAGTGTTCTCTCCTAATTTGAAGCTCGCTCGTCAAAGTCGAGAAGCCCTCATATTAAACCAATCACCGGCTGTATGATTTGGCGTCCATTCAGGCAGTTATGATAAACAGACAACAGCAGGATTGAGGTTTTGAAGGACACCTTTTTGATGTTCAAGGCTTTGATTCCAGCTCCCTTTTGAGCCGACAGAGTTCTCGTTAGCACGGTACGAGCCAGATTCAACAGTCGTGTTTTGGGGCCTCTAGTTCAATGACTTTACTGCCAGTGTGGTCCCTTTGGGGCTGGTTAAAAATCTTTGAATGTAGAACACATTTTGAAAAAACAAATGTGTGTATTTGACTTAAATTTGAATCACTGGCTTGTGACAAAAAACTTTTTATTATATTACACTTTTTTATTATATTTGTTCAGTGAAATGAATGAATGCCAAGTTAACAACTTTGAATATTCCAATATAAAACTATGTAAATAAATAGCTGCTGTTTGGAACTCCAGATAGCCTACAGATATAGACAGGTTATGAGACAATGGGCCCCCAGATACATGTAAAAGGTCCCACAGCACTAAAAAAAAAAAAAAAAAAAAAAAAAAGATGTAAAATCACTACAAAGAACTGCATTTGTAGTCATGCTGCATTTATTTGTGGCCGCCTTGCATGTCTTTGTATCTGTTTGTGGTCATTTTGTTACTCTGAAGTAAATTTGTGCCTCTTTGAAGTAAATTGTATTCCTTTGTGGTTGTTTTGCATCTGTTTGTTGTCATTTTGTATCTCTTTAAAGTCATTTTGCGTCTCTTTGTGGTCGTTTTTCTTCTGTTTGTTATAATTTTGCACCATTTTGTGCTCGGTTTGCATCTGTTTTTTTCATCTTGTAGCTCTTTGAAGTAATTTTGCGTCTCTTTGTGGTTCTTTTGCACCTGTGTGTTGTCATTTTGTATCTCTTTGAAGTAATTTGATGTCTCTTTGTGGTAGTTTTGTATTAGTTTTGTGGTCATTTTGTGACATTGAAGCAAATTTGTGTCTCTTTGAAGTACATGTGCCTCTCTTTCTGGTCGTTTTGCATCAATTTGTAGTTATTTTGTGACTCTTTGAAGTCATTTTGAGTGTCTTTCAAGTCATTTTGCATCTTTTTGCAATCGTTTCACCTATATTTGTAGTCATTTAGTGTCTCCGTGTTTCATACAGAGGTTCAGGCCCATTTAAGTAATCCATCCTTAATACGAACAAGCCAGCTGCCCATCACCTCCTGACTCTGGTAGGTGGAGCATGACGTGGTTTCTACAACAGAGATGCATATTTTGATGTAAGCTTCTTCGCCAAGAGTCTCTCAGATTCTGACAGAGACGTAATAATTATCTGAGAATTGTTTCAGCCTGTGGCCAGGCCTGCTCATTCAGTGTCCGGCCATACATCCTGAGAAAGATCCTTTGGTTTCTGGCAACAACGCTAAATAGAGGAACTGGATATTTAGTGCTAAGCACTGAAGCCTTCGCCGAAATCTGTAAAGTGTCATACAAAGTGTAACACATGTTAATAAAGGAGCTTTGTGGAGTTAAGGTGTCAGACTCAAGTATGTCTGGCTGACAGCCAACTTCCCCTCTTCCTCACACTTCCATACTTTGGGTTCAGAGGGCAACAGATGACTCCTCTATCAGATGACCACCAGGACACACCCCACCCACAAAGATATCACTCTGGTAGGCAGTTGTTTCATTAAATCTACGCTTCTTCACAGGTTATGTTACACAGAGTGATCGTCAATTCAGATTAATATATATTTTTGAAGCAGATTGAAATCCCACCACAGTCACACTCGGCCGCAATCTGGCAAAACATAAGGCATCATACATAATAATGTCAATGAAAGGGTAACTCCCTGAGCAATTTCCTCAATAATGACCAATTAATCTCTATCATTCACAGTAAATGAGTCCATTACACGGGGACCGGACTAGATCGTAATCACTTTTCCCCCTCATCAGTCTGAGAATAACCCTCTGCATATGCGGGTCAAATGACTATAAGTGACCTCGGTGGTGGAATGCACTTTGAACTCTGACCTCTGGGCAGGCCAGAGGGCTGATCCTGACCTCCACAGAGGAGTGACCAGTTGCTCAAGTCACTTCAGGAGAGAGAGAGGAGATGCTGTTTGGGTTATTAAAGGGGAATGTGGACAGTAGATAGGCTGTGTGGAGGCTCAGCTGTGGGAACAAAACAGGCCTGTTTTCAGTTTGGTTCCTGAAAACAAGTGTGGGCATTTTAGTGCTTATTCAGCGGGATTTTAGAGGACAATGGTGGCCGAATTTGGTTAACCTACGGAGGAGTCCTTCAGCTTAAAAATTAAAGAGTTGCATGTTTTCACAAAAACAGCGGTCCTTTAGGGCTGTCGATCGATTTAATATTTAATTGAGATCAAAAGCATGATTGTCCATAGTTAATTGCAAATTTATTAAAAAAAATGTAATCTGTAAAATGTATGCAATTGGTACAGACACTCTTGTGTCCCAGATGATGTATCCCACTGATTTTAATGATCCCCAGACTTGATTGCCATGAAATTTGATGATTCATTGACTTTTCATTAAATTTTTGAGTCAGATACTTTGGTAAATTATCAAAACGAGCTAATGTTGCCTTCTAAACTTAGATGGTGTACATGCTGAACATTAACATGCAAAATCTGTAATTTTTGCTCAACTGCATTGTTTTTCCCCACTTAAACTCTAAAGTAAAATTCAGCTTTTGTGTTTTTCTTCATTTTAAACTATTATTAAACTCTTATATGATGCAGTAAATTGTAAATAAGATAGATATTGAAAATTCCAAGTTATCTGGAAAAATGGGCAAAAGCACTTACTCACGGGACATTTTCTGACCCTTTTATTGTCAATATAAGCAAAAAGTCCAGACGGAAATTGAAAGCCTTGGATGTTAAAGGGTTAAACACCAACATATTAGCCTTGCAAATATACTTTTGCGAATGTGAAACAATGCTAGTAGAAAAGTTTGGTAAAATATGAAGAATTTCAGAATGGATTGTGAAATTGTGATAACCAAATGTTGATTTCACCAGTGTGGACATGCAGTTGACGGCACCATGGTCAACTGTGTTACTGCCTGGCGAGTGCTGTGGCTTCTAAGCAACCTGGTCTCACAGAAATCCGTGAAATAGCCACGGATTTCGCTTAACTCAAAACCCGTGGAATAGCCACAGAATCGCTAAAATTTCCGTGAAACTGACACGGATTTCGCTACAATGCAAGTTAATGACAGTCATATCCCGTGGCTATTGGTTTGTTCCAAGTCACGTGACTTTCAAGGTCCCGGCAGTCAGAACAAAAAACATGGCGGACAGTTCTCTCATTTTTAGTGAAAAATCAATATTTTGACTTAGTTTCTGCATAAAAATGGATTTTGATCACATTTCTAGCGAGAAATATATGTTTTATTTTCTAAATCTTCACTCAGTGAATGTACATACTCACTTTGTATGTTGGAATAGCCACGGGATATGACTGTCATTAACTTGCATTGTAGCGAAATCCGTGTCAGTTTCCCGAAAATTTGAGCGATTCCGTGGCTATTCCACGGATTTTGAGTTAAGCGAAATCCGTGGCTATTTCACGGATTTCTGTGAGACCATGTGGCTTCTAGGAGCTTCCCCCCGTCCTCCAGCTGTTCCATGCCTGATTGAGCCCATGCAGTGCCCTGTAAGCAGGCTGGCAAACTGGCGGCCAGTGATCAGGCAGCCATCCCTCTCCCGCCCAAGTGAGGACACTTGACCCCCTCAACAAGGGTCACCAGTTACTTTCATTCGGGACGTAAAGATCTGAAGGGGTGACATTAGCCCATCCATCCCAATATCCGGGTTTGGTCTAATCCGTGCGTGCTTGGATCCTCTGCGCCCTCACTGGAGCCAGACGCTCACATGGACCATTGACAGGGAGGTCATTGTGTCAGCGACAGAGAAATGTATCAGGAATGGAGCCAGGGCTTTTTGGATAAAGGCCTGTTCTGCAGACCTGCAGCTGAACCATCCTGTTTGCATATCAATACCTTCAGGCCTGAATAACTTCAGTCAGCTGATGAATGAGAGATTTGCTGCTATCTCAAATCTCAGGGCTCTTTGGTGCAGCGAGAGACATAAAGGAAACTTTTCAGCAGCGGGAAACTCAACGACATAGCTGGCTGGTTCCCTTTACGCACTCCTCACCCATGAATGGGATTGTGTGACTTGAAGATATTCTATAACTGGAGGGCATGCGCGATGGTAAATGAACACCACCCACCTGTCAAATGCTAGCAAGTTTTAGTAAAAATGATCCGAGATAACTGATCATCATCTAAGGTCTATTCTGAAAATGTAGTTGGCTGTGAAAGTGGCTGCTACATTTTGAAATAAAAAAAATGCTTTTCTTGACCTGAAGCCATGATAATATTGTAGGCTTTCAAATCCTGATTGCAGTTATTTTGCTTTTTGGGGCAGCAGCAGGAACAAACAATCAAGAAGATATGAAGCAATATTAGCATTCATTTGATTCATTTCATTATCGTGTTCCTAGACAGATGCAGCAAATGCAAGTCAATTATTCACTCTGCTTTTAGCTCTGTTTTTGGTCCCCATTTAAATTTATATCTGGAAATATCTGGCTATTCAGCCACAAATGTTCCGTTACGTTTACCCACGGATAGATTATTAAACGGGCCTACAAGGGACAGGCCCTGGGGCCCAAAGTGTCAGGGGCTCCTGTGGCCTTCACCTGCAAAATGTCACTCAATGACACACGCACCTGTCATGAAGAGATGCAAACTAACCACAAAGTAACATAAAATGACTACATAAGAGACATAAAACTACAAAGGAATGTGAAACAGCTGCATAGAGACACAAATAAATGATCAAAAGGGGCAAAAAACACACAAAAAGAGACACAAAGTGACTACAAAGAGACACAGAATGACTACAAACACATGCAAAAGGACAACAAAAAGGGACAAAACAACTATAGATAAAGAATAACTATAAAAAGAACAAAACTATTAAGAAGTGAAACAAAAAAAACTACAAAGAGCCACGAAACAACAACTAAAACAGGCTAAAAAACTGTTACGTTTTTGTGTCTGGCTCCTGTGTAAGAGACGTGGTGGGGCCTTTCCCATGTCTGTGTCCAGGGGCCCATTGTCTCCTAATCCACCAATGCGTTCAGTTAACATTTGTCCGCCTGCTGTTTGGTGCTGGACTGCTATGTATGGTGTGCATCAGAGGTTTTCCATGTATTTTGTATCAGTTTGATGATAATTATAGATTACTATAGTGATAATAATGATAATAAAAACACAGACTGATACACCGCTGATTTGTAATGAGATGAAATATGAACTTTAACCACCACAGATGGATATTAGATGGATGAGACCAGCAGACTGTGCGACCCTGGAAAGATTAAAGTCATTCCCTGATGCAGCATCCATGTGTGCTCCCTTGTGCATGTGTGTTTAGGTCCTGCATCGATTACAGATGTATGGAAGATATATCAGCTGTTAAATAATATTTTACAAATGTATGATAGCGACCCGTTCCCGACCCCTGAGTTAAATCATAGTGACAGTGGGACATGGTACGTATAAGCACATATCCCCGCCGCCTATAAACTAAACAGGCAGTTATTGATCCGGACCATCTCCCTTCAGTGGAGGTCCCAGAGGCTGAGAATGCAATATTAATGGATCGGGGGGAGTTGTTGTATGCCTGTGTGTGTGTTTATTTGTGTGTGAGTGTGTGCATGTGTGTGAGAGCATGCAACCACGCTCATAGCTCATGCAGGGCGACTCCATTAACCAGCAGCGATGGCGGTCAGCAGTTTATGGCGCCCAGGCTCACAGGTCAAGGGGGAGCGAGGAGGTCAAAGATTGTCCATTCCCAAAAGGTCTCCAATCAACCCAGTGAATTGATTGCTTACACACCAGAAAAGCCACTGTCCTGTGTTAACTTAAAATTTAACCCCTGAAGCCATATGGACTGACTGACCACTTGCTTATGCCTAAAGAGTAACTCCCCTTTTTGGGGTTATACACTTATTTATTTTCCTACTGATATAAAATTAGATTTGAGGGTGGAAACCACTCTCATGATTTTCTGTTTAATACAAGGCTACAGCCAGGAGCTTGCTAGTTTAGCTCAGTATAAAGACTAAAAACATGGTGGAAAACTAGCTTAGCTCCGTCTGAATAGAGTGGGTGAAGCTAGCAGCCACCTGTGAAGGCACCCAAAGAAGCGCCACCCTTAATTAATGCATAACTTTAAGCCTTATTTTGTACCAGGTTGTAAACATGTTTATTTCTACTGTAATGTAAGGCTTTCTAACATGGGGGTCTATGGGGATTGACCCACTTTTGGGGCCAGCCTCTAGTGGAGAATTTGTGGAATTGCAGTATTTGGCACTTCTGTATTGGCCTCATAATTTGGCGCCAGAGTTCGTCGCCACTGACAACTCAGAAATAAGAGAGCTTATTGAGAAGTCAAGACTATTCTCTGTCTCAGGAAAAACAGATTTGGCAAAATAGATCAAGAAAAAGAAGAAATGTACTAATTTTCTGATAATTTCTAAAATTAAATGTTGTTGTTGTTAGCTGTGTAAATGTAACACATTTTAGCAAAGAAAATATAAATGCATTATCCTTGACATTCACAGCACTTAAGACACGACCACTTCAGAGACAGGAAGTGTATACCAATTCCATCTTTTGCAATAGAGTATCTTGCTATCTATTGTCATTTGGTAGACAGAGCCAAGCTGGCTGGCTCCACTGTGTTTTTAGCCTAAACTAAGCTAAGCTAAGCTAAGCTAAGCTAAACAACTGCTGGCTGTAGCCAGAGATTGGTACTAATATTTTCATCTAACTCTCAACAAAAAAAATCAATGATAGCAAGATTTGCTGTTAATTTTAAATTTTTAAGCATTGAAAACTAGCTTTGTAAACCGTACCAGATCTTTTTGCAGCTTTAATTGTATTTTAAGTCACTTCTTTAATACACAGATTGAAGCTCAGACTGTTAGAAATAGGGAGAAATCTTTTCTTAAAAAAAAAAAAAAACCCAATGTAATCACCCAGAAAATTTGATTCCTGTTGGCAGGTTTTGCTACTTTCAGGCCTTTTCCATTTTTTATGCTTAGCTCAGTTAAATGGCTGCTGGCTCTCGTCTCAACTGTTGATGTGAACAATATTCTTTATTCATTAAAATCCTACATTGAACCCATATTTTAATGTTATTCACTTATGCCATTTATGAGTTTAACACTTGATTTTATAAATAAGCAAAGGTTTAAAAGATTAAAGTAACAATCAACAACATTTTCACATTGTAAATAAACTTCAGCTTTCCTACTAATTCATCCCTTAAAATCAACAGTGATTAATTACATTTTCTTTTCCAATCATCCAGTGTCTCTGTAAGTCTTTTCCAGAAAGAAATCATCTGCTAAACAGATGTATTTTAGATTCCCGGCCACAGCAACATTGGTTTGTTTGGAATAAATACAAAGAGGATGAACTCAGCTTGTCGGTGCAAATAACAGCCCAAAACACATGTTTTACAATAAAAGTTTTAGTCAGAATTTCCAGCAGAATTTCATATACAAAAGTCTCAGAGAAAACATCTCAACAATAGTTTGTCATCTTATAAATTAAGCTTCTAGAAATATACAGTTGCATGTAAGTACCGTTGGTGGAGGTGAATGTCGATTAAATGAAGTAGAAAACAATCACAGATGCAGGTGTTGTCTGTAGAGAACACTTTATACAAGCATTATATTGACATAAATAACAGCAAATTTACAGCAAAAAGTGAACTGTGTTTTACATTTATGGTATCTTTTTTCACCAGTAGCAGATATCCTACTGCCTCTGCTACATCTTTAATTTGTTATTAATGACAGTCCAGAGAAGGAGCTTGCATCATAAGAAAAAAATAATTTCCTTTAACTGCATACACTGTAAAACATGACAGAGGCGAACTAACAATGCTGATTGGACTTAAATGATTCTGAATGAAGTTATGTCCCAATAATACACATTTAAATTTATTCTGATTGTGCATAATTCAAACCCTTTGCTTTTTTCCTCGCTGTCTCTCCGAAAGCTCCACTGTCTTTTGGTTTATCGTAGCTTTGCCAGGTTGTCGAAGCTCGTTACTATTTTGCCATTTGTTTTAACTTTAGGCACATCTCTTTGCAGTGTTGGCGTCTTTCTGAAGTTATTTTCAATATAGAGTCTGTGCTGTTAAGTGTTTCGGACAGCAAATGTCGTCACATTGCAACGCCAAACTTTTCTTCAGCATCTCTTGCTAAAGTGGCTCAAGGAATAGAAGCTCTCGCAGACTTTGCAACCATGGCTGTAAATCTGGAGCAAGGCAGAAGTTTTCATAGTCAGTTTTCATAGCTTAAGAATTGAAGAAAAGGCATATTTTCGCACAGTAAAACTTTGGTAACACTCAATAACTTCAAGATATCCCTGTCTGGTTTTGGTAGTTGGCTGAACAAGAATGCTACTAACAGTTTTTAAGAGCTTTGGCGAGTAGCCGTTCAGTCCCAGCCAAAGTTGTGGCCGGTCATTTGGTAAAACTTGAGATTGAAGGGTCTGTAGAAGTCTCTGAGCCTGTGCAGGACCTCAGAGGGGATCTGGGGATGGGGCCTGCCCTTGGACTTCCCCAGGCAGCGCGGCCTGCTGCTCCCCTCGGGCTTCTTGAGGCAGGGGAAACCTTTGGTCTGGTTGAAGTAGAAGTGCTTGTCTGTTACCACCCGTTTGAGTCCCAGGAAGTCCTGGACCCGGCCCATCTCGCCCGCCGGATCCGTCACGAGGCGTTCGCCGCTGACAAAAAGGAGGCGTGAGAGGGGGAAGTAGCGCAACCAGTTCTCGAGGTGTTTGGCATAGATGCCGATGCGCACGGCGCTCCAGGATGTGTCGATGAGGCCTGTGGTGGTGTTGCGGAAAGCCAGGTTCTGGAAGGACGGGAGCCCGGGCGATTTGGACAGAGTCTGGGTGTAGTCGGACACAGCCCGGGTCACGGGGTCACGCACCACCACGATGAGCTTGGTGTGGCGGCTCATGGAGAAGACGCGGCGAGGGGCTTCTTTGGTGATGAAGTAACTGGGGGTCTTCTCCATGGTGATCTGACCCTCCAGAGTACGAGGCATCAGGTTCCTGCATGAAAAAGAAAGACTGTCATCAATAAAATTGTACCGTAAATATTCTATAAGAGTAAACTTGAGAAAATGCCAATCGCTGTATCTTCTTTATGACTAAAAAAAACATCTATATATTAAAAAATAATTAATACATTCCCTTCCCTTTCGCATAATCCACACAGCATTCCTTTGATGATGCCTCACTTGCCTTGAAGGCTTTTTGATTTTCTTTGTAATTAGTGGGCTAAATCTGTGATTAGAGGGAGATAAACATGACATTAGCTGCTGGCACTGATGGAGTGACCATGTCAGCGCAGACTGGGAGTGAGTCTCTGAGTGACTACTGTAGAAAAAACCGCAAGGCTATATTAACCTCAGGAAAGTAATTTCCTCTCATCTGCTGCCTCCTCATAAACAGGCTGGACTCTCCCTCAGCTCCTGGTCCTTGAAGCTGGGAGACCATCCCACAGGACTGAAATAATCACCACATTACTGTCATACCACTGGTATTTGTAGTCTTACAGCAGGGTTGGAAAAGTTACTTTTAATGCTACATATTTTCACCTTGTTTGTACTATAAGATAACCACATGACAGCCTTGGACATGTTGCTTGAAAAATGTAATAAATTACTCCTTAGTTCAAAGGTCCCATATTGTAAAAAGTAAGATTTCGCATTGGGCCATTTTGATGGTTGGTTGATTGGGGGGAATTTTTCCGCTATTTTCAGACATTTTTTTAATATCAGTTAAGTTTCTTTTACCACTGATATTTTGTAATTTGCATTTTAAATATTGTAAGATTTCCATGATATTTTTTTATTATAAAGCCGGTGCTATGTAATTACTGTGAAAGTTTTAAAAAAAACAGCACAAACAGCCCTTATTCAGAAACTGTGCCTTTAAACAAGCCGTCAGGAGCCGTGTGTGTGTGTGCATGTGTGTGTGTGTGTGTGTGTGTGTGTGTGTGTGTGTGTGTGTGTGTGTGTGTGTGTGTGTGTGTGTGTGTGTGTGTGTGTGTGTGTGTGTGTGTGTGTGTGTGTGTGTGTGTGTGGAAAGTGCCATTACAGTGCTGTTACAGTCATTTTCCGGCTGCAATGATGGTGCAGAGACACCACTGACCAATCAGAGCAGACTGGGCTTTTTCAGGGGGGGTCTTTAAGAGACAAGCACTAAAACGGAGCGTTTCAGACAGAGAGGGAATCCTCTATGTTCAGACAGACAGTATGAGAAAAATAATGAGTTTTTTTAAATAACGAAGCATGTAAACATGTTCTTGTAGAAACACAAAATACAAGTTTAACCATGAAAATAAACATAATATGTACCCTTTAAATAACCCCAAATCCCCGACACCCATCACTTATTCTGTATTTTGAAAGGTTGGTTGACCAGCCAACCCTGTTCGGATATATTTACTGATCATCAGCTAGCTTTGCCCCAATGAATGCACACAGCCTTCCAGCACTCAGTGAAGCTGTCAGGTCTGTATGATTATGATTCACGTTTCACTCTAAATACATTGGTTTAGATGGCAAAACATTTGGCCTATTATAGCCTATAACCCGTCTGATAATCTGATTACTAGCTTCTTGTCCCGTCGTCTTTCATAGCAGCAATTTGTCATGCTCCCACATCTGCATGTATCCACATGAATTATTTGGTGGATACAATGTTATCATTACCAATACAAATGAGGACCAAAGTTATCAAAATAAGACCTGAGTGGTAACACACTGGAATTACTCTTTAATTTATTGAATATTTTGGCTGCAGTAGTCTTATTAGTAATTCCTGCAGAAAAAAACATGTTAGTTTGAGTAGTGTCTTATGGTCGCCATGTGTTTGCATTCAGAGCTAGTTGTTGCCTTTGGCCCTGTGATTGTTATTATCATCAGTGGTAGAGGTATTCTAGGCACACTTTGGCTCTTCATCTTCATCTTTATCCTACTTAGATGACTCAGAGGCTGAGAAGACGTACTAGTACCTCAAAATATTCACCAACCCGAACCAAAGCATGCATTGACTGAGAGTCCTCACGATGTGCCAGAGCAGATTGTATATAAAATGAGGGAAATGGGAGGGAAAGGAAAACCTATTTATCTTGTGTCATTTATTTCATTCAAATGCTACTGTAACGCTTAAATGGAATCTAATAACCTCCGCTGTAAAAAAGAATATCCTGCCAATTTTCCTCTCTTGATTTAAAAAAAAAATATATAGCTCCTTTTGTTGAGTTTAAAGACGAGATTTAAATCTCAGTTATAAAATCTAAGTGATGAGGAATGCCAGTGTTGCAACTGTGAAAGATCCCTCAGCTAATTTCCATGCCTCCCCCTCCCTCCGCCCTCTGCAGCAGGCATGTGGTGACGCTTGGGTCGGAGTCTTCGTGGTTGGTCTGTAAGTGAAGGGGCTTATGGGTCTCTGAGCTTTGGTGTGTGGTGATGGAGCCGACTCCATTCCTCTCTCTCTCTGATCCAACACACACAGTCAGATCCAAGTCCAGCATGTCCCCTGGCATGAAGCTATGAGGGTAACACCAAATACACAACTTATGGTATTCATAAGAAAACCCTAAGATGTATTACAGGGCCGGGGCTAAACAGAAATCTAGAGAAATACAGCAAATACCAAAGGGAGAGAAGTTTGGAAAAACACAACTGTTTCTATGGCTAGTCGTTACATTTGGAAGTCTTTCAATGAGCATTTCAGGCCAAAACGTAAGCTGCAACCTATTGCTCTCAAGCCAAGTTTCTGAGGCTGTGGGTCGTGGGCTTATTTCTCGTCGCCACATGACGTGAGTGGCAATATAGTTTTTATGAATATAAATAAATTGGACTCTGACTAACTCTGAGAGGAAGTTCCACCCTTGGATATTGTTAGTCATCGATCCGTGAAGTTATTGTGTAGTAATTGCATGCTGGTTTGGTTCAGCTACCTGCCGTGTCTACCTGTGTTTCCCAAGCCTCCTTCAGATATAGTTACCGGTAACTTACTGGGATAAGCTTTCAGACACCGCTAGTGGTCTTTTACTATTCATACATGTACTACATTCAGAAACATTTCCGTCTTGCGCATTTTCACATATGCCATGATGAGGGACAGTATGGACAGTGCACCAGCTGGTAATACCAACAGCAATAAAACTTAACTGAAGAAGAAGAAGAAGAAGAAGAAGAAGAAGAAGAAGAAGAAGAAGAAGAAGAAGAAATGCAGGGTGTACCATGGATGTATAAAGATAACTGGATGCAGCCCCATTCATTCCTATGAAAGTTTCTCAGTCGCACATGGGCTAAAAAGTCCAGCTTCCGCATATAAAATTAGCTAAATCCTCTCTGGCATTATTATTTTTATTATTATTATTATTATAAAGCATTAACACCAGGCCAGCTAACTTTCCATTTAGCCCTCTTCTAACTTGAATGGTGATAAAATAATTGAATCGGCAGCTCCTGTAGACTTTCCATATGTTATCGGACCGAATGGAACAAATTCTGATATGAGTCATTTCGCAGGGGTTGTGATGCTCCAAAAAATGTATCCACTGTTTTACAGATGTCTCTTTCCAAATGTAAGTATATGGGAAACAACTTTTTGGGCCCCATGGCATCATGTGATGGACCCAGAAGTTGTAATTCCATGGTTTGGCCACTATGTTTACGGCTTGCCGCTCTTCCTTGGGGCTTGGGATGTACACAACATGGCAGAAGATGGCGAGTGTATGGCGGTAAAGGAACTTTTTTGTCAAGTGGCAATGTTCTTGAAATGTAATATTGAATATTAAGTTTGCCAGATACAAGTAAATATGTCATAAGCATCAACATATTTCGGCTGCAATTCACTTGGGTCCCACAACATAACTGGAAGTGGACTCAATGAATTTCTCCCAGTATGACTTGTGTGCATTATTGCACAACAGAGGCTACAGAAATAATCCCTCTGCTCTAAAGGGACTAGAACTAAAATGTGACGGTAACTGCTGAGTGTGGCACAATTGTCTCCTACAAAACATAGTTTTCGTCTCGGATCATGAATATTTTTTATCCAAAGGAATGCGAAGAAAAACACAGTACCAAACAAAAATATGAGCAATGCAAAAATATGAGATATGCAAGATATTTTCAGTATTTTTGTTTTTTTCTGTGGTTGCAGGCAGTTACATCCACAGCCCACAAAAGGATCGCACAAACATCTGAGGTGCCAGTGTGTTTGGTGTTTTGCGAGTGTGTATAGCACTAAATGGATGTTTGATTTCATCCAATCACTCTAATGGAAGCCACGGTGTTCCGTTCGAGGCTGAGTGGGGCTCCCATTGACATCATGTTTACATTTTGAACCACCAGCCTGTAATCACAGAACAGCCCGGCTGCAACAGAAAGCCCAGGAGGAGGCCACACAGCGGTGGAGTGCAGGCAGGAGGGTGGGGGGGGGGATAGAAGAAAAAAAAGAGTGGGCAAGAGTAAAAGGAAAGAAGGAATGAGAACAGCAGCAATCCTCTCATTAACCTGGACTCGCTTCAGCTAAGATGAAAACATAGTGTTTGTTCTTTTTATCTGATATCAGCCTCTGTATGCTTTCCAAAGAGTGTTTAGAGAAACTTAGCGACCTGATGTTTGTTTTCATCACACCTTCACTGTTAGCATCTGGAGCAGGAATGCTGTCAGCTCTAAAAGTGTGCAGATGTGCCTTTATCTGCACGTACAAATGTGTCCAGACGCTCTCACAAGCTCACACGCAGTAGTGCTCTGTGTGGGTGGGCTCAGCTTTATTAGGGCCTGTTTAAAGCACTGCAAGCTAATAGGCTACTACTACTGTTTATGACGAGAATATGAGGACATGAGTGAGCTTTGTACACTGAACCACGTCAGGCTCTCAACAAAAGCAACAGGGGACAAGCCGGGGCTGCTTCATGTGTAGACAGATTGTTGGAATAGCGTTTTCCATTTTTTTGCCCGACAAACCAACATGAAATAACTACATATTTGGTTAAAATTGAGTTAAAATCCAAATCTTTTGACATTTTTACTACATAAAAAATGATTGTGCCATGTAATATTTCCATGAAAACACTATGCAGAATTTGCAGTAACTATTCAAGCCAAGCCGCACTCTGGCTTGGTAAACTGCACTCTCTGCCACAGAGAAACAGCTATATGAAGCTAAAGCTAGCAAATGGTGAGATAAGGTCATGGAAGCAGTGCGTGTTTAAGGCAAATAAAGTTTTATGACAATGCTATTGAAAATGTAGGATAAAGTGTTTTTGGAGTTTGACCAAGCAGCAACTCTTTGAATGAAAACATGGAAGTGCCAAATATTGCAGTCCTTTGAAAAGCCACTTGAGGCTCCAAAAGTGAGTCAATTCCCATAGACCCCCATGTTAAAATTTCCAGCTTTACAGCAGAAATAAACATGTTTACAGCCTGGTACAAACCAGTTTTGGTCTCTAGCTAACTTCCCCATTCATGACAACTGCACAGAGGGTTAATTTTTATAGAACTCACCTGTTAAATTACATTAAGGCTGAAAGTTATGTATTATTAAGGACAGGGTCACTTTGAGTGACAGGTAGCTGCTGCAACAGGTGGCGTGTTTCAGCAACCAGGCTGCATTCAGCCCACTTCAGCTCACCCACAGCCTCTTGTTTGCTCATTTCTGGATTAGCCGGGAGTTACGAGGAGTCATGCAAAGCCCAGATGGCGACGGCTGGAGCCACCACATCTAGCTTCATGTTGGCTCTTAGAAACCTTTTGTTTGGGTGACGTGATGGATACACTTCTATATTTTATAGTCTCTGAGTTTGATGCATACTAAGGAATAAAAATGTAAATATAATTGGGACTTTACTTTTTAAAGTCTTTTTCCAGCAATTTTCCCAACAATGTAAAGATTGTAATACTCTAACTTTAATACACAATAAAATTGATTCAAAGTTATATATTCTTGATTGAAATTAAAACATAAATGGTTTATTACAAATGATAGACTGAATGAGACACTTAAGATTGTGACAATTTATTAAGTATGAACAACAAAAAGTAGCTTATTGTTCAATGAACAAAGATGCTGAAAGAAAACATATAGGTTTGTACAGTAGATGCATTTGAACCTGCATTCCCTGAAGACTGTTCAAAGGCTGAGGGACATATTAGTTTCTTTTAGGGCATGAAGGGGTTCACTCACTGAAGTGCTTCTCAAATGCGAATGTGTGTACTGATTTTAATGTAAAAAATGACAGCTGCAGGTCTTCTAAACACATTTTTTTTCCAGTAAAAAGCTCACACTCCTGATATTTTCATTTGTTTGTACACTACCCATATCTCTCTTTTTCCGCACGACATACACTCACACACGGAAACACAACACAGACACACCAAACATCTGAACATGCCTTCCACAGGATAGATCCACATCTGGGAGCAATGAAGCCCTCAGTTTGTGTGTGTGTTAGGGTGTGTGTGTGTGTGTGTGTGTGTGTGTGTGTGTGTGCCTCTGTGTGTGTGTGTGTGTGTGTGTGTGGCGAGGATGAGGGAAGTGTTTCTGGGTTAGGAAGTTTCCCCTCTGGTGCCGGGGTTCGGAGCACCGAAAGCTGTGATCCATACCGGCTCTGCTGGGCCCGAGGCCAGACCCCCGGACCCTCTTAATCCCCGCCAGCCCGGCCGCGCGGAAATGGACTCTTCCACCCTGAAGGTCAGAGGCAGATGGTTGTGATTCAGAGGGCGAGACCACCGGGGATAATGCAACATGTCATCATGTGCAGATTTCTCTCTCTACATGCGATGTTTCTCCCTCCTTTCCTTCCTCTAATCCCTCCATTTCTCCTTCACTCACCTCTGTTTTTCCACTTTTCCCCATCTCCCTGTTACAACTTCAAAGCCCCCACTTGGCCTCTACTGTATCCTTCAAAGTGAGGCTGTTATAAGTGCATTTGACACGTGTGAAGGAATTTTAAAACACAACGACATCCTCAACCACTACAGAGGGACGCATGAAGACAGATACGGTCTGCCTGTGTGTGTTCAAAGATCTGTAAAAGCTGCTGCGTGGAGGGAGAGGTTTGTCATTACTGACGGCAAATACAGGGCTGAGGAGCTTCTGTGGGCTGATTAGAAGTCAGCGGGGACTGTAAGCAACTCAATAAAAGAGGAGGTAAAGTACTACTTCTCTTTGTGTCTGTTGGAGCCGGGCCATTACATTAGTTGGATGATGTTTTTGGATAAAATGTTGCTTTGAGGGGTAAATGTATCCATTGCCATGAAAAAATAGACATTTTCTTATTTTTCTTTCAGGTATTTGGGTTGTGAGGCTTTCAAAAAGAGATTTTTAGTAATTAATGATAAGTAATTGCATCTGGTTTTTAGTGCAGATGTTTTGTTTCTAAATGCAGTTTCAGAGGCTTTTCTTGTTAAGAGTAAAATTCAGGTGGAAACAGTTTAAACTTATACGTTTTAGTATTAGGACTAGAACCAACTTTTTACATGGTTTTTGCAATGTTCAAAAAATGTAATTTTGTCAATTTAGGACTTTTTGAGAACTTTTTAATACCTTTTTCATCACTAAAGATACCAGCAGGGACAATAAGGCCTGCATGCATTTCTAAACTATACTAATTTATTGAAATACTGTATGCGTAACAATTTTGTTAGTAACTCCCAAGTCTAGACAACAATAATTCCTTCTTATGTAATTAATTCACATAACCTGGACCCAGATAAGCAACAGAAAATTGATTGATTAAATGATTAAAAGACTTATCTTGCAGACAAGCAAGGCATTTTCAATGCCAGCAAATATCCAGATATCATCCCTATAGCCGATTACAGACATCTGTATTACATAAGCCTGTATTGCCCACACCTACTGCTACTCTATCTCGCTTCTGTGTGTGTGGCGGGCTATTACACACTCCGAAGGTTACCGTCTGGCTGAGACACCAGGGTGGTGAGGAGTATTTTTACCGAGGAGGTTTGCATCACTGGGGTAGGTCGGTAGGAAAGAGCTGAAGAATGTGTCTAGCTGAGGGGAAAAATAGAGGCGTAACAGTTAATAGAGACATCACAGGGCTTGAGAGTGGTGAGTGAGTGAGAAGTGGTCAGTCAGAGTTTCCTCTGTGAAACCAGGGCAGTGCTAATGACAGAGGATGATATATGTTTGTGCTTTTGTGTGTGAATTTCAGCAAAGCTACTAATTCTACGCAGTTTAAACCGTTAGCTTTAGCTTACAACGTCCACCTTGACACCCCCTATTAGTTTGTCAATAAACATTTTAGAGCCTTAAGTTTGGCACTTTGACCACATCTTGGTTTTTAACCATCGCCATCTTGTTTTTTTGGAGCTAGATTTGACCATATTTGAACAAGAAGGAGCAGCTAAGTTTTCAGCTAGTGCTATCTTGGACAGCAAGGTGCAAAAATGAGCTGACTCCTTAGAGTTTGTATTTTAGTACAACTGAACCCTGAATATTACATTTTTAAGGCAACCAAAATATTACGAGTGACTTTCATTTACTAAATACACACTGTGAAGGTCAAAAGTTCAATCATAAGGTAACCATGCCTTAAAGCATACTCTGCTCTAATGTCTATTTTTCTCTAAATTGGACCATCATTTACAGAATGAACATCATGGTGTATTAAAGAAGACTTGAACTACAGATTGAGAACATAAACCATAAATAAAATGTTTACTGAGGTAATAAATCAGGTGGGAAGTAGGGTAATTTTCTCATAGACTTCTACACAAGCAGACTTTTTTTTCCAGTGGAGTCGCCCCTCTGCTGGCCATTAGATAGAATGCAGGTTTGAGGCATTTACACATTGGCTTTTCAGGCCTAGGGGTTGCAGGTTGAGCTACAGCCAACAGCTGGTTAGCTTAGCTTAGCATAAAGACTGGACACCAAAGGTGATGTTCTACCTAGTTTTCTTATTTCACCATGCAAAAGTGCAAAACATACATTGTCACTGTAATTATTGAGCTGGGTAGACAGATGTTGTTAGCCTGAAACAGAGACAGTCTAGCTGTTCCCCCATGTTTCTAATCTTTATGCTAAGCTAAGCTAACTGGCTTCTGGTTGTAGCTTTATATTCACAATACAGACATGAAAATGACATCAACTCTCATCTAACACTTGAAAGGACAGTGAACACACTTATTTCTAAATCAAGCATAAATTGATTAAGTCACATCAGTGAAAAAGAGCACCTTTAACCAAACATATACTTACATATAGGCTACTACAAAAGAAGCACGGTAAGAAAAATAAAGAGAAAAAAATTAAGAACAGGAAGAAGGGATGCAGTGATTTTATCTTTCTGATAGCGTAACAACCTGTAATGACAGAACATGGAAATAAGCCTGTTATGTTTGAATGTTTATGTATGAGTGTACTTCATGTGTCCATATGAGTGAGTAAAGTGTGTGCGTTTGTGTGTGTGTGTGTGTGTGGTGATTGCTCCCACCCCTCTTGACTTATCAAATGGGAAAATCTACAGTCGTGTTCCTGCCGGGCCCACAGTGGCCTACTTGTGTGGCTTTATCTCCAAGCTGCCGGGGCCCCGGGGGCCCCACCCTGCCTTCATCCGATCCCCTGAACGCAGGATGGAGGGAGGGTTGGACGGGTAGATCGGGTAGATCCTGACCCCTGTGATGTCATGACATCCTTGCCACAGTTACATAATTGGGCTGTTAGTTAGATGACGGTATGTTGACTCTGTTCACTTTAGATTACTGGTCATTTAAATGTATAATTTCTCTAGATATCTGAATGAAATTGGAATCTATGGGTACCCACAAGTCTCCCCTTTACAGACAAATATCAGTTGTTACAAGCTTTGGTTTAAAGACAAAAAAAGGCTATTTATGACAACAAATTGAATCGATTGACAGCCCAGATTCATATTAAATCACCTATTTTTTCTTATATTTAGAAACATACAATAAATTATGAAGAATATATACAATATATATGTACATAAATGAAAATTGGGAATATATTACAAGTATTTCCTATTATAAATACACACATATAGATGCACACATATATAGATAGATAGATAGATAGATAGATAGGATAGATAGATAGATAGATAGATAGATAGATAGATAGATAGATAGATAGATAGATAGATAGATAGATAGATAGATAGATAGATAGAGTTTATGTATTATTTAAAGTTTTATACTATTCTTTGTTTTACAGTAATTAAAAGTATCTACTACGGTGATGTACAATGTTTAATTTTACGACCTATTTTTGATGCAATTTGACAGTTTTTTACTGTAATTTCCATAAACATATTTTACAGTGTAGATAGATAGATAGATAGATAGATAGATAGATAGATAGATAGATAGATAGATAGATAGATAGATAGATAGATAGATAGATAGATAGATGATAGATAGATAGATAGATAGATAGATAGATAGATAGATGAGTTTTGTTTTGCTTGTGTTTGGTCAGTGGAGTTGAAGATTAGGTGTACTGTACTGTAATGTTTACCCTTTGAGTCTGCTCAGGCTACAGAGAACAACCACGTTTGCACTAATTAAACAGCTTTTCTAAATGAGTAGACACACATGTGCACACACCTCAGACACACTGTAATCGACTCAATATGGACTTTTGCTCGTCTGGCAACTCCCCAGGTCCCGACCAATAAGAACACTCGATACTCTCCGATGCTAAAAAGCCCACTTCCGAGCAGTTTCAGACTGCCACTCCTTGTGGTTTCTCAGCTCATTGTTAGCAGCGTCTTAAGCTGAAAAACGGAAATCAGCGCTGGCAGAGACACGGCTTTTACAACTGGAAACAGTCCATTCAGCGGTCTGCTATTAGTGCCATCTATCAGGCTCATCAGAGTGGACTCAGCAGGCCTTGGCTACGTTTACACACATCAAACATACAGGACACAGTGGAGTTTGGATGGACATGAAGCGGGAGCTGGTGTCGGTTTCCAGATTTCCTCCCATCGTTGCGTCTTGTTTGATGTTTTGCTTGTCCTCAAATTCAGCTCCAGCTCTCTGCGCCAGAGTTTCAGGCATAATTAATCTCATTTCCTCTTGAAGCCAGCGCACACATCACTGACAATTAACCAGTTCGAGTTGGTTAAGTAGAACTGATGGGAGTTTTCTACGGAGGTTTTATAGGAGACAAAGAAAGGTGTGTTTCTCTGTGTTTCTCAGGGTGGCTGCAGGTTCTCACGACCCCCCACACACACACCCAGGCAGTGAGACATTAAACAGAGATAGACACCAGTGAGACGGCCACACACACACACACACACACACACACACACACACACACACACACACAGAGTCAATAATTACCTGCCTCTCCAGACAGACCAGTGATGGTTAACTGGGTGTGGGTTTGAATATCTGTTCTGTCCATCAAAACCAACAACAGTAACTCTGAATGTATGTAACTGTCAGTGTGTGTGTGTGTGCGTGTGTGTGTGTGTGTGTCTTTTCATGACAGAAATAAAAGAGCCTGATTTTATCAGCCCGTATCATATCGACATCTATTTTGTCTAATACGCACGGTATGAAAACCTTTTTTACAGAACATATCATTCAGAAAATGATTCTTGGGGGATTTTAAATTAGCCAATTATTTCATTTTATTTGATTTATTCTATACTTAAATCGTCATCAATCGACTGAACATACAGTCGTGATGTTTATTATTTATTTATTCCTTGTATTCTCATTTTTCTGAAAATGTAAAACACGTATGTATAATATATAATAATGTTAAATATTTTTACTAAACTTTTTCAATCGCGAAAGCAGCTCTTTTTTCATTGCAGCTAAAAAATTTACCAATCAGACGCCATAAAATGGAATCATATAGGTACATTTCCCCCTCTGAAATCTGTATTGTATCAGCTACAAAAATCCCAAATTGGTTGGACTCTAGCTCTAAAAAAATAACTAAAATAAGGTGAGTTCAATATTGTATTAAGATCCTTTCTTCAGTGTAAAACTGAAATAAATGGAGCCAGAAAAGAGCAGAATTAAAACATAATTCCCCTGAGCTTTCTCAAAATGATCTAGAATATATTCCATTATAGAGATGAACGAATTCATTGACTAGCAGATCAGTTGATTCCCATTAAAGTTGGTATGGCTAATATTTGGGGGACTGATTTGTTTTTTAAGTCATTTTTCTAACTGAAAAGCCAAACTTCTTTCCAGCTGTAGAAAACCGTATGCTTTTCTTTTTAATGTGAGACACTGGGGACGAAGTCCACCAGTCTTGTTTTGCAGAAGTCCAATGAAGGCGCATATAAAGCTTCTGCAGTCTGACTGACAAATCAAGTTAGTATCTTTGAAAGCTACAAAATTCCTTCTCTGTGTCGCTGCCCCTCTACTTGAGCTCAGCGAGAAAACACTCAAACACAAAGAGGTCATTCTTATATTGAGGGAACTGCATTAAGTAGGGATCCCTTAATGGCTACTATGGACAGGAGGAATGATTACAGTCACCAAGAACTATTTAAATTTACATATGAACATGTGAGTTTAAGACAGACTTGAAAAAATGTTAATGCGTCAATGGCACGAAGCAAAGAAAACGAAAAGAAGAAGTGGTTGAGAGGAAATAAAACCATAAGACGTAGTAGAGATGAGTAGATGGGAGGAAGTAGAAAGATGATTATCTTGTTATGGTCCATTTCACATGCAGCTCGTCTGTCATCCTGTCTGTCTAACAAGGAAAGGCAGACTTTGATGAGTCTGCGGCTGAAATAAAAGTAACAGCACATCTTGAGTCTTTTATTTTGAAATGCACACTCTCAGCCTGATAGTCAGGAATTAAAACCCACACGGTTGAATTCAAAAGTCAGTGATGAGCGACACAAACTGTCTCTTCATAGTTCCACCAGTGATCCTCTCATCTTGCATGTGACTCCATTATTTCTGATTGGATGACACACGGCATGCTGGGAGTCAAAAGGTCGACCAATGACAAGCTGTCAAAATATTGATGACTGAGTTGGATCAGACCTTCTTTTTTTTTGCGCCAAGTAAAAATCCATACCTGTCTTACACCAATTTATCAAGTCATGTTTGATTATATCCTTATACTTTTTTCCAGCTTCATTTGCATATTAATTCAGACGAAAAAACCCTCAACATGTAGATAGCAGCACGTGTCACGTCATGTTTATTAGCTCTGACAGACATGCCCCATAGTGTTGCTCATGTTCATGCATATAACCGACTATTTTTTTGCTATGGACGCTGATGTGGCTTCAAATACTCGCAAAGCATTCAACCCTGTCTCCTGCACAAAGACTTCTTTCATCCTACAAGATCTATACATTTCTTATTTTTCCGAATTCTTGTCTGAAAGCCTCTCTTTCCCACTCCTAAAAAACCCTTTGTCAGGCTGAAAAACACTCTGCAACTTGCAGCTTCCAAGAATGCGAGCGGAGAGGAATTCAATCGGAGAATCCCCTGTGATTGGTAGAAAAGTCTGACAGGAAATAAAACCTGGACATTCCTGTCTAGGTAGCTGAATTATACACTATGATTCCTGAGAGAGACTGCGAGACAAAGAAAGGAGTCGATAAGGAAAGAGATTTAGAGACGGAGAGGAAAAACTCTCAGGGCTGGTCTAACAGGAGCGAGGACTTGTTCGGCGGCTTTACATTATGCAGTTTGAGTGACCTGAACAAGCCAATAAATCCACTCTAGCAACACTCAGACTGTGGGGTATAAATGTCAGCAGTGGAAGCAGCTCCTTGTCAACAAGATTGAATATTCAGAAGTTAATTCATTTCTGCTGCAACAACGTGATAAAGCCAGAGAGAGAGAGAGATCAATAGAAAGAGCCTATTTTAGGTGATCGATATGGGGAAATGACATTTATATCTCCTGGATATTTATAGTGTCAAGAAAAGGCGGAGAGAGGCTGGAAAGAACAGGGATGGACTTTCAGGTAGAGCCGAAGCAGTGTGAATGAATCTCAAACACATGCTCACACTCACTCACTTTGCACACCATGGCTGTCTAAACCCTCGTTCCCCACCACAAAACCACAGAATCGTTTCCAGTAGATGGCAAAGCCAAGGCTTTTCCACATATAAGCATTTTTTCTAAAACAATTTGCCAAATGCTTCCTTTAAGGATGTCCATGTGTTTTACTTGGTTACCAGCTGAAGAAAGGGGCCAAGGCTCTCTCTCTCAGAGCTCAGAGACGCAGACAGCGCTTTGAAATGAAGAGCTCTGTCAGAGAATAAATGTTTAAGTGATACTTTCCAGCCCAGTTTCAGATGATATTGTTGGCCTCATATGCAACGGTTCTGTTTCAAATTGATATATGTGAATCACTGGGTACTTAACATGTAATTACACTAAATGAATAATATTTTTGTAACTACATGTGATATGTTGAAGTATGGAATAGGCAGGAGGACAGAAATGGAAGGAAGAAAGGACAGTAGGAAGGCTGATTACTCATTAGCTTCAAAGTACAGGCTGCAGGTCAATGTCGAGCTATGTCAATCAATACGTTACACATTATTTCACGAAATTAATAATATTTTCAGAACTATGTGTGATGTGTGAAGTGATGTGTGTAAGACAAGGAAAGGACCATTTATCCATTACCTTTCGCAAACTATTAACTATCAATCCATTACTTTTAGCTAACGGCAACTATTTCAGCCATTACTTTTAGCTTAATATTTCAATTATTTGTCCAATATTTATAGCTGTCTCAATCATTTATCTATTTGCCTACCTTTAGCTAACTGTTTTAATCATTTACCTATTCATTTTAGCTAACAATTTTAACTATTCCTCCATTACTTTAAGCTAACTATTTCAGCCATTTATCTATTAGTCTATTATTAGCTAACTGTTATAACCATTTATCCATTACTTTTCCCTAAATATTTTAATTATTTGTGCAGGACTTTAAGCTTAATGTTTCAATCATTTATCCCTTTTTTTTTGCTAACTATTCTTAGTTATTTATCCACTTTTTTTTTAAAGCTAATTCATCCATCATTTTCAACTTTTTAAAAACATTTACAGGCCTACATAAGCCTGCTTTTAGCTAGCTGTTTACCGAACATTTATCCATTACTTTGAGGTAACTACTAACAATTTCAACCATTACTTTTAGTTAACTATTTTATTTTTTTATCCAGAACTTTCAGCTAAACGTTTCAATCATTTATCCCTTACTTTTTGCTTACAATTTTAACCATTTATCTGTTACTTTTAACTTGCTGTTGGGACTGCTTGCTAGCTTGCTAACTAGTTTCCAAAAAACGGTATTTAATTGCACTGTAGAAGGACACATAGAGGCGTTTCTGGCCTGACGACATAATTTGTCCATGCCTTCCAAAACTGAAAAACATGTTAGAAATAACATCACAAGTTAAAATGATTACTTTGTTAAGGTTAGGGGACCTTCGTTGTCATGGTTACAGTCGTAACCACATGGATAAGTTTGGGAACCATGGTTAGAAGAAACCAAAGTTGACTAAAAATGGGAAATGAACATGTCTCTCATGATGATATCACATACCTATGGCCACTAGAGGGCTTTGGCACCCTAACGTATATTATGTTGCTTTAGGACCCTTACAGAGATGGCCAATTCTGTTATTGATACGTGGATATATTTGTAAAAATCTAATTTCTGTTTTTTCAAATAAACTGAGCTACTTCACAATCTTTCCATGTACCCCTTGGCAACTGTACAAGTACCACGGACTATAGGTTACTTGTACATGCTTTAACATTTCCATCTGTGTCATATTAAAATAAAAAATGTCCCAGTAACTCTTGTTACTTGTCCGAGCCAGTGAACGACACAGCCCCGGGGTACAATAAGCTTCCCCTATAGCGCTAAAGGTTGAGATGGAGGAATACTGAAGCGTTCATCATGGTGAGGTGAGGGGGTGGCTGGGTGGGGGTGTGGACTAATGCTTCATAAGGCCTTGTTTAACTGCGACCAGGGGCCTAATCCCCCTCAGCCACTCAGCATGTCCCTGAGCTGTCCATGTTAATGCCTGACCTGTCATTACACCGGTCCAATTCACACAGTGTTGACACGAGCTGTCAGCGGATTAGACCAGAGCAAAAACACACGTTTCATTACGCCTTCAAAAGACGGAGAGGAAGAGAAAAGAGAGGTGAATACGTGTCTCCTGTCTGTGAGTACAAGGTGAGGTCAGTTTCCCTTCAACAGAGAGCAGTAAAAGGAACGTGTAAAGGTCACAAGACCTCTCACCTTTAACTCCTTCAAGTGTCAAGTCCTGCTCTGTCACCTTTCAGATAACAACAGGCGACAGAGTGTGTTGCCTTAGCTTAAAATTAATGTAATCAAACACTCACACTTCAGATTAAATAAGAGAAAATGCAAAATTATCAATTCTGAGATTGCTCAACATTTGGATGTAGTTCATGATATAGTTGCTGCTTTGTAGTATTATCCTGCAGATAACAATACTGACATTTCCAGTCTCACAGTTAACCTCTTTAAATCTGAGCAGTAATGTGCTGCCCACTGCTCCTTGCATGGTGTGTTCACTTGTGTGTAAAAAAGGATGGGTTCAATGCAGAGGTTCAATATCTCCATTGTGGGATTAATAAAAGTAATTAATCTTAATCTTAAATCTTAATCTTATGTTCCCCCCAAATACCCTCTTACATCTACTCAGAATATATGAGTATTACTGAAAATGAAAAATAAATTGTTGGTTTGTACACCTTTTCCAAAATTCCAACAACTTATATAGATCTGAAACAATTCTCCTATAAGAGCTGAAACAATTAGTCAATTAATGAATTAGTTGACACACAGAAGATTTATTATTCTGATAATCAATTCATCATGTCACTTATTTTACTGGCACAAATGCCCAAACATTTTCTTCTTGTATGACAGCATATTGGAGTAATTTGGGTTACAGACTGATGATCACATACAGAAAGACATCATCTTGGATACTGTGTAATAAAATGTTCACAATTCTCTTTTTTTTTAATAGAAAAATACTCTTTCTTTCCTCTATTTGAGCCTTTTCGCCTCTTTGAAAACTGATTGCAAACAGTTGTTTTACAGATGTTACAACAATTTGAACAAAACTTATAGAGCACAGAAATTCATACAAGTTAAACTGCCTCGAGCTGCTGCCCGCATCACCAGTGGCGGTTCTACACAGGGGCCTCCAGGGGCCACTGCCCCTGTGAAGAAGCCCTTGGCCCCTGCTGTGGCCCCTGTGTCAAATTAATAATAAAATGATCAATTTATAACGATTAAGGACGGAACAATTCTTACCTATTTTTTGTTCAAACAATATCTCATTGTACACAAAAGGAAACCATAATGTGTACATTGTATAATAGTTTAATTGTGCCATAAAAGCTAAATATAAAGATCATTCTCACTGTACTGCACTTTCAAAATTATAAAAAAGTAATTGTGCACAAAAATGAGAAATGTCATTGTCGTACAAAAATAATGTTAATGTTGGTAAGTCTCATTGCTTCAATCAATGTAGTTCTTCCAAATATGAGACTTTTTGCTAAAATAAAGGTTTTGAATGCTTAAATATCATTTTTGACGATTTTTAATGTGCCCCTCTGATTAAACACTGGCCCCTCCTTGGCCCCCACAGTGAAACTGGTCTAGAACCGCCACTGCGCATCACTCATAACTACATCATCAGACGTTTTTATGTAGTTGGCATGCAGCAGGAAAACCCCGGCCTCGTCCTCTTCCTGAGAACCACACTGAAGAAAGAGAACCAACACACAAGCTCACACTTTGATCTCCGGTGTCACTTAGCGCTGTTTCACCTGAGCCTCAGTGAACCCATCATTACCCAGCTGTATTGATCTCTCCCTGTCTTCTTCTCTCGCCCTACATTTGTGTGCCACACCTCCATGTTCTCTTCTCTCCTCTATCGTCTCTTTATCAAACCGTCATTTACTCCCCAGACCTTTTTTCCTCATTCTTCCTCTGTAATGGTTTCCCGCTGTCCCTCCCTCTCTGTCTCTTTTTTTCTCATCTGTGTACTATCAGATATCAGATTCCTCTAACAAACACTACTGAAAAAAAAACCTTTTTGTGGTAAAAAAAAAAATTCTCACCCATTTTATTTATCAATTGAAGCAGTTAAACCAGGGGTGTCAAACTCTGGCCCGAGGGCCAAATTTGGCCCGCAGTGTAATTTTATTTGGCCCGCGAGGCAATACTGATAATATTATATATATATAATAATTTACCGCTAATACTACAAATCCCACAATGCCCTGCTGTTGTTTTGGCACGTCAATCAGGACAGGACCCAGAAACGCGCTCCTCTGTGACAGTCGTCATAGCAACCTCAAACTAGAGCTGTCTCCGAGCTACCCCTTCCCAAAATTGGCGAAAAGAAAGGCAGAATTTATTAACCTGTTGAAAAAGTTTATTTTGAAATCAGAAGGACGCAAATAGAAAAGACGTATACGATTTTTATTTCATTTTTATTTAATAAATTAATGACATTGATGTGTTTTTTATTTGAAATTTGATTTTGCATGTCTGCACTATTTAGTTATATATTGTATGTTTATAAGCGTTGCTGGTTCCATATTTAATGTTAAAGCAAAACATGTTTGGTATATATTAAAAGGTTTTATTCAAGTTTTAAATTTTGGCCCATTGTGTATTTGAGTTTGACACCCCTGAGTTAAACTAAGATTAAAAGGTCTCTCTGCATGCTGCCAGTTGTATTTTATTGGAAAAATGGAAATGGAGGCTATTTGTGACAAGAGAAATATCGCTGCCAATCTTCTAAAGCCTCAAACACCTGACCGAGGGGGTCATCCACACTACCACCATCCACAACAACCCATCCTCCCTCTGTGATCAGGCCGGCAGCGAGGCCCTCAGGGGACCAACACGGACACTTAGGGAAGCAGCGTGTCAGCTCAATAAACAGCAATTTATTGGCAGGGGACTGAATACGCTGCCATCCTTGGAAGCTATCAGCAGAGCCTCTTATCGGTGCTGAGGGATATTAATGAAGAGAGGAGAAGGAGAGGAGAGGGACTGATCACATCACACATGAGATGATGCGTGTGCCTGCACAAAAACATGCTTTATGTGGACTCAGAGTGTTTGAAATAGCTCTGTTTTTTGTACACTGTGGTAATTTGTCATCATTTGCTGTAATCAGAGGGGTGTAAAACAATATTGATAACAAGAAAAACAAGAAATTATGTTTTGTGATACAGTATCGGTTCTCAAAAACACTGCATTGATTTTAACTTGATTTTTAAATAATAGTTTTCATGCATAGATTAGTAGCAGAAAAAGTAGTGTCATGATGCTGGATGTTAAAGTGATACATGCAAATGCAGATCTCACTGCTCTGATTGCATAAAAAAACTCGACTTAATTTTTACTCAGATTTTATGCATATATTATGTTTGTTAAACTATGACAGTTTTCATTAAATTAGATTACATTTTTAAAAACATATCGCCTCACTTAAAGCATCGCAATTCATCGCGATATATTGAATCGTAACAGATGTATCATGATACGTATCGTATCGCCACATTCTTGCCAATACTAGGGCTGGGGGGGTCATTTAATATGATTATTTAGCCCTTTTCTATGGAATTATATACTTACTAATATGATATATGCATGTATATATGTTTCCCTCTATGTTTCCACTTGTTCATTTTGCACTAGAGTTCTTATTCAAATGAGAAAGTACTCAGCATTTTTTTTTAAATTGTCAAGTATTTCAATCATAAAAGAATATAAAAAAACAGGCTTTACCAGATAGTTACTTTATATAGACTATTTATTATCAGAAGACATGCTACATTGTGATATATATCGTTATTGAGATTTGAAATGAAGATTGTGGCATAAATTGCCCATCCCTACACAGCACTGGTGCAAAGAAAAGTAGAAAATGCATGATAATATCATGACGACAGCACATAAAAATGCCATCTGAAGCACTTTTTCCTCTTTGGTCCCAGATTGGTTAAAAAGCATTCAAAAAAATCTCCCACATATGGCACTAAAAAGTGTAAAAACTGCCCACTTCTCTACTTACTTACTTACTTACTAACTCTACTGTAACATATATTTAAATATACTTTTTAGCACAAGATGAAACAAATTCCAAAGACACAAAATGAGATTTAACTTTGTATAAATCTGACTATCAGACATCATCCACCCCATCAGACTGGTCAGACGAGATCCACTAAACACACTTATGAGCAACCAGTGAAGACAAAATATATATCATGCATATTTTGCATTACAGAGTAGATTCGTAAATAATCTAGAAGAAGAATAGAGAGGATCAGGGGACTTTCTTTTGGCACTTTCATTAAGGGGCCCCAGTCTACTGGCCCTGAATGACTTTATTTTACTACTGCACCTTAACACGACACACTCAGCCTAATACAATGTATAACCCATCACAGGGATAACAGGGATGTAGGTAGCAATATACAGGTATTGGGATAATATGATATTTAAAAAATAAAATACTATGATAATAGTTAAAAATACACACATGATAATATCGTGTAAATGTCATTATTTTTGTACATTTATGTCTCTCTCTTTCCACCTTCCTGTACTCATATTCATTTTTCATTTGTAGAAAGAGATGAAACATACAATAAACAAAGTTAAAGTTGAATTTGACAGACAGCTTTCCCCCCATTATTATTATTATTATTATTATTATTATTATTATTTTGTGTAGACATCGTGATCGATCTTAATATCGTTGTCGTGAATTCTTTTAGCCACAATAATCATGTAGTGAAAATCTGCAAATGTTTTAATTAATTTTGCTTCGGGTTTAAGGAGCCAGTTCAATAATACGATAAAGGGTTAATCACATGTTTGTATGTGTGTTCTTCAGGTAAAAAAAAGTCTCTACGTTAGAAATTGAGTGTGGAAAGTGACAGTAAGCAGCTCCAACTTCTAATCAGGCGTCCATGACTTCTGCCCTGATCTTTGACCCAAACAGTTCACCTACTATTCCGGTCATTTCCCGTCTGGGGCCAGCAATGATTCTCGTAATCTTGAGTAAATATTTAATGAATTGTTGTATCATAAAAGAAAGGCCTACCTGTACCAGTCCAGTCCCTTATCGTAGAAGCGGTCAAAGAAGTGCGGCTCAGATCCGACGGCTCTCACGTCCGGATGGATGCGCAGGAACTCCAGCAGAGCCCGAGTCCCACCTTTCTTCACCCCGATGATGATGGCCTGAGGAAACTTTTTGCTCCCGAAATTATTCGCTATAGAGATGTTATTAGACGGAGCATCGCTGTTCGACAAGTCCGACAGCTGTTCCCGGACAACCTGAGACGCGTTGTTGTACGCGCCGAGCTCCTGCTCCGGCGACGCTCCATCATTTAACAGGATCTTATTTTGAAAATGACTTTGTTGATCATAGACTGGCCTGGGTAAGGAGTCACAGTATCCGTTGAGGCAGTAAAAGAGGTAAGTGAAGAGAATGATCATGGTAAAGAAGACGGACAGCTTGGACTGCACCCTCAGGTGTCCAAAGTTGAACGCAGCTCTCCATTTACTACATCCCATGAGTCGCAATCCTGAGCGCGAGGACACAAGGCAGGAAACATGCCACATGAAAAGACTTCATACTTTAATTCTCAAAGTGAGATCGCTTTGGGAAAAATCACCGTGCCGCAACAGCAAGTGGCGCAAAACTTGCCCCCCGTGCGTCAAAAAGCTCCACATGCTCCCGCGCGGATCTGACTTCCCGTCAGCTCATCATTGAAGACAACTTGTAGATTTTTTTAATAACTTGAGCCCAGCTGACAAACTGGCTGTGAATGAATGTCCCGCAGCGCTCCGTGCCTTCTGTGCGCTCCTGTGGCTCCTTGGCAGCGTCTCTATAGGAAACCCTCAACACCCCCTTTACCAAATCCACGCCCTGTTTACCAAACACACGCCCCTTCCATCCTCACACTGAAACAACAGCGAGGAATAATTAACATCGTCTCCAAGCTGTCAAAGAGGGAGAATATCAGATTATTATTATTATAGAAAAATCAAATCTAATTGTATCTCATGCATTGGAAGAGCAGGGGAATATCTGGAACATGATGAAGAAAGGATATTAGTTTTTGATTGCGGACTAAAGATGCAATTTCCCCTCATTTCCCCTTTAAATCACCACATCCACCGTGAAACTTCACCAGTCTGAGCTCCAGGTTTGCCCGATTTGCTCGCTGTATATTGGGGCTGTAGTGGCCACCTGCTGTCTGCTGGTCCTCCTGACCACACACCCCCATGGAGCCAGCTATGACACACACATTTAACCTTTACACTCCCGCCCAACAGGGACAGACAGGTGGCATCAGCTCTCTCTAATTCCTTTCTCCCTGTGCATTGTTTAAAAAAAGTGTAAAAAAAAATAAGTGTAAAAAGCCACACTTACGTCAAATAAAATGTACAGATAATTCCTTTAAAAATAAGGAGATAATATACTCATAATATCTGTATTCAAAATATGTCTATAGAACAAGTGTCTTTAAAAAAAATATATTTTATTTAATAATTTAAACTTGGCCTCACTTTTCATATGATGGTAAGTGGCTATTGCTTCCAGACTTTTTACCATTTTTTGCGATTTATTTATTTTTTACATTCAATTTAATTTAACTTTAACAAAACAGAAAGTTTCTTTAATTTTACATCAAGAAATATGATGTATATTTTTATTACATTGAACTCATATATTGAATTCACTGTAATTTAACATTCAAGACCATTGAGCAAATGAATAATACTGTAAAAAAATATTTACAGATTTCAATGTCAATCTTATGATCAATATTTGCAATAAAAGTAATGAAAACGTTTTTAATGGCATTTGCACTAAAAGCATTAAAAACAACAACAACAACAACAACAACAACAACAACAACAACAACAACAACAACAACAACAAACCCCATGTAAAATTATACTGGAAACTGGAAGTTTGGGAAAATAACCTTTTTTTCTTTTTACAGTGTGTATTTGTGAAAACATGCAGTGCTTTTCACTTTTTGCTGTATAGGTACAAACTGTTAAATTACAGTCATAAAAACATCAAAACAGCCTAAATTTAGTTGTCATATGAGACATTTGCTGATGCACAGCTTTTTGGAACATATTTTGTATATGTCCTTGTAACCTACCCGTTTGTTCCTGAATCTTGCCAAGACATCCTAAGGACACAGATTATATTTTCAGCAATGACAGACAGATAAAATGTCTGGACTCTTCTCCTTGTGATAGCGGTAACTGAAGGTGTACTGCGACACCAAAAATCCTCAACACAGCCTTGTTTTGTTCCTGCAACATGGAGATTCTCACTGATAATCCTCACAGTAGGAAATGTGCAACTTTCTGTTCAAAGCAAGAGCAAACGACAAGATGTCATGTTTTATGTCTGCACTGTTGTATTAATTAGAAAAAAACTACTAACGTTGCCATCATTCTAAACTGACATGTTTGATATCTTTGCAAACTTGGATCTTATTAAAATAAAATTTCTGGACTTAAGGCCGATGTTGCATCTACTCACCTGATCTGGACGTTACCACACAATTGAATGGGAGTTTCAACAGTTATCATCCCATATTTATGGGCAAGTAGGGGCCTATTCCACCTTCTAGTAGGTCCAGTAGGTTGTTATCAGCCCTTTCAATGGCTGGTTGCTGTTTCGTTAGGCTACAAAGCTACTTCTCTAAGGTTAGGGCAAAACAAGTTCATGTTAGGTATTAAAAAACGTAAATTTATGGAGCCCAGGATTTGCACTGTTGTTTTTTCCACAGCACTATGGAATATTAAATAGTTGAGATTGCAAGTATCGTCTATATCCCACAATAAAGTAGTGACCATAGTGATGTCCGGTATTACACGCTACAGTCCAAATTTCAGTAACGTTAGTTGTCCAACATGTTGCAAAAAGGTCTTTGTCAGCTGATGACATCATGATGGGACTAGATCTCCAGCCAGGCGCGAACTAAAAACTGAAATGCCATTGGCAGGGCTTTACATTATAGTCAGGCTGCTTAGCACCAGATTTTGGAAGAAAGGGGACACGCCGGGCAAAAGCACCAAATTTTTTCCACATGCTCTCCATCACCATAGGTTTCAATTTTTGGTAGGAGCCACTTCATCAAGATTGTGGATCGGAGATGGCAGCCATATAAAATCTATGAGAACCAATATATCTTCCAAGCCACTTGGAAGGTCAATCTTGGTGTCAAACATTTTTTCTGTTGGGGAAAAATGTATATAAAAGGTCTGACATGAGATGAAAGCATTACCTTGATTTTTTTAGCAGTGTACATCGCAGCTAATCCGCACTCTCCCGTGAACATTGATTCCAAACATTTTCAAGTTAGGATTACATGCTGCAGTACTTGAAGCGAGTTGCCTACCAGTCTAAAAATTAAGTCTGAAAATGAAGATATCTATTTGATCAAATAATCATCTAGTGATATTCTCAATAGCTTTAAATGATTCCTTGACCCAGAAAATGTAGATTTTGACACCAAGATTGACCTTCTAAGTGGCTGGGAAGATATATTGGTTCTCATAGACTTAATATGGGTGCCACCTCCGATCCGCAATCTTGATGAAGTGGCTCCTACCAAAAATTGAAACTTATGGTGATAGAGAGCATGTGCAAAAAATGTGGTGCTTTTGTCCGATGTGTCCCCTTTATTTGGCTAAGCCTCCTGACTATTACTAAGACGTGCATGCAATAAACCACATGCCCGACTTAGTAAAGTGTGCATGCAAGTTATAAAACGCACATGCGCTTTATAAAAAAATGACGTTCATGTCGCCTCCCGGGTTCCATATAAATGCACTTAAATGCCAAATGAAAATTTGGTTTCAACATGAGTCTCCTGGGTGAAAGTCCTGGGTTGGTTTCACCACCACTCCAGCACCCCATAACTACACATTTTGAATGGACTAGCAAGCACAACAGATATTCATTTAATCCCGAAGTATGAGCTTTAAATTAGAAAAAGACACATTTTGAGGAAAAGAGTCCAAAAAAAACCCCATCAGTCAAACATTAGTCTGCCTTTCTTCGCTGTAGTTCCCCGGTGGTGGAAGGAGCTTCCAAACACCATGTCTTGTGTTGCCTTTTGACTTCATCTTTGTTTGTGTTGTATGAAGTCTCAAATGTACGTCTCTTTGGATAAAAGCGTCTGCTAAATGACATTATAGATTTGTAGTGGAGTTGTAGTTTTTAAATCCGATATCTGGTGGTGAGTTTTCAGTACGTTTCTTTGCCGTTTGACACAGATGATTGAAAGTCAAACAGGGAAAATCTATCACAGAACAGACTGGGACAGACAGACGAGTTCCAAAACCCACAGAAACTTTAATAGACCACAACACAGCTGCAGCTCCAATCTGACAGGTTTTTATTGTTAGTGGAAGATAAACCTCTTTTCTTTTTTCAAATTATTAGACTTTCAGCACGGTGCTCTCTAATGTTCTTTTACCGCAGACATAGTTTTGGTTCCTTGTACTGTTAAGGTTGAGCAGACGACATCGTGCTTGATCTACTGTGGAACCTCAGGTGAGATTCATGGAGCCACAGTGGATTATCCTGAGCTCATAATGAGCCTTCAGTTTGAAATGGATGCTTCTGGATACCTATTTTCCCAAAATAGTTTTTGACAATATATGTGTTACAGTATAAATCACAATTTATTGGCACTTTCAGGCTATATGTTGAAATATAAGTGAGGTGCTACATGGCAGCACATCCATATGGATGATAAATCTGAAGGGGATGACAATATCTATCGACCCAGGCCTGCTCCAGCCGAGCAGTATGTCAATTTCCCCAAGACTCTAAACAGAGAAGGCATCATTTACCCCTCTGTACTCTCCCAGCACTCCTTCATATTGATCCGCTGGGATGTTGAAAAACAATCGGATACGTGCCACTCTGTAGTCAAAGTGATCAATAATGTGGACTTGCTTTGTTTTGTTTAATGTGAACCATATGGAGCTGTAGATCTGAGGTCTGCCCAAACGCTCAGCTCCTTTAAAGCAGGACTAAAAACACTATTGTTTACTGCAGCTTACTCTTAACTTTAACACTTATCTGCTCTACTCTACTGCCCTTACTTTTTAACTACACAATGTTTGACTTGTGCTTTTTATTATTTTATCTCTTTTTTTTATCCTGCTGTATCTTATTTTATCCTATTTATATTTTTTATATCAATTTCACTGTTTTTACTGTTTTCAATTACGTCTTGCTGTTTTTAATGTGTATGTAAAGCACTTTGAATTACCTTGTGTTGAATTGTGCTATACAAATAAACTTGCCTTGCCTTGCCTGTGTTCTCTTTACTTTAAGTGCAGGATTCAGAGGATTTAGGGTTTTTGAATATTGTTTGTCTGCAGGTTTTTTTTTTCCAAAGTGCACTCTGCTTTGGGATAATCTATAAGGATGCAAGCAGAAAACGAAAATCTAGAAACAAAAGTGTTTTGTCAGCTTTTCATTTCATTTTTGACTTAAAAAATTATTCTGATAGTTTACAGTCCTACGACAGAGTATTAGGGCCACTTTAGAATTTTTTTAAATTACGATAATAAAGTTGTAAATATTGAATTAATTACGATAATAAATTTGTAAATGTTGAATTAATTACGATAATAAAGTTGTTAGTATTAAATTGATTACGTGAATAAAGTCGTACATAATTGGTAGGCTGTTCTACTTAAAACGGAAGTAGGTCTAAACGAAATGTTGGAGACGCCGGGCTCGCTGCAGCTCGACTCCCTCTGGATCCAAAATCATTTTAATAACTCTCCTCCTCCAATTTATTAAAAATTTACGACTTTATTCTTGTGATTGATCAAGTAATGAATTCAATATTTACAACTTTATTCTCCCAATTAATTAAATATTTTTGACTTTTATTCTTGTAATTAATTCAGTATTTAATGTTGTTTAATCATTATTATTATTATTTTCAAAATGTGGCCCTAATACTCCGTCACAACATCCACCTAACGTCTCACCTGTGTTTTTTGTTCACTACGATTGGATTTGCGAAATTTAGTTGTAACCATTTAGTTCGTCACCTAGCGCGGTAGATCCTCATACCTTGGCTCCTCTAGTGCTTTTGCTACTGCTTAGTGTTTATTAGCTTGTGTGTTAATTACTGATGGCCAGATGAAGCCTAATGAAGCCTTTAAGCTTTCCATCCAATTGGTTCAGAAAGAGGTTAATTTTCTTGGCTTCATGTGCTCACAAACCCCCCTGCTGGTCAAAACCTTTACTGTCATTTCAACTATTTGTGATGACCTCTTGTCTGTCTGCAGCAGTGTCAGCATGGGAACAATCACTGCCACTAACTATTTAATGATATTTTGTGTCATTCATTCATTTAATCATTTTTTTTATTAATGTGTGGGTAATGGTTATAGAGGTATATTAATGTAAAAAACAAACAAACAAAAAACAACGTGATGATAGTCACTATTTAAATAATCCAATTGGACATGAGATTTTCATTAAAACTGTTCCAGTGTTTTCCAAAGATGGGACAGTGATTGTGCTTATGAATACTGGGGTGAGGATGATGACTTTATTCATTTTTTATTAAGAAACAATATTTTTTCCATTATGCTTGGACTCAATTTTGCGGGGATCCATTACGCTTTATATATGTTCATAAATCACTAAACACTCGAACCACTCCCTGAACCAGCGAGGCTTCAAACCTCCTCAATGACATCACTCGTCCTTAAAGAAGCAAGTAGTAACTTATGTAGTTCATAACACAGGCTGGGACCTTTGGGCCAACGTGAAAGTGCCTTAAACCTGCATTCTTTCTAATGGCCAGCAGGGGGAGACAGCACTGGTTGCAAAAAGAAATATGACTGCATAGATATCTATGAGAAAATTACCCTCGTACTTATTATCACTGTAAACGTTTTCTTATGAGTTTATGGTTTCAATCACTAGTTTCATGTCTTCAATGCAGCATGGTATTCATTTAGTAAATTATGGTCCCATTTCAAGTAAAATAGATGATAAAACAGGTTATTCTTTAGAGCACGGCTACCTTGTGTTTCACAAGCTGCTACATCAATGTTGTACCATATCTTAGACTTTTGACCCTTACATAGTTTCTTTTCAGGTCATGAAAATTTAACCTTTTGGTTGGCTTATAGAATCCTGTTCAGCGGTTGTATTAAAGACACTGTGTGTGTCTGTGTGCGTGCACGTCTGATGTACTGCTCTGTCTAACAATGCTATGTTTTGCTCCTGACCTGCCGAGGGACTGCAGTGTAAATTAGCTTCAAGCTAACTCTGGTACAATGCATCAAATGACAGCATGTATGTTTAATATTCTACATTGTATAAATAAACAGACCTTAGAGATAGGGTGAGAAATAAAAATGAAAAAGATTGCTGTTCACTTTTGCACGTTGCTACCAAAGCTAGCTACCTAGTGCTACCACTAACATTAGCTAACAACTTAGCTCCACTGTCTCGTCTAAATATGGTCACTTCTGGCTCCAAAAACTAAGATGGCATCAGCAAAAATTAAGGTGGAGATCGCCAAAATGCTTTTTAAAGATTATTTAAAATTGTTTAGTTTATTTAATTGTTTATTTTGGAGTAAATATGGTTTCATGGTTTCAGTCCAGACATTGCCAAGACAGAGGGTAGTTTCCTTTGGTATGTTTTTTTTTTTTTTTTCATTTAAATATCACAGAAATGACAAATTACAATAACACAGTATATAAAGCCTAGTTATATATAAATGTTTTAAAAAAAATTCTGGGCAAAATTTAGCAACATTTTGTATCAATACCTTCCATATTTGAAATTGACCATTTTCATCCAGATAGTTGAAAATATTTGTTAACTTGCTTATTTTCTTTAAACAAGATAAGATAACTGCTCTCATGAGACACTTCAACTTGAATTAAAGATGAGTCGTAACATGAAATATATAATTGATTCGTCAATGTCCAAAATGTGCAAAAGGGAAAAAAACCCAACCTCTGGCTTATTATCCTTTATTGTAGCTGCAGGCAAAAAGAAACCATCATTTCTGTGTGTTATAAGCAAAAATCAGCAGTCACCTACAGTATCTGTCTAATCCTGAATGACAGTCTAATGTATGGGAACTTTGCTCCCTTTGACAGTTCACCGTGAAATACCTGAAGTAAAGCATTCCCACACACACCCACACACACCTGAGTCTGTGAGTGACATCCTCGGTGTTGAATTCCTGCCTACCTGTGTCAGGTCTGTGGCTGTGGGAAGTCCGACAGCTGTACAAAGCTCAGCGGTGCCTGTTGTGCTCTGTAATCCCGGTAAAGTCCCTGTGACGACCTGCGGCGGCTGCTTCAAAGACAGGAGGACCTTTCCCAGTACAGAGTATAACTGTTAGTCTGGAGTCCAAACAGTTGTATCTTACTGTATTGTGATAAAATAACTTTTTTTAATATACTTTATTGCAAGGCTACTTACTTTCACAAACATAATGAGTCATTTCGTTTTCTTTACAATATTGTACCTTGCATTTTTTTTATTTTTTTTCCCCCCTTTTTTTCAAGGTATATATTCACAAAGTAAATAACAAAAACATAGGGTAAACAGACAAACATATATACAAGGCAAACTGGTATTCCCCAAATGAGGATCTCTAAGAAAAGTAATAAACAACAAACTAATGACACAAAACAAAACAAAACAAAACAAAAAAAAAAGGTAATAATATAATGAAAAAATAAGCGGTGGTGCATGTATACGTGTTATGATAAAATAACTTGGAGGTCAAATTAACTGACCTTTGAAGAACAAAAACCACGAGATGCAGATGTTGTACTGCCCTATAAAATCCTGTACCTTGACTTTATCCTTAGACATTCAAGTGGGCAGCAACAAATATTATATTCATATTCTTACTGTGAAAGTCAAACCAAGGCGCTATATAAAAGAGGCCAGCTCAGGGCTTGCTGAGATTAGTCTGTTAGCTTGGGATCAAAAGAGATGTGGATGGCTGATCTCACCTCACATTTCCAAAAAATGAAAGAAAAATTGTGAATATACAGACTACATATTTGATTACTTTTTCATCTGAAAATATATTTAAAAGACTTTCTATTATAGAGTCCTATGATTAAAAATGTGGTTTTCGTTTTTTTAAAGCTACAGTGTCCCTTTAGATTTCAGTTACATAACAGTCAGCACTGGGATAACAGTGGTTCCCTTAGAGGTTGAGTAATTCAATGCATTTTAAGCCAATCCACTGACTTTGTGTATCTTTTTAAAAGGCTTTCTGTTTTTGTGTTCCTCACAAAAGCTAATCCCCTCACTGTTTCAGGTCAAAGTGAACACATAGACTTCTCAAGTTGTCTAGAAGGGCGGTGCAGTCATTGTCCCAGCATTGTACTGGATCACTGAGGATACAATACAGCGCTACATAGCTACTGAAGAGCTGCTCTTCAGATGGCCTCACCTGGATGGAATGTGTCTCACACACACACACACACACACACACACACACACACACACAAACTTGTCACCAAACTCCCCCAGACATCATCATCATTAAAGGCCAGCACGGATTAAAGGATGAGTTGCTTTCAGGGGTTTTTCAGTCCAAGTGATTCGATCCAAAGTTAGGAAAAGCTCTTAAACTTTCCAGGCTGTAATCCGTGTCTGCTGATGAGAAGAACTTATTATCAACAGCAAGGATCACAGTGAACTACTTCAAGATTGGCGGAATAGGAATAACTGGAAAACTTCCCGTTATTGTGGGTTTCTGTGAATGCTTTGTCATCTCACTAGGCCAAAGCAAATTAAGCCTTAATAGCTACACAATTATAATTTATATTTTGTTGAATTGATTGTATCAATAGTGGATTTTGATGGTGGCTTTTTCCCAAGTGGGAGATGAACTGTCAGAAATTCCTGATATCTCTGACTGGGAATGACAAGAAGCAGGCTGATGTGAAAGATTTTTCCCTCTCGACCACTTGTAATTATGGTATGTGACGTGAATGCGGCGTAACCCTTAAATGTATTATTAGAACTAGAAATCAAACTCAGATGGCACCCATTCACTCAAACGGAAGATATATCCGTTCCTGATTTGTTTGTGTGTTGTGTGGTCCATCTCAAATACTGTTCGGCAGAGGATCTGAATCTTTTTTTCAATTTTTTTCTGAATCCTTTTTTCCTTTGACTGCATTTCAGTATATACACACTCACACATACTCTTAGAAAGACCAATTTAATGCCATGTCATTTTAGAGTTTAAATGTCTAGGCAATAATTTTCCAAAAACCAAGATCAACTTGCCAAAGTTTATAGTGTATCAAAAGTGTTTGATTCTAACACATTTGCACATGCTAAATAAAACCCTGACCCCTAATTATTTTAAATCATATACAATAAAATAAAAATACAAATCATATGAAATATGACTGAATATCATGATAGGCAATAATAATACTGATTTAAAAAAAAGTGTGTGTATAACTAATACAAATAATACAAATAAAATAAAATAAATCAATATAATATGATAAAATGAAATAAAAATAAAATAATAAATGAAATAAATCTAATCATAAAATGCAGCCAATGTAATAAATACATTTAAAAAACACAAATTTGTGTTTTATTTTTTAGCATAACTTTTTTCATTGCCAATGTTTCCTTTTTCAATTAACCCATTGAAGCCTGGAAAGCAGATAAGTCGTTTTGTAGTATTTGTATAAGCTCTCAAATACTTTTTGAATTTCATTTCTATCTGCTACAGAGGCTGAAAAATCTATTATTTAGTAGAAGTGTTGACACTTCTGTTGAATTTCCAGAAAAACTTCAGGTTTTGGGGGCTTACTTTAAAATCGCCCAGAGGTTTTACAGGCGTTTCAGACCTCAATGGGTTAAAAAAAAAAAAAGTTCTTTATACCAAAACTTGCTGTCACTTCTCTGGCTCCGTATGTTTGCATGTTAACTGAGTTTAAACCTCCGGGCTGCTACAGTTTGATGCTGTGCCAAACCTGGGACATGAACTGGTCTGGACACACCTCTTACTCTATCAACAACACATCCAGGGGAAAAAAATAAACGTTGCAGCAACTATTACCACAAATAACTACTTTGATTGACAGCTACTTTCATTCAGCATCAAAAACATGCAGGAGTTTTAGCTCAGCACCAAAGATGTCAACAAGAAAACAAAGCCCTGCAGATACGCACTAAAAAAACTTTACACACAAACACAGCACAGACAGACAGCAGCCAATGAGATTGCCGTCCAGGCTGCGTGTTGTGTGAAAGCCATTGGCAGGGCCATATCCTGCCGTTTAACTGCAGGGCAGAGCTCTGCGGCGAGCTGGGTAAGTATAGGGCACGGCAGCACTGTACATTATCACATGGGTGTGGCTACGAGCTCGAAAATGTTTTCTATTGAGGAGGAAAGAAAGAAAGAAAGCACGTAAAGTGCCAGGCATGCCTGCACAGGATCGTCGCCTCACTGTGTGTAACATGGGGAAATCTGAGGGTAATTATAAAAACTGTTTACCGGTTTAGAGCTGCGTCATTTACAGAGGGGACAGATAAGAGTAGCTGTTGTCATGAAACCCAATCTTATGTCTTCCTGTCTTATCAGGTTTCTACTGTTACTGCAGGTCACTGTGGTTAAACAGTGGCCACGTCTAATAAAACCTCACAGTTTTTCTTTATTGGTTGTTTACAAGGAGCAGACGTTTAAATGTGTTTATTTCTTTCCCTTATTTCTGAAGGGGAACAAATGAACTTCAGATGGTAGTGCAAACAATCTGGTTTCACAATAAAACAAATATTTTCAATTATTCAGTTACTATAAATGTACTTTAAAAAAAAATGTATTTATTTATTTATTTATTTTTATTAATTTAGACAAAACACAACACAAATCACCAATGAACAAACACAGAGAGAAAATCAAAAACAAAACAAAAAACACAACAACAAAATCACAAAACCAACCCAAATAAATAAATAAAACCACAATAATAAACAAAAACCTTAACACATCAAAACTAAACAAGACACAAACAAACATCAAACATAATTACCACATAAAGCATACAGTATATCAGTAAACTTGATAACCTAAGAGAAAATAAAAAAGGGTTAAGTTAAATGTACTTTATGTTTTATAAGATTGGAGGTGAACATATAGTGATCTGTTGATCTGTGTGGCTTGCAGCTACCTGGAACCAGCTTCACTCCCAACCGTTGGAGTAACAACACAGGAGGAGATAAGGCTTCAGGTGTGCCATGCAGTGTTGAGCTGCAGACAAAACAACATGCAGAGTAATCAGCTTATCTCGTGACATCTGACATCTCAAGATGGAGAGAAGAAAGTGGCTGAAACAGAATGTTACATTCAGTGAGGAATTACATTCTCCTGTAATGTTAAACCAGACTGTATACACGTATTTCACTGAGACTTTCTTCGACAAGTGGAGTGGTCAAAGGCTGTTAAAATGTACCATTCTCAGGACCAGGAGGGAAAACAGCTGTCTCCAGCCATGTGCATTTTTGAGGCTGTTTGGTTGAAAAAAGTCGTGTGAACCCAAAGATTTTATGATTTCCTGTCTAGAAAACAAAGTCGTTCAACTCAGAACAAAAGCAGAAAATATCACCAAAATGGGAGTTGCAGTGTCTTTATCTGCCTGTTTCAAGTTTCACTCACTCAATCTCACATTTTGTGAATTTAAACCAAATAGTGTAAGTAAGTTAGAGTGTTTCCAGTCTTTGTGCGAAGCTAAGCTAATCGGTTGCTTTGTATTCAGCAGACCTTCACAGTTAACATTTGGTGATAAAGTGAATAAGCATATATTCAAATATGTCAAACTAAGATGGAATTTAGTGATGCCGTAAATAGTGTGGCATTGTGGGAGTTGTTGTCTTCTTCTTCTTCTTCTTCTTCTTCTTCTTCTTCTTCTTCTTCTTCTTCTTCTTCTTCTTCTTCAGTTTTTTCCATTCAATATGTTTTTAGCAAGAGCCGAATAATCCACAGGTCTCTTCCTCTCCAAAACAAATGGACACGGTCATTAAAACTGGTAAAATTACTAAATGAAGCAGTTTCACGTTAAAAATCATTGTTTCTCTGGTGCTGTTTGGCAAAAAGCTAATGCCAATGTTTGCTTGTTTTCTCTGTTAGCTTAAGATTCAGATGTCAGATGACAAAAACCCTTCCTCTTAGTAAATATATATATGTAAATATATAGTTAAATGAGATAGATAAATAAATAAAAAAAGTCCATTTATGGCAGCTTTTGGCAGACATATACTCCATTATTTGGCGGCCAAATAAAACAGACCATTACCTTTATTAAAAATTGTGGACTTTTTTGTGTTTGAACATTTTTCTAAACATTTGGGATAATATCGCTACACATCTCAACAAAATATATAGCACAGATAGGAGACATATTAATGCACAAAAATTACATATTATGTCTTTAACCCATAAGAGCCCAGACCTATTTATCCTTGAAGGAACATTATGGGGGATATACTGTACCACAGACCAAGTGGACCACATAGAACACATTTATGATGGTTTTAAAAAAAACAACCCTAAATGTCAAAGATCTGTGATGTGACATAAACATTACATTGGGCATTTATGGAATTTATGTTTATGATATTTCTTATTTTAAAATAAATAAACTAGACACATTTTCTGCTTACAGAAACACAAATTTGACTTTTTCTGATGTATACGTCACAGCTATATTTTTGTTACATGTTTTATATTAATTTGTTCAGGAAATATGGTCAAAACAGGTTAAATGCAATACAGGACATTAATGGATTACAATTGTTAAATGGGTTTAAACTTAGCCTCGTAACAAAAAATAAGCTTTTTGAAATTATCTACTTATTCACATTTCTGTTTCCAGTCACAGCCACATTTTGGAGAAGTCACTTCCTGTCACAGTTAAACAGTCTCACTAAGGAACTTAATGAGTTAAAGTGAAGAATAAAGGTGAATATGGGAGATTTTAGAACATTTAAAGTGTTTGTTACATGCATGTCACTGTGGGTTCTTATGGGTTAAATGTGCAGCCTGACATGAGACTGGTATCAACCTCGTAAGCTAATTAAATGTACTGAAAACTATTCCTTGAACTGAAAATCTTCACAACAACAAGTGAGGTAATAAAACAAAGGAATGGAGTAACAGCACAGGTGACGTCAGGCGGAGCTATCAGCTGATCTGTGCTGCACTTCACAGCAGTAAGCAATCAGCTGCTTTGATAAGTTATCTGACAGGTGTAACTCAGGGTAATAAGGCCACCCTGTAAAATGTGCTGATTAGCACTCTGCTCCCTCACAGGTTATGTGAGTACAGTTTATGTGTGTGTTCTTGCGTGCAGGCATCCCCTCATTGACCTTGCATTTTCCTCTGCATCGAATTCAAACATTTAGCCAAGAATCTTGGCATGCACGCTACAGCTACCGTGCGATTTACTGCGGCGTGTATAGAGGATTTCCAAAACCATGCGATTCCATGATCTACAGTCATGATGTCATTCATGCAACAAAAACTGGCCTATAATCATTCTGGTCACTTCTTCTCTGCAATGAAATTCCACGGAGGAGGATGATATATCAGAAGCTGGACGCGGCTGTAAATATAGACACACACCGCGCTGGTAGACCATCTGATAGGTACTTGCAGAACCCAAGGACAAAATAAAAATGATTAATGCCAGCATTGGTTTCTCACATTGTGTGGATGTGGAGCTTTTTCAAGTCAGAGCTTCACAAGCATGCCATAGAATCCTCCATTTGATTATTTGACGATTTAAGCTGCAGAAATCAATGGACTGTGGCGCACGAGGGGCCTCACAAAAACTTTGAAAACTAGTAAGATCCTCAGCAGCCTCACCACAGAATTATACCTCCGTGAGCCTGAGTCTGACCCACTGAGAGAGACAGGCAGCCTAAACAAACATGACCCCCTTAACCACTACCACCACACACACACACACACACACACACACACACACACTCACAAACACACATAAACACACACACACAAACACACACCAGCGTCTGCTTTCAGGGCATATCACAGTTCCAGGTCTGCAGCAGAGGCCAAGAGAAAAGCTCCTGATTAAATAGTTTTGGAGCGTGTGTCAAGGAGCTGAGCAGCTTTGAAGCCAGTCGTTGGCTGTTATCTGCACTCGGGACTGAAGATAACGGAGTTAGACAGCGCTCAGAGACGATGTTTACTAACAGTCAGTGCTGCTGTCAGGAGGCATCCACGGTAATGCAGAAATGTGGCAGAGCAGGAGGCGAAACCAGACAGTGATGACTGGCCAGATGAAGTTAGAAACCTGGATGTGCATCTACCTGCTGCTGCCAGACATGCCATACAGCACTTTGTGTAAACTTTGAATCGCCTCATAGCTGCTCCTGTTTTTCATTAGATTTCTGTTAAAGGGTCAGTGCACACAAGTTATGCAGAAGAATTGTTTCTCACTATAGCTGTGCAAATACAGCCCAGATGTTAAAATGACTCTGAGATTAATTCTATGCCCCAATAAAATAGAGGTGAATATATTTTAATTTGGGGCATCCTGGTGGCCTCGAGGTTGTCAACCATGCACTGCAGAGGTTGTTCTCCCCCCCAAAAAAAATTCCCCATAAACCTACAAGCAGCTTATTACGACTCATATTCACTTTTGTTGTTAGGGTGAACTCTAGTGGCCCTCAAGGAAATGAGGTGAAGTAGTATAAAGAGCGACAAAGTCCGCATAATTGCGATAGGTGATCGCTGAAGATTTGTTAAACCAAAACTCTTCTTTTAACTTATGTATATTACTATGTTTGACCATAATCATGTCATGTGCTATGTCACATACGTAACGACACATATATAACTATGTCACATACTTATTTGAACCCCCAAACCATTATCTTTTCCTAAACCTAACCAAGTAGTTGTGTTGCCTAAACATAACCAATAATATAATAGGTTATATGGTTAATAAAATGGTCATGTTTCCATGGGATAGTTTCACATAACAACGTCATATATTTTTCTCCTTCATGTATGTAACTACGTCATGTAAACATACATATTTTAACCCAAACCATTACTTTTTTTCCCTATAGCTAACCAAGTAGTTTTGTTTATCTAAAACTAACCAATCTGTGACCATTTTATAACATTAACCAAGTGTTTAAAATTGTGACCATTACGTTTAGGAATGACAATGTCTTAATCCCCTGCCACTGGCTTGGGTGCTAATTTAGGGGGAAATCCTGTGAGTTGTATTAGAGGGTAGGAACAAAGGACCTATGTGGCCACATTGGTTGGAAGACTTGTTTAGATTTTCCATAAGAAGTATAATAATATTAAAATGTAGTGCTTTAAATCCATATTAAGAATATTTTAGTTCTTATCATGGACCATGATGCTAATTTGGGAAAGCGAAACAGCAGCATTAAGGTGATAGATTCTACTTTAGATAGTAATGTCTCTGACCAAGGAATTGGAGGGTTGCATCAAATAATTTTTATAACCTTCAAGTGAGGTGATTTGGTAAAATTATGTCTATATACCTGGCGGGATGACACTTTGTATCGTACAAAGTAGTTTGTGTCAAGTATACCTGGCCTGATTGGCCCCTGTAGTCCTTTTGCAATAATAAAAACTATAATAACTATAACATAATATATAACTATTGCCATTGTGAGATATCAAGGAAGAAAGGCAATAAGTCAGTAAAGCCCCTTGTTGCTTTCAAGCTCAAATATGAAGCTGAAAGGTTTATTGTTTATTGGTTATTGTTAAAAAGATCCCCATTAGCTGTCACCAAAAGTGGGAGGAGCTAGTCTTCCTGGGGTCCACAAGACAAAACAAAAATCACTTAACAATTAGACATTGTAGACATTATTATATACGTCATCAGAAATCATTCCGAATAAGTTATTACATTCATATCTATTACATTAATTCTCACTTTCATACAGTAAATATGTTAATTCACTACTCACAAATTTAAATAGTGCATTCTCAAGTAATAATTAAAAGATACTTTACTATTCAGTTCACATATATTCAGTGGGCAATTATTCCAATAACCGATAGCACGATAAAAAACTGTTCTCTTTAAGGCATTTGATTTTGGACATGGTGACATCATCTGACCACCATTAGCTGACCTTGTCACATAAGAATGAACCTGATAATGGAAAGAATTACTTTCAATTTAAGAACACAAAAAGAGGTATTTATTGAAAATTGGCAAAAATGGATTACATATGTCTCTACCATAAAACCGGATTTCAGGTATTTGGACGATCAGAATACTTTCATTTCTTTGTACCTTTCCCCTTTTTATTTTATTTTATTTTATTTATTAATTTATTTTTGGGTGTTTTCCAATCCCCTTTTGTACACTTTTACTTTTTTCTTTGATATTTTCTGTATTTGTCTATAGGTCTTGTTCTCTGGTCTTGGCCTGTTCATTTCAAAAACCAATAAAAAGTAAATTACAAAAAAAAAGAATGAACCTGATCACATCTGACAATTTGGTTATATAAGAAAACAGGTTGAAAAGAATAGACAGTGTGTCAAGGTGTCGATACCTCTCTGTCTGTGCCGTCTGTTCACTGACTTATTGAGCAGCAGCTCAATGCTCTGGATCTACGAGTATGATGCATGGGGATACGTGTGTGTGGGGTCCGCCGGGACCTGAGAGATGCTGCTGACATTGGGGACACACAGCAGGCCCGGTGAGCTGGGCGCTGCCGTCTACAGGCATCACATGTCAGGACATCAAGATGGATGGTAGAGATTTGCTCTGTGACTATGGGATGGAGCATAATTTAGCCCAGATGCTGACTGACTCTTGTCCCACTGATGGACTGGTTGGCTGTGTGTGGGATGATGGCGGCTGAAGACAGTTTATGATTACACACATCAGTCTTCACACAACAGAGCACACTCTTCAGACGATTTTGTAGCTTTTGCTAACTTTTCTAAACTTTAGTCTAGGACTTCCTGAACACTTTAACCCTCTATCGTACGCATTGTGTGCCAGTTAGGAAAAAACAGTTTGGAGTGTTTTTTTTTGTCTTAAAATAGACTAAATAAACAAAATCAGAAGAATTTCATAATTATTTCTTTGGAAGTTTTGGGGGTTTGTTGTTCGTAGGCAACATTGTACCATAACAGTGCACAAGTGAAAAAGAGTTTTTTAAAATTAATTTAATTTAATAAACATTTGTAAAAGATTCAGTAGCTTCAACAGGGTACAATACATAAACATTTTAAATTTAAAAACATTATAAAAGGAACTTTTTTAACCGGTTTCTTGTCTGAATGTTGCCTGTAGGCAACATTGTACCATTGAACCAACGACCCATTGAAATGAATGTCTTGAACAGTCTAAGTGTATGAAACTATCAAAAATGGAGGTTTACTCATCTATCAGTAGGAATGTATTTTTTCCAGATGGAAATGGGCCAGGAAATGACATTTTGAGTGATTTTTTTGTGGCGCAAAATAGCAAAGGTGTTTCCTTTGGAAAAGTCTGCAAAATAGGGTTTCAGTATGGCCTCCTGGAGGTCATGTGAAAAATTAAAGCATTGCTATTGGTTCCCTATACTGTTCCTTTTTTTTTTTTTTAAAGTATTGCATCACTCAAAAACATGCATTGTAGAAATTTGACAGGCCAAAAATGGGTATGTTGCCTGAGGGCAGCACCGTACTATAGAGGGTTAATACACAGCTTCTGGTGAGCGATCTTGTAAGTTGGGGCTATTTTTTTCTAATTGTCAGTAACATCAACAGTTTAGGTGTCAGAGTTCAAACTCAGGTTAATGTCCACAGATTTTACACATGTTGGTTAAATTACTCATCATTTGTTATACTGCAAATCAACATGGGGTGAGAAAGAGGCGTCCAAAACGCAACAAAGGTGGTTGTGTAAAAAGGAAGAAGCATTTGAGGTTCCCCTTGTTCCCAGAAGTAAATCCCTGATTCATTTTTTTTCATAGATAGTTTCTCTCTTCAGTCCAAAATATGAAACACTGGGTTGGAAATGATCTGGGTTTTTTGTAAATGGTTAATAGACTGCGCTAATAAAGCCCTTTTATCTAAAACGTTTTACACCACAGACTGCGTTCATTCACCCATTCACACACACATTCATACTGGTGGCCGAGGTTATCCTACAACGGTGCCACCTGCCAACATTGGGAATTCATTCATACACTGAGGAATGCAGCATCGTTGGGCCATTTGGGGTTCAGTATCTTGCTAAAGGATACTTTGACATGTAGGCTGCCATGGCCAGGGATCGAACAACCGACCTTCCGATCAGTGACCGCTCTACCAACTGAACCACAGTTGTCAATAAGTCAAACATACAAGCTTTTGTAAATAAAGATTTCAGGGAAATGATCCTGACCCCCGAGGTGCATTGATCCCCAACCTAAACGACAGAATAGTTAATTTGTCAATATCACCCAAAACGATATACGGTATAGGAACATTTGTCAAAAAGACCCATATGAGCATTACGCTGGTACAGAGGGTTCTAAAAAATAGCGTACACGTCGTTTTACATTCACATACGGTTCCCGATTGAAAAATGAAAAGGTTGCAGTTTCGTTGAATTTAAGCTACAATATCACTGATCTAGGTTTAGGGCAAAAGACTTCTAAATAAATAAATATGTGCAAATGCTGGAAGAGAAGTAGTTATAAGGATGTGACTACTGGAAGTGACAAAAAACTGTCCCAGTGTTTTCACATGGGCCACAAAGCCCGTTCTCCTGGATGAAAGTCCGACGTCCGTTCCACCCATCCATCTTCCCTCCCACCAGCGCTGAGTGCAACTTCCGAGATTCATATTACGCATCGCCATCAATCATAATTATTACGGCAGCTAGAAGGCAGGGTAGGATAGTCTAAAGCGTAAATATGGTTCGTATTTTGCTGCCTGTACAAACGACCTATGGAGTCGTTTTTTGAGAGGAGACCATTGCATTTCAGCAAGAAACATCTAATTTAAATAGCTAATAATTCTGTTACTTGTGCCGCTAAAGGTGGAAGCTAAAGAAAACTGTTAAGAAAACTGATTTAACAGTCTGCGGCTTAAATCAGTTCACTTTCCTCTGGGGTTAAATCTTCCTGAGCTAAAAAAAATTAAGCCAACGTAGAAGTGCCAAAGGCTAGACGAAAAAAATGATTCAATCTTCTCCACATTGTTTTTTTTAAGGGGAACTTATGACCATCAAGTTTCATAATTTTGCACCGGTGTTCAACAATCATACACAGGGCAGCTCATCACAGTATAAGAGATACATTTCTGACATCATAGACCCGCCCTGCTGTTAAAATACCAGTTAATTGCCAGCAGCATTGAAGCAATATATAATTGCTTATATGCAACATTACATCACACTTTTAAGAGAAATGAAGCTGAGGCCTGGGGAATGTTGGAAATAACAGGTTGAGACACAGAATACTGAAAAGGTTTATCACGGCATATTTGTGATACCTACCCTCATAAGATTGTCTTCCTGTATACTGGCTATTCAAAAGCCCTGATGCTGGTAAAGCCTGCAGTGTGTAGCAGCTGCCCCCATGAGTAGAGCCATTTACATGAAAAGTTTAATGGTTTAATCTAACTCTTAATCTAGATCTATAAAGAATAGTGTTCACTGTCCCGTAACAAAACCATCGCCTGTGTGTGTGTTTCAGTGTTTGTGTGTGTTTTGGCACAACATCCTGCTCTAATATGCTCTAATAACCATGATGTCATCCACCTGTTTTTTGGCTCCGGGGGCAGCGATGACTGATGGAACAATTTTGAATAATCATCTTATCTGATCTGGAGCTCATGAGCTGAAACCCAAAGAAATTACAAACCATAAATGTGAAAAGTCGTCTATTCTGAAATACCCTCGGGGTTCAGCCGATTTGGGTGGAAAATGGTGCAACAGAGGGTTTTCCACTCAGTTTCTCTAAAATAATGTTTATCAAGTCTGAAAAAGTGTTTGTAAAGCACTTACTTTCATATAATACATTAATTTGGTTTCATTTACCCTTTCAATCATGTTGTGGTAGGGGATTTCTACCTAAACTGTTCACATTTAATAGAACATTTACCTGTACAGCCCAGAAAGGAAAGCTACGGGTCCCTGAATGCACTAGTACAATGAAAATGACCTTTTAGAAGATATAGCTGTCCTCCGAATACCCTCTCCTTTTATAACATTGTGTAAGTAGCTCTTTCATGCCTACGCAAACATTTTCCCCCCTGAATCAAACATTAACCCCGTCTTTAAAACGTCTCAGGGCAGCCGGGTTAATGCAGTGCCCGTGTGACCCAACAGCGTACTGTCTGCCCTCTGAGGAGATTCACTATTAACCTCAAGTTCAGTGGTACAAAAAAAATTCACACTGCTTTGAGAAAGGACTTCTCTTGTCTACATTTTTTCATCTCATTGGAAAACACAAACATGCTGCATGGGTCTGAATATGAGTCATACAGTGGGTAATGTCAGTGATGAGAAGATAAATTATCGCTGATGTATTTGTCTTGTTGTTGAGCACAGAATGCCCGGAGGAAGCATTTCATGAACTGCACACCCTGTTCAAACCAGTTTGGTAGTTAACGCATTTGTGGTCCAGACACATGCCACGTTGTTATTGCCAAAATACTCCTTTGAATTCTGGTTTCCTGGGAAATTGAATTGTAAAGCGGTGATGGGAAGGCTACTATCATATACCTGCATCAACCTGAAAGGAAAAAACATTTCAGCACAGTCTCATGATGTATTTTCTTTTCCCCGAGGATAACATGATGTCATTAAAAACATAGTCAGGTGTCTCATCAGGCAAAGAAAGAATGAAAGACAGAAAAAGAAAACCATCGGAAGGAAGCTTCAGTTTCTGGGTCGAAAACAAAACAGACCTTCCTCGCTCTAAAAACAGCCATGTATTGTCGTTTGGGCCAGCAGCTTATTATGATCCACGTTCAGGCAGCGACCTCTAGTGGCCGTAATAATCACAGGAGCAAAGGAAAATGTCAAGTGGCGTAGTATAAAGAGCAACACAGTCCATATAGGGAGGAGGTTGGGTGGTCAACAAAACACAGGACTTTGGACTCAAGGACACCACTGTAGTGTCATACGTGAAACCATGTGACCATTTTACATAATCACATTACGCCCAACTTCATTATGTAATTATGTCATACATATGCCACATACATATATCCACACATAGAGGGGGTTGGGGTAAATGGACTTGTTGTTTGACATGGGTCAAAGTCCTGTGTTTGTTTGACCCATGTTAAACAAAAGTTAATGTTGAGTTACTTTAACTTGCGTACTTTATAACCACGTCACATACTATGTCATGTATGTAGCTACATCAAACATCAACGCTGAGTTATTTTAACGTAACTACAGTATGTAATTACGTCACATACTTATGTCCAATAAAAAACATACTTATTCAAACCTAAACTTAACCAAGTCCGTTTCACAACATTATCCACGTGTTTAGAAGTGCGACCATTTCACAACATGAAATAGGACGTCACATTTTTGAAACTGCCACAGTTTTCTAACCTTGTCTAACCTTGTGTTTTTTGTTGAACTTGAATAGGTTTAAACGTGGCATGAATTAAGTCGTTGAGAAAAAAGTATAGACTGGCAGGACACAAGCAAAAAACAAAAACATACAAAAGTATGCTACCGCACGCGGTAAATCGCTAGCTAGCTACAGCTAACATACAGTTAGCTTATAGCTTATTGTATTATTTTGGAGCTAATTTACACACAGACCTTCTAACAATCAAATTTGTCCAGCATGCTAAAACAAAGTAGGTTAAATATGTAATCATTATACCTTATTAACAAAGGCATGTTAGTTCCTTTTTAAATATAAGCAAGCTAGAATTTTGACATTAGCTTTTAGCTCAAAGCACCACAAAGCAGAGCTGCATGCATGACTGTAAAAGGTTTCTCTTAAGCAGCTGAAGAAAAACTCAAAATAAGAAGAAAGACAGACAGAAAATGAAGAATGGCAGGAAAGGGAAAGCGTATGTGGGAAGAAAACCTGAAGTGACCTAAATGACATGTTAAAGTACAGCGAGTACATCAAAAAGATAAATTACAGCTGGAATGCACCAAACCTCACAGACTGATGGAATAACAGCGCAAGATGATCCAAGGGTTGTTTTTTTGCTTTAATTAGAGTGTACCTCAGATATCTGACGTAGCGATCACATTCTCATCTCTCTGTATTTGCTCTGTGCTTATCTGACTGAGTCAGACAGTCTAACTCCTGTACAGTTTGATGGGCAGAGCACAACACAGCCACTGCCAGGGTTGTGGGTTTGATCACTAGCGGGACCACCTCTGCTAAAAATGCTCTCAGTACAGTAAGGCAGCTTTGGGTAAAAACATCCACCAAATGGACTACTCTATGTTAAAAGAATAAACTGTTGAGCGTCTGCCTGCCAAGACAACACAAGAGGAAATTTACTCGGCCATAGTAACCTCAATGCAAGGTCAGGCTTCTCCACCACACGGAGGGCTGAAATTCATTTGAATACCTTTGGCAGCGTGTAGAAGTGCAGTTGGATGGATGTGGAGTGGTGCTCCAGAATATTCAAATTGTTGATGCTGAGAGTTCAACGACATCGCCGAATGTTATGATGACCTCTCGTAATTGCACACTACAAGAAGTGATGTTTTGAAAGAAAATACGCTTCAAACTTTACTTGTCTGCGGTGAGACCAATAAAATCGAAGACAGTGTGTGTGTTTTTGTGTGTGTGAAAGATGCATGTAAAGTGTAAGACATTAATGCATGTCATAACAGAAGGTGAAAAGAGACGAGTGAGATGTGTCCAAGAGGAGTATGGCCATGTGTTGATTGGCACACGTTTCTCTAGGGATTGTGTGCATGTGTGTGTGTGTGTGCGTGCTTGCTTGTACTTCCTTTGTAATGATAGCCCTCAGTCTCTCACCAGGCGGCCAGGCTACTCCTCTAAACCTCATGGTGTTTGCCAACCCCCAGAGCCCAGAGAATATGGCCTGCAGCTGGGCCACAGAGAGAGCCTGAGCCCCTGTAAGCTACTGGAACAACCAGCAGTTATAATCAATGCAAGACAACAATCAGCTTGTGTTCATATCAAGCTTCTACATGTGCAGGTAGTAAAGCACTCACAACAACAGATAGTATCACATCTTGTGTTGTTCACACTGTCCGGCAACGAGTGTGTGATATCTTGTAGCTCAAGAGCTCCACCTAGAGGGCAGCTTAGGGAACATCAGTTCCTCTATTTGTATAAAAGCACTCAATTTGATAATTTTGTTTGGGTCTTTGATTTTTATATTGGTATTCCCAGCTTGTTGTTGTTGTTTTGTCGTTTTGTATGGTCCTGTCTTCTGTATGTTTGCTTGTAAGAAAAGTGAATAAATACAGTATATATATATATATATATATATATATATATATATATATATATATATATATATATATATATATATAAAAAGAGTGCACAGGTACCTACTACTTTACTGTACATAATATCCATTGCTGTATATACTGTATACGTCCCAATACCTTTCATTTTGCTTGTAAAACGTTTATCATATGTATTTATGATTGTACTTTACTCCTTTGTGACATTACATGTATTGTATTACAAAAAAAAAAGCACTCAATTTAGAAATTACCTTTTACTGTTATAAAGCTGAAAGTAGAGATAATTTTGTTTCCTTTAACAGTTTAACTGCTGGTGGCAACAAACTGTGTAGTTTAAGTCTTTTTCGGTGAGAACAGGGGATCTTTAGCAGGTTATTATCTGCAAACTGGGAACTTTTGGATTAATTTGAATTGCAGCTGATAGATGCTCAAAGCCAAGATATTTTGGAACATCAATGAAAAATCCATGCTGTGATTTGATATTTTAAAAAAAACTTTAAACGTTTTGGAGTTTTCTGGCAGAAGTGTGTTTTTAGTGATTGGATGACACTTCTGTAGTCGAAATTGCACAGAAACTTCCTTATTGTCAATATACCTAGAAAATCATTCATCCACTGAATGCTCCAGGTCTGTAGTTTGTGGCTGTAAAGTTTCATGAGGCTGTGATTATCCTATAATTTATGCAGTTCCAAGACTGTTTAAGGACCCCAGCATGCAGAAATATTCAAATACAAGGGAATAGCAGATTTATACCGCATGAGAAAAACTGCATGGTCTCTGCCTCAAACTGCATGGGATTGTCATAAAGTGGGCATGTCTGTAAAGAGGAAACTCGTGGGTACCCATATTTTCATTGAGATATCTTGAGGTCAGAGGTCAAGGGACGCCTTTACAAACAGCAATTTCTCATGAAAGACAAGACAAAAATCTACCAAACTATAATTTATTGTTTGTTCCCTTATATGAGCATCAAAATCCTGTAACGGTGAAGGTAAATTAAAATGCTGCGCTAGATGAGTTTTTCAAAATAAAATGCAAATGTACAAACATTCCTATAAATTAATTATTTTGCATGTAAGAATCGAATTCAAGTACACTGGCTTACAGTACATAACAAAAAGAGAAGAAAATATTCCTGTTCATACAGTAAGTTGACAGTTTCTTTTCTTCTGTATAATCTTGAAATAAACATACAACAAACAAAACGGATACCAAAAGGAATGTGAACTTCTTCAGTGCATAGATAATAGAGTTACATCTCCATTAGGGAAGTGAACTGGGAGGAAATCATACCAGCAATATAATGTAAAACTATAGAGGTAGTGAAAAAGATAGCAGAAATACCCAATATCATGGTAAAATAACATGCATCTACTGATATATTTGATAATCATGGAGTTAACATATTTGAATATGAGGCATTTTGTTAAGGAATATGTGCAGATGTGTGGTCCTGTCACTGTGTCACAGGCTGGTCAAAGGTTCTTCAGTGGACAGGACGTCCTGTTTAGGCCTTTCCCCCGTCCACGTCACACGCTGACCCCGCCTGTGGACTGGACCGAGCAGCAGATACAGCAGCTGGAGTGGAAACTCACACCTCGCTCTTTACCGCTTGTCCTTGCCTGGGACAGAGACAAATCATACACACATACATGAATGTGTCGCGTGCATTAATGCTGAGTGGACAACTTGGAGAAGAGACACACATTTGTTAGTTAAGCACAAATTTCACACATAGAATAAAAAACAGTATTTAAAAGTTTTATGTCACTAAATGCAGACAAGACAGAGGTGATCATTTTCGGCCCTAAAAATGAAAGATCTAAGATCAGCGCTCACCTTGGCTCTATGTCATTGACAGCTACAAATCAAGCCAGAAATCTTGGTGTAATTATTGACTCAGACCTGAACTTCAAAACCGACATCTTTTTTTAAAATTATTTTATCTATTTTTTTTATCCTGCTGTATCTTATTTTATCCTATTTATACTTTTATTTCTATTACCCTGTTTTAATTGACTGTTTTTACTGTTTTCAAATATGTCTTGCTGTTTTTAATGTGTATGTAAAGCACTTTGAATTACCTTGTGTTGAATTGTGCTATACAAATAAACTTGCCAACTTGCCAACACTTCCTCTCAGCCATATAAAGCTTGTACATGTACTAGAATGGATTTTTGGTTTTAGGACCACTTTGTTGCTACTCTGAGGTAGCTGAAGAACGCTCATTTCCATTAGTCAATACTGATGATGAGCCTGAGTCTGTCGGGAAAGTAGGTTCTGTTGTGTTTATTTATAGCCTCAAAGACCTCGGCGGAGTTGGAGAGTGCAATTGAGGCAAAATACTTCACTCCACTTACACTACCGGTCAAAAGTTTTAGAACAACCCAATTTTTCCAGTTTTTTGTTGAAATTCAAGCAGTTCAAGTCAAATGAACAGCTTGAAAGGGTACGAAGGTAAGTGGTGAACTGCCAGAGGTAAATAAAAAAAGGTAAGGTTAACAAAAACTGAAAAATAATGTACATTTCAGAATTATACAAGAAGGCCTTTTTCAGGGAACAAGAAATGGGTTAACAACTTAACTCTATGGAGTCTTGGGCTATTTTGTCCATTTTTGAATTCTTTTCATGTCTTTGTAAGTCATTTTGTGTCTTTTTTTGGTAATTTTGTGTCTTTTTTTTTGGTAATTTTGTGTCTTTTTTTTTGGTAATTTTGTGTCTTTTTTTAGTCCTTTAGTCCAACATAAAATGTGATTTTGAATCTTTTTTTTACTTTCAAAACACTATCATGCTCAATAAAGAATTTTAAATGTTGCAAATGTGCATTAATTTCAGAGTACACTGAGACATTAAACTGCATAATTTTCAATTAAATTCTGGAAAAGTTGGTGTGTTCTAAAACTTTTGACCAGTAGTGTATCTTGTGCATTCTGCTGTATATATTCAGTTTCCATCTGATTTTTAACAACCAAATGGGTCTATACAATTATTCATTTTATTTTATTTTTTTACTGCTATTATCAAGTGTGTTTTATTTTCCATTAATCGTGACATTCTATCCAGTGTTTATGTTCATTCTGTGTCTATCTATGTCATGTAGTTTCCATATTGTAAAGTACTTTGTGCTTAATTTCTTGTATGAAAGTTAGTCACAAACACAAATACAATTTATTTTATTATTATCATTATTATTATTACTACAGGAAAAACATCTCTCTATATATTTTTACTCCCTCATTTCAAATCACAACTCAAAACACATCTGTTTATTATCTATTCCCTCTGATGACAATTACCCTGTCCAATCTATCTATTGTATTGTATTGTTATTAATTCTGTGTATTTTATTGTATTTTATTGCTGTTTCTTTTCTATCTTTTTTGTACAGTGTCCTTGAGTGCCAAGAAAGGCGCCTCCAAATAAAATGTATTATTATTATTATTATTAGAAACAATAGGCCTCATTCACGAACCGTTCTTAAGAACAAATTTGTTCTTAAGTCCTACTTACGAAGATTTAGTGAAGATTGTGGCATTCATGAATTTAAGAACACGGCTGCGAACAATTCAGGGGCTAAAGAACACGTTGATGAATCTGACGAAGGGTCTTCTTAGAAATCTTCTTAAGAAGGACTTAAGAAAGAATCTAAGAAGATTCTTAAGAAGATATTGGTGAATGAGGCCCATATAATAATAATATACAGTACAGGCCAAAAGTTTGGACACACCTTCTCATTCAATGCGTTTTTCTTTATTTTCATGACTATTTACATTGTAGATTCTCACTGAAGGCATCAAAACTATTAATGAACACATATGGAATTATGTACTTAACAAAAAAGTGTGAAATAACTGAAAACATGTCTTGTATTTTAGATTCCTCAAAGTAACCACCCTTTGCTTACTAGAATATAAGACATGTTTTCAGTTATTTCACACTTTTTTGTAAAGTACATAATTCCACATGTGTTCATTAATAGTTTTGATGAATCTACAATGTCAATAGTCATGAAAATAAAGGAAACGCATTGAATGAGAAGGTGTGTCCAAACTTTTGGCCTGTACTGTACATGTCTCACAGTTGTGGGTTCTCTTTTTTTTACTTGCTGCCTACTGTATGTGTCACTCATGTCTGTGCTCGTCTTACCTTTGTTGGGGACAAACTTGAGCGAGTGACTGAATATTCAAAATCTCGAGAGTCCTTCGTCTGGGCCGTCATTTACAAACTCATGGCCGAGCCCGTTGCCACACTTGCCACACAGAACCTGCGTACATGAACACAGTCACATCAGCGTCCCGGGTCACGTCCTGATGCAACATGAAAACAGTCCAATCAGTTGGATACAGTGGCTGATACATGTGAGTGAAGACTCTGACCTTGAAGGCTGTGAGACTCTCCATCATCTTGGTGACGCTGTCCTCTCTGAGGGTGTCGGTGAAAGCCGGCCAGGGGGACGAGTGGGCAAACTTGGACCGACTGGAGAACAGTGGGTGGTTACAGTTGGAGCACACGTATATACCTGAAGGGGACAGTTCAAATCAAATCAATCAAATAGTCTTTATTGTCATTATGTCACACCGCGGTGAAGTCTTGGTTTTTTTTATGTTTTGGTCTCGTCACTGCTTTTATTTTGAAAAGTAACTCTCCTCTCGTTTCAGGTCACTTGCCCTTCCCTGTGTGTCACCTGTCTGAGTGTCTCCCCTAATTACCGATTGTGTTCACCTGGTGCTCCCTCCCTCATGTGTTAAATAGTCTGCGTCTCCCTTGTCTGGTGCCAGTGTGTCGTTTATCGTCTCGCCAGCATTACCACAGTTCTCGTCATCGCCACAGTCATCTGCCTTGCTTCGTCTTCAAGTGTGTTCTCCTCGTAAGAGTGATTTTCTTTTGTAAATTTTCACAGCTTAGCTGCTCCCTTAGTTTGTTAGTTGTTAGATTGCCTTTTGTTTTTCCTCCTTCAGAGTGATTTTGAGTTATTCAGTTTTTTCTCCCTTAGATAGTTCCTCCAGTTTACGGAGTGATTTTTAGCTTAGTCTTTTTCCCTGTAAGGTTGTTTCCTCCCTTTTGGAGCACCTTGTGTTTATTAGTATTTTATTTTGTCCCTTTTTCTCCCTTTTCTTGTCAAGTTGTTTTTCCTTATCCCTTAGGATAGATTTGCCTTGTGATTCAGGTTAGTCAGGAGTTTTGTTATTTTCCCTCTTTTCAGGGAATTTTAGTTTTAGGTCTTCTAGACTGTTAATTTTCATAGCCCTTTTGTTTCCTCTGTTCGGGAATTACCTCTTGCTGACTAGTACTCAAATAAAGTGCTTTTTTGACAAACTCTATCTCTGCGTCTGAGTCCTGCTTCGAGCCCGGCCTGACAGATTATATAGTTCACTATACAACGAAATTGAAAGTGCCACTGCATAAGGTGCATAGTTATGACAATCATAACACAAAACAACATGAGTAAAAACATTTAAAAAATACCGAGCTAAACAAGGACAAGAACAAGGACATGTGATGTAATAAATAAGTATAAAAATAAATAAATGGCTACTTAAAATGCTATAATTTATACATGAGGTAAATTGAGTGTTTTGCACATATCAATTGTATTGCACATGTCCGTTTTATTGCACTTTTTAATTAATTTATCCTGTGTGGGTGTTGAGAGTTCTGAGTGTTACGTTTTATTGCATTGTTTCATTTCCTTCCTGAAAAACACATTTTAAAAAAACATGTAACAGAGCAATGGGTTCGAACATAAATTGAGGGATTATGTAATTTTATTTTTTTATTTTATTTTATTTAATTGCTTTTATTAATTTCAGACATGACGCAATACCTAAAATATAAATATATATTTATAAAATTAAAAAAATATACAAAACATTTAAATGAAATGTCTGAAAATTAACTTTGAAATTAAATAAAGGAGTAATGAAAAATATACAAAATTAAGGTTATTTTCTTCTTCCCAATGTTGCTTTACTTTACATGATTTTCAAAAAAGGTAATCAGTGGTTCATTTTACTTAGATATTCTACAAAATCATACTACTGTTTTTTTTAACCATAATTAGTAATGGCAGCTTCATTATTATTATTTCTATTAGAAATTTCACTTAAATTTCACAAATCTGAAATATGATGGAATAAAAATCAATAATAAATACCCCCAAATGCTATCACACCACGTTCCCCTTCACACGACTCATCACTGCGATATTACACAATAATTCAATCGGAATTTTCCACAAAATTAGTTTATTTGAAGCCGAACCTGAGAAATGTTGATTATATCACCTATAATCCAGACTGAAGGGAGGTTACGTCACAGCTCACAACAGTCCGCTCACCTGGTTTGAAATGATCCTTGTAGACTTCTCCGCCAAAAAACTGACAGAACGACATACTGCGGTGTGTGTAGGTCAGCTGGAGAATTAATAAATGCTTATGAGTTATGCTGTGTTTTCTTCAGACGACCGACTGTCTTTCCTCTTCTCGTGTGAAGTGGTTTGAGCTGGAGATTTAACGGGAGCTCCGCCCACTGCTGTGTCCTGTTCTAACCACTAGAGGGCGGTGACAACAGCAGGCCATAATGTAGAGCAGGGATGGGCAATTTAAATGCTGGAGGGGGCCACAATTTTTCATGGACACTACCACAGGACCACATATAGGACCGTGCACTTAACCAGATATGATGAAACTATAATTTCAAATATGTTTACAGTGCAGTACACTGTAAAAAATAATCTGTTTAATTTACGGCAGCTGTGGTTGCCAGAACTTCACCGTAAAAATTACAGTAAGTGGATTTTCTATTCTAAATTAAGTTATTTTTAGGGTAATTGTGACATTCATTCACACATCATGGTATTTCTCCATAAATTTTGCATGAAAATGTTATATTTTACAGCAAAACTGTGTTTCTTCCAGTTTATGACAGTTTATAAAGTTTTGTGCTATTCTTTGATTCACGGTAATTAAGTGTCTAATACAGTGATATACAATTTTTGATTTTATGCCCTATTTCTGATGTATTTAACAGTGTTTAACTGTTATTTCTACAAACCTTTTTTTACAGTGTAACTTAACATATTTCATGCTCAAATGCATGTATAACAGTAGAAATAGAAGAAGAAGATTACTTTATTAATCCCACAATGGGGAAATTCAACCTCTGCATTTAACCCATCCTTTTTTACACACAAGTGAACACACCATGCAAGGAGCAGTGGGCAGCACATTACTGCGCCTGGGGAGCTGTGCAGGGGGGTTTGGTGCCTTGCTCAAGGGCACTTCAGTTCTAGACCTGTCAGTACCAGGATATGAAAAGGTTTGAAGCAAATAATACATTTTTATTTTTTTTTAAATAACCACTACTTACTGTGATTTCTTTTTTTTCCGTGCAAGAACAGCAGACCAACATTAATTGCAAGAAGTAATTTTGTGCATTTTTACACTGCACTTTTAAGATTTCATGCTCAAATGCATGTAGTTGTACTGAGGGCCACTTCAAGTGATGGTGCAGGCCGTATGCGGCCCCCGGGCCTCCAGTTGCCCATCCCTGATGTAGATATATACTGCCCTACAAAGCCTAACTGCAGTAACTACATTTTTGGTCAAAATTGAGTTATAACTAAAAATGAACCTCTTAATGTCTGTTTTATCTTGTGACAAAGTTTTAGATTTCAATTTGCTTTATTTCAGAGAAATAATTATATAAAAACCACAAATTCCAACTCAAAACCAAGCAGTAATTGCACTTGCCATGGTCTGCTCTGGATATATATACTAATCAAAAAACAAAACAAAAATAGAAATTATAAGTTTATTTGAAAGGGAAATATTATCTAGATAGTGATGAAGTAAAAAGTGAGATAAAATTATATTTAAACTAAAATATAACATCTCTTCATAATATTAAGTCTAAAATATGCAAATATTTGAATAGAGTTGTGAAACACTTTTAAATACACTGATAACAAAATCAATTTGAAAATGTTTATTCACTGAAAACAAAATATAAAATCTGAAAGAAGACAACACTGTAGTTACTGCACTCTGTTCTTGCACTACTATTAGAACCTTTTACAGAAAAACCTGAGTGCAGTAACTATTTTTTTGGGGTCAAAGGTCAAATGAATCATCGTGACTTTTGAGCATAAAAATTACATCATCAATTCATGTAGAAATATGTGTCATATCCCTTACCTACCTATAACCCATTTGGCTGGCCAGCTAAAACACGTTAAAGAACTTTATAGCAGTTTTTGTCAGTTTTACCCTTTGTGTAATCTTGGTGTTGTCATAGACTCAGGCTTGAATTTCAAAAAACACATTAAATCAATGAATAAGTCAGCCTATTACCACCTTTAAAACATATCAAGAATTAAAGGGCTTATGTCTCAGCAAGATTTAGAAAAACTTGTCCATGCATTTATCTTTAGTAGACTTGACTACTGTAACAGTGTCCTTGCAGGGCTTCCAAAAAAATCTATCAGACAGCTTCAGCTAATTCAGAACGCTGCTGCTCGAGTACTCACCAGGACCAAAAAATTGGATCACATCACCCCAGTTCTGAGGTCTTTACACTGGCTTCCTGTCACTCAAATAATTGATTTCAAAATATTAATGTTGGTTTATAAAGCCCTAAATGGTCTAGGGCCAAAATATATTACCGATCTGCTGATACGTTATGAGCCGTCCAGAGCCCTTAGGTCGTCTGGGACAGGTCTACTTACTGTCCCCATGTTAGGACTAAACAAGGAGAAGCAACGTTTAGTTTTTATGCACCAAATCTCTGGAACAAACTCCCAGAGAACTTGAGGTCTGCTGCAACTCTCAGCTCTTTTAAATGAAGTCTGAAGACTTTTCTGTTTCCATTTTAACCTGTGATTTTTATTCATTCGCTTTTAAATGTTTTATTCATTCACTTTTTCTTTTTTTTAATTCGCTTTTAAATGTCTTCTAATGTGTTTTATGTGTTTTAATCTTGCCCCTGTAAAGCACTTTGAATGGCCCTGTGTACGAATTGTGCTATATAAATAAACTTGCCTTGCCTTGTAGTTACTGCAGTTAGACTTTGTAGGGCGGTATAGTGTCCAACTCTATAGAGGTGTTACAGCTACAGTGAGTTCAGATAAGATATGACTTTATTTATCCATCAGTGGGAAAATGTAGTTGATTATGTCTATATGTTAAGATAAAGGGAAGTACACATGACTGGGGGAGTCAGACACGGGTCAGACGTATTTCTGCTGTTCTACGTTGGAAACCTCCCACTATAGGAGGCATATAAGCCAACAGTTTTAACTATCATATGAGCCTTTTTCTCTGTAACCGTACTCGCTGTGTTGCATGATTTAAACGCTCCTCTTGTACAAGACTTTAATTAAATTCAACTTAAACTTTGATACTCTGAATCCAACTGTCTTTACTGAAGGGTCACTCTGAAAAATTCTTATAACAGTGGTCACTTTGGCCCATATCATTTCCTGTTATAGACTGACCCCCATCACAGAAAGAAAAGTTGATGAGGCCCCCACCGGAAAAAGTTTGGGGACCCCTGCTTTAGATGGTCCCCAGAGGAAGATAAAAAAGAGAAATCACAGCTTAAAAAACTAAATATAGAATAGATATAGAATATCTAAGATATCCAGCAGGGGGCAGTGAAGGATCACTATTTGCTGACCACATATTGTAGACAGCCTGCTAGTCCAGAGCTCAAATAAAAATAAATTTTAGTTTTTTAGTTTTATTTTTGAGTTATGATATTTGTGCTTCTAGAGGAGCAGGTTAAACTAAAATTAATTTTTGCTAAGAAGTCATATGTTATGTGTTGTTTAGAAAAACAGGGAGGGTATTTTTTTAGAAGCATGACTGCCAAATTCCCACCCATGTCCCCACCTGCACCTGATTTTTCTTATCTGCTCTGTAGTACTTATACCAGCCTCTTTACCCCAGCCATAGACATGTGAGCACCATTTATTTGTTTTCTAGCATCTGTTACCTGTTTTCTCTGGAACACTGCAACCTGTTGCCTATCTGCTGGTCTGCCTGCCTTTATTCACTGGACTTTCAACTTTTGTGAGTGTAAGTTTGCAAAAACATCACTTCTACAGCCAGCTGGGTCTATACAATCTAAATTTACAGATATCAGGTATAAAGGTTACATCGTGAAGTTGCTCCATGTGTGGTGTTGGTTTTATATTAACCTTAATCTTTGTGTTCACTAACTGACTTTATGAAACGTGTAATCGTTAATATGTTGTTGAGTGGATTGAATCCAAATTGGCAGAAATGACGGGAAAAAAGTATGTTTTTGATACACAAGTGGTTTTACAAGACAGGGCAGGTTGGACACAAGATTTAAAGTCCAGATAAAGTAAGAGTGAATATTTGTTTTATTCAGCAGTAAGGTAGTTATATAAACCTGCACACAATGGACTGTAACTCCCGTATTTTAAAGTCAAAGTCCAGAGTAAGTAAGAGTGCCTATTTGTTTAATTCAGTGATAAGGTAGTTAAATATGCCTGCACACTTTGAACTGGCTCTTAAAGCTGACGGTGAGTGCTTGTTATGATCTCAACCACATACCTGTATGTTGACTTATTTGACATTAAGTAGTTCAGAAGTTCTAGGTAGATCCTGATCTGACATTTTCAGCCAGGCTGGATTTTAAGGTTGGTTGATGCTTCGAACTGGGGCTAAATAAACCTGCATTTATTCTGTGCTTCACCTGCAGCTGAATGGACATGTGCAATACAATTGATATGTGCAAAACACTCAATTTACCCCATGTATAAATTATAGCATTTTAAGTAGCCATTTATTTATTTTTATACTTATTTATTTCATCACATGTCCTTGTTCTTGTTTTTGTCCTTGTTTAGCTCGGTATTTTTTAAATGTTTTTACTCATGTTGTTTTGTGTTATGATTGTCATAACTATGCACCTTATGCAGTGGCACTTTCAATTTCGTTGTATAGTGAACTATATAATGACAATAAAGACTATTTGATTTGTTTTGATTTTGAATCTGAGTGTTGCTGATGACTGAAACATTGTTCCTATCTGTGTCTTCTCAAAGGGATTGAGAACATGAAACTTTACCAGTCCAACCTGGAATGGCAGACGTTTAATGGCTCTCCCCCCGATGGAGCAGTTTCAATCTACAATGAAGAATATAGACGCACCGACTATGTTTGCAAATACGGGATGGAGGCCGGCTTCTACAGCCCTGGCATGGGTCCTCACTGCCACTACCCGTACGGAGACAAGGAGCTTCTTGGTTCCCCATTTGAGATCCTGGTGAACAAAGGCAACATTGAGGTTTTAGAATGGAAGCATGGCTCCTGGGGTTCAGTACCTGAGAATTCAGTCTACACCTCCTGCACCAAAGACGTATATGTTGGGAAGAACAAGTATGGTCTTGGAAAGGTGCATGTTGGGCATAAAGCCTTCTTCCTTCCCCGTAAAGGTTCTGAGTATTGCTACAAAAACTACCAGGTCCTGACTGTCAACAGTACGGAAGCCCTGAAAGGCAAAGTGAAAACAAATTATTTTTTTTCGGGCATTGTTTCGGCATTGTTTCAGGCATACTATCTCATACGTGTGGGTTTCTCGTACGTACGAGATATTATTTCCTCCTCTCTCCTACGAGATAATGCTTAGGTTTTGGCCCCCCCAAAAAATGTTCACCTTGCCTTTCAGGGCTTTGTATCTCGTATGTACGAAATAAACATAGGTGTAATAAGGCTGTTTGGAGGGAAATGTCTGACGCACAATTCAAAGGGAAGTGAAATGCAGCATAAACAAGATTTTACCTTATTAGTTAACTACAAATGTCTGTAAAACATAATGGGACTGTGCATGCCAGCTTGGGTTAAACAGTGTAGATGGAAAAAAAAGTCTGATGGAATCATATTGTAAAGAGACTGCATGTTCCACATGGATATTTAATATTCACGTGACCTTGATCATGGTGTCTGCAGGCCGCGTAAACCTACCTAATGTGTATGTAATACACCTGGATAGAAAATGCCATATCGTTAGCCTCATAGCATAATTGCCTAAGTCATTTTTTGGCCAAATTGTGATATCTGCCTAACTTTACTCTCCTACCACTGCTGCATCTTTCTGCCTTATTGCCTATGTTCTCAATCTATCAGAACACTTGTTAGAGTCCAAAATCACTTTCTGCCTTAGTCATCTCCTTGACTTACGCATTTTTGCCGCTCCATACAAACCAAACTACATTATTTATATGTAAGAGAAAAATTGCCTTAGTCAGGGCATATTCTGCCTAAGTCACTTTTATCTGTTATGAAATCGATGTGTTTAATTTTTTATGCAAACTTGTTCACACTTCTATTTGAACTTACTGTTACAATATCAATTAAAAATACCAATGGGCTTACTAAAAATGGTGTTTTTTCTTGTTTCCCGAAAACGTTCAAATATGACTTAGGCAAATATGCTATGAGGCTAACCATATGTAAAATAAATGTAACGACAAGTTAAGTTAAGTACACGCCTGGGCATTGTTTGTGCATTACAGCTGATGCGTCTGGACTTGGCTGTTACACAGGAGGTGTTTTCACTGTCGACTGCATCAGGTGATTTAAGGAGATAAACACGAGATCTACAGTACATCTGTAAGATGTGGACATGTTGTTGTCATTCACCTTTGACTGGAAGCCTACTGTATGTCCGCATGTGTAAAATTACGCACCAAGCTGGGAACTGGCTGTTCCCAGACCTCCTGGATCGTTGTGCCCAAAATGAATCTAAAAAGAAATTAATGAAGCTCTGCGTTAGTTCAGGTGGAATACGGTAGTCACGCCCGCTTGGCTGTCAGCTGGTCTGACAACCGCGCCAAGCCCAACCAATCACTATCACACACACACAACTAGGCGGTCCATTTAAACTGTTCTGCCTCTCATTCCTCCTGCATCTGTCACACCGCGGTGAGGGATGTCTTGTCTTGGGTTTTTTGTCTTGTTTACGGTTTTATTTTGAAAAGTAACTTCTGGTTTTATTTTGAAAAGTAACTTCCCTCTCGTTTCAGGTCACTTGCCCTTCCTCCTGTGTCTTCCCTGATTCCTGATTGTTTCCACCTATGTTCCCCCGTGTGTATATAGGCTGCGGTCGAATAGTCAAATTTGCTTAGGAACCTTCCTAATTGAGTGAAATGACCCGGAAGTATTATCGTAGCCGCCATGATAAGAGCTGTTCGAATTCTCTAACTGTTAAGGAAAGGAGCTTCAATGCTTCCTTTAGTATCCCCTTTAGCATAGGATACACCGGACCATCCTTTACGAAAGGAAAGGAGGTAATGCCGTCCCACAATTCCTTGCGGTAGCAGCATATAAGGCCGACCGGTCACGAGAAGAAACGACGTCATCAACATTCGCCGTCGCGTGATGACGTAGACTAAGTGTAAGTGCAGTCGGATTCTCTAAACACCGCGATCGTCTTCTCCTAACTTCTCATGAATTCTCCTTCTCATCTTTCCTTGACCTCGTGACGTTTCCATTGAGGTTAAGGAAAAGTGGTTAGGAAAGGACTTAGGAGCTGATTTTTTTGACTATTCGACCGTACCCATAGTCTTTGTTTTCCCCTGTCCTTGTTGCCAGAGGACTTCGTCGTCCTGTCGTATGCTTCCAGCCCCGTTCACAGTCCTGTATTGAGTCAAAGTTAAGTGTCAAGTTTTATTTTCTGAATTGTCTTTCCTCTGAAACAGAGTGATTTTTTGTTCATAGTTTTCTGGTTAGCTTCTTTTTTATTTTCTAAGTCAGAGTAATTTTTGTAGCGTTGTTTTCCTCCTTTTGGAGCGTTTTCTGTTTGATAATTTTGTAACATAGATAGAGTAGATAATTTCATAGCCTGTGTGCTTTTCCTCTTCGGAGTGATCTTTTGTTTCTAAATTTTCATAGAGTATTTCCTGATAAGATCAGAGTAGTATTTTTTCCTCCTTCGGGAGCGTTTTTGGTTCTGTGTTTTGTGTTCTTGATGTGTCTTCGGACCTTCTAGAATTTCATAGCTTGTTGTTTTATCATTTCTGTCTATGAGAAATCTATTCAGTAAAATAAAGCCTGTCATTACTACTGCCTATCTGCATCTGAGTCCTCCTTTTTGCCCAAGCCTGACAGCATCGCTCACTCTGCTGCACACACTGCTGCGTTAAACCTCCCTCCACCACCCCAAGCACCACCTGTACAAGCCAGAGTATTTTTAGGATGAATTATTTGCAATGTTGTAATGTCTGCAAGTGTCAGTACTATTGCATACAGCATATTCAGGTTCTGCTCTGCATGTCCCTGGGGGATTGAATGTTGCACTCTCAGCCAGAATCTGTTGCATGCTGCACAGATACTGCCTGATAGCTTCTAGAGCAGAACCCACACCGCCAAATACAACTGTACAAACCATCTTGCAATAAATGGTTAAAATCTATGACGAGAGTATTCCTGACTGAAATATAATATAAACTGTTTGAAATGCGTAAGAGTGAAAGAACCTTTAATGAAAAGTTGATTCTTCACTGTGGTTGCTAAAAGAAGCCAATCCTGGATGAAAAGATTTTCTTTGTGTGTGTATAGTAACATTTCAATATGTAGTTCCATTTTTCAAAAGAAGTTTATTCTGTGTTTGTATGTGTCTTAATAAATGTTGTAAGGCATAAACAATCAAAGGATTTTAATTATATAACTAAAATAAATGAATGGTATGATACCACATTTATTCTTTAAACGAGGCACGTGCAGTCTGCCCGTTTTTGCCACCTGATGTCCAAAAAGTGCTTTTATCAAGTTAATTTTATTTTAATTTTACGAATTAATTTTTATCATTATTATTTTTGTGAAAGCCTGCAAGTGGCCCTTGTCAAGAATAATATTTAACAATTACTAATAATTTATCTATAAATAAGATAACCGGGTTAGTGTACGTCACATGATTACCCGCGGCAGGTGAAAGGTCATCATGTGACGTGCCCCCGTTTCGCTCACGTGCAGCTGCGACCGAGGACGCCGGAGACAAACATCGACAACAGTAGATTCAATTGTGAGTTTTATCTATAGTCTTATGCAACATGATATTGGTGCTGACTGCTGATAAATAGTTCGGGCACACCTTTAAATTAATTTGCGCAGTATAATGAGTCATAAGTAGGGTATCTGTCTATGATATGTGCATCATATGATAAAGTATATTAACATGTTCTAATTAATTTGGTGTTCTCCAGACTGTTGTCATACTTTATTTTTATAATACTTTTTCCTCCCTGTATATTTGACCATAGAGAATGCAGTCTGCTATATCTTAGATCAGGTTTTTAGGTTCAAGGAATCTTTTAAATAATTTTAATTGAATTACTCACTTTTTAGTGTACTGGTTTCGAGTATTATATCATGGCTTGTTTTACTCTAATTACTGTCATGATCTTTTATGCTGGTGTGACTTCAATTGGAAATTATTAAAAATTTTACAATACGAATAATTAAAACACTAACAAGCACTACGAGTAGTTTTACTATTTTTAAAAAAAGTTTTAATATTAATGTTTTGATATAAATATTGTTCCATGTGCCTGTTTTGATTTTTTACTTCAAGCACCTCTAAATTTCAATGCACAGCTCTGCCTAAAACTTACACTGTAAGGAGGAAGTTGATTGACACAGACAGACGACTTAACAAATACTCATTTATTTCAGTTCACAGTTGTCATCTCAGATGAATCATGTCAGTGTTATAACTGACTGGCTGACAGATCAAGGGCGTAACTGTCAAAACACAGCTTTATTTTGTAAATGAAAACATCATAAAAATAATTTTTCTCTGTAGAAACTGTGGGAGAGCTGAGACATTGTGTTTCTGTCCATTGCAGGTGTTTATCATTCATTCACTTGCAGTAGTTTTCATATTATTCATACTTGCAGTAGTGCTTCAGTGCTTCTGGCAGCTCGAGCCAGTCAATGGCCATCCTGTGGACTATGTGTTTCTGGACGGCTTTCCGACACAATGTCTGCAAAGACTCAACTGAAGCAATTTGGAGAGAGGACAGAAACAGAAACAATGCAGATTAGCAGAATAAAAGTGGTGAAGAAAAATGATGTAGACATTTTAAAGCATGGACGGATTTCTAAATGGGGCCATGGACCAGAACCTATGTATGCATGTAGTGACTGAGATGGAAAACAACCACAAAGAGACACAAAGCAACCACAGAGAGACGTGAAGCAACCACAATCCGAAGCAAAATGACAACGGAGACAGAGCAATCACAAAGAGGTACAAAATGGTCTCGGAGAGACTCAAAATGACAACAAATTGATAGAAAACAACCACAAAGGGAATCAAAAGGGCCACAGTCAAAACAACTACAAAGAGATGCAAAACGACCACAAAGAGGCACAAAACAACCACAGAGGGACTCAAAACAACTACAGAGGTACAATACAATGACAAAGGGACTCAAGATGACTACAAAGGGATATAAAAAAACCACAAAGAGGATCAAAAGGGCCACAGTGAAAACGACTACAAAGGGATGGAAAACAACCACAAAGAGGGACAATTCATCTACAAAGAGAGTCAAGAGGACTACAAAGGGATATAAAACCACCACAAAGAGACTCAAAACAACTAAAGAGATGCAAAGCAACCACAGAGTGAAACCACAATGAGGCACAAAATGACTACAGGCAACATCTCTGAGTAGTTTCTGTTTCTCTGTTGGTTTGCCTGCAGATTGTTGCACAGTAACATGCCTGTGCCCAAGGGATCTGTTTTTAATAATCCAACCATAATTAAAGGTATCACTGTGACACTCACATCCATACTCCACCTGGACAATTCGGACACACTTAGTAGCAGCAAAGATGTCCACCACAGCATGGGGAGGTGGGATTGTGGGGATCCCCTTTGCAGAAGCTCCCATGTCCTCACCATTGATGACAATGTGCATATCACCCAGGTTTTGCCCTTTTGGCACATACAGTACTCCTATCCGGCTACGTCTGGCTGTGGGAGGCAAGGCGTTGGTCTTGTACAAGTCATCCAAGATGTGGCTGAAGCATCCAGGCCTGCTCCGTCCGACCAGCTTGTCTCTTGGGATGCGAATATTCTCAATGTACAAGTGAGAGTCAGTGAAGAAAGTCTTTGGTTTGCTGTCTCCTCCTCCATCTCCCTCGCCTCCAGGTCTCTCTTCACCCTCCCCTCGTCCGAGCCTGTGGCCCCCAGCCAATCCTCCGTCTCCAGCCTCTTGACCGACTGCTCCAAGTTCCTCTATGATCTTATTGTGGTTGCGAGTGATTGCGAAAACCCAGCTGTCACCTAAATCTACCAGGTCTGGGATGGAGTATTCAGGTACCACCTCAAGGTTCCCGGGGTCCCTGGCAGTCAGGCCGACCCGGAGGTGGCCGCACCAACCAAGCTCCTTATCCTCGATCTCTATGAGAAAAATCTCCCCGGGCTTCAGGGGGTGTTTGCTGAAACACACTGCATTTGCAAAGCTCTCCACACGAGTGGCCTGGGTTCCTGAGTCGTCCAGTCGGACATTTGTACCATGGATCGGGTGGAATTCCATAAACTGGTCAGGAACTGGCTCCATTTTCAGTTGGACAGTTGTCAAAAAGCACAACAAACAAGACGGAATTACTGAAACTATCCAATCAAACAGTCTTGCAGTGGTTTCGCACTACTGCCCGCCAACACGTGGTCATGGTAAAGGCACAACAACTCTCACGGACAAGATCCCTGCTCTGCTTATCAGTGGGCCACTCAGAGAAGCTTCTGGTAGAGGGCTATTTTTGAACAGCTGCATATGTCAACAGATGGCAAGGTATGTGTGTGTGTGTTGGGGGGGTGGCCAACTTGCACATGCCCACAGTAGCACTCTCGTCACACTAGACATGCACTAAGATTGAGGTGGGGTTAGTGGGAGCAACAATCACCCCGGGCTCCGGCGCTCATTCAATTTCACAAACCCATGTAGTGAAGTAATAGCTGCGTAATTATCATAATACCATATGCCAGGGAGATATGTTAAACAGCAGGCCTTTTATAGCACCACTCTAAATATAGTCACGCAAATACAGCCTAGATTTGATTCTTATGTAAAGCAGCAATTTAAGTAATATACCAGGATAGAGAGCACTTGGAGATTTATCACGATAATGGAATGATAGCATAACAATATCAAAAGGAATTATATTTTAATAAGGAGATACTTTTTATAGTCATCATTAATGACTGAGAGTCAAGGCTCCTGCACACTGTTTTTATCAGGTCATATTAATTATACAGTGTGTTAATTAAGAGCTTCTCAATACCTGCTACAGGCCTCATCAGTTACATAACAAGTCTAATTTAAAGTAATTTGTAGATAGAAAATTAGTTCCTTGCAGGATTTGGGACCTAGATCACTGGCCAAGATTAGAGCTTTAAAGTGGCACTCCATAACTAACATAATAATAAGAAAATATGCTTTTTTTTTTTTTACTTAAAAATGAAAAGATATATTTGTGTGAGAGAAAAAAAAAACTAACTTCAATATACTCAGGAGTTTTGCTGCTGCAGCCTTACTTGGTCTCATATGACCAGTTAATTATGGTGTGACTGCTAGCAAATATAACACAAATACTGATACCAGTGCAGTATTATAAATTAATGGTTCATATTTTTTGGAACATAGTACAACACCTAAGAACCCCAGTTTAATGTGTTCGCACCACAAGCACTAGGAACAATCGTAGCTCTTAAATTGCTTTTTTAAGAGATGTTTTTGTAGCACCTATTTTTTCCAGAGTAGGCAAACTTCCAGCACAAGAGGAAGCTTGAGTGACGTAAGTGTATGGTGATTGGTTTACATTTTAATTGTTGGCTTACTAGCTAGCCACTAAATTAGCTATATATGACAACTTAATGTTTGATCCACAAACTTTTGTTCCAGTGTAGGAAAGTGCATTGCTATCACCAGATGACTACTTTGTTTAGCTCATTTTTTAACCAGTTCCACTTGAAAGCATGAGGGAATTAGCAAGCTAGCTAACTAGCCAGCTGTTTGCCAGTTAGCTAGCTAGCCTGGTGATTCGGATTCAACACGGGAGCTCCACCTCACTCCCTGCTGCTACTTTGCCTGGAGGAGAGCAGACGGCAGCTAACTACCCAGCTAACTATCCGGCAATCCGTCTCCAGACCTACTGTCTGCTCTCTTCAGGGCAAAGTAGTAGTACTGCCAGCTGTGGGGAGTGAGACAGAGGGATTGTGGGGTGTGCTAGCAAGCTAATTCTTGTCTAATTTGTGGTTTCATAAACAATAAATTAATGCAGCTATTGACTCAAGGTTTTTGGTTGTTGGGCATGGTTGTGGGTTGGTGTTTAAATTGGCTCTGCAAATGCAAACAGAAAAAAAGGCCTCCCCAGTCGGCATCTCCTGTCAGGGAGTCCCCAGAACTATTTGGTCCGAAAACATCTTCTGTTGTAGTTGTGTCCCTGCAAGGTCTAAGAAAGCTCCAGGGTTTTGATGTGCTAGTCTGCTTCCATCTTCTTGACCAGATTTACAAATAGATGCTGATCTCTCTGGTGTCGACAGCTCATCTTCATCCCTTTCTCAAGGTCACCAAGACACATGAGCCTGATGTATCTTGTCTCCTGAGTGTAGAAAATCAATCTAATAAACAAACTGCTCTGGGGTCTCAAAACCGCTGTTCTATATCCAGGGTCCAGCACATATTCTGTTGGTTGGCCAAGCACGTCAAAGTCCATCTCCCCCCAGGGTAGAATAGCCACTGCAGCTACCAGACCCAGAGACCACATGTCGATGGCCTCATTAAATGGAAAACGCTGCATGACCTCTGGTACTTTGGACCAGGTGGTCTGCCACACAGACACCAGGCTGAACACCAGTCACAGGACGTGCCAGGCCAAAGTCAATAAGTTTGACTTTCAGTGGCTGCTGCTGGCTGTCCAAAACCATAATGTTGTCATGTTTGAGGTCAGCATGTACAATTAGCATGGCCCTCTAGTGGGACAGAGCTGTGGTCAGCTGGTGTGTGATTGGCCACAGCTCTGTCCCAGACAGACCCTGGTTGTTTCTGTCCTCCATGTAACTGTCAGGCTTTGATCCAGGAATTTTATAAACTTTTTTGAGGATCCTCCCTGCTGGAACAAATAATACAATTAGAATAAAAGAGGCTGTTCTGTACATATACTGCATACATTTCCATAATATGTAGTCTTGGGTGATATTGTCAGTCATGCCTCTATCCAGCCAGGCTGTTCAGGACCACCTCCTCCAGTCAGTGATGGATGGGGGTTATTGTCTCTCACCCCAGCTGCAGCCTGCACACCACTCGCCCAGTTCTTCATATTGTCATTTCTAGGGCTCCTTGTGTGTTTTATATAGGTCAGAATGGAGGGAGGAGAAGAGAAAGAGATTGGGGGGATAAAATTCATTATTTTATCCTCTTTTTCCTGTCTTTATTGTCACAAGTTTTTTTTTAGTTTTTTAAATTTCACATTGGGCACATTAAGAAAGCTATTAGGAACAAAAAAAAAACACCTTCATTTTGGACACTTCTGCATTTGATTATTATTGATATACTTTTCATTTTAGTTTTGCATGTTTGCACACTATAACAGATTATAATACTGTATAACCCTGAGGCTGAACTTTAGCCGTCCATGTATTTAGTACAATTAAGACAGCATTTACACTCTGGATGCACAGTTGTGTGGGTGAGTTTTGTGTGTGTGTGTGTGCGTCTGTTGGGGCTGCAGGACTCTTAATCTGGATTATCATGCAGCGCGGCCATGCTTTTCATAATCAGTTGGGTGAGCTGTGATTCTCAGCAGCGCATGACACATCTGGATGCAGGCAGTCGGTGAAGGGGAGGTGTGTGTGTGTGTGTGTGTGACTATGTGTGAGAGAGAGAGAGAGAGCGCTGAGACTCCTCACTGCACAGTCCTTGCGCACACAAATGGAGAGGGAACCAGCAGAAGACATCCCTGAACGGCGAGTTTAGCCACATTCCAATGCACAGAATTATTTTTCATGTAAGTATGTATTTTTCATCTCATTATGTTGTTTGCAAAAAAAGTGTGCACTGATTGCATTCTGCAACATTTTCTCAGTTTAACTTCTGCTGTCGTGTCTGCATGCCACTCTTGTCTTGTGTATATGAGTTATCCACAAAGAGAGAGAGAGGAGGCGAAGATGGAAAATTCTCAATTCTGTGACCTGAATTTTAGTCGCGTATATACTGTTAATAAACACTGCACAAGTTGGGGACCATATGCTGTTTTGTGTGCATTCATATCTTATTATATGGTCATATTGTTTATGGATTGGTTGTTTGTTTTGTTTGTTGTCATATGTTTTGGTAGTTTTTAATATATTTGTTTTCAGTAACTTAGTGCTCAGTCTGCCCACAGTTTACCCATTCTGATGTAAGGGCTGCAACTAACAAGTATTTCCATTATGCATCAATATGTCAGTTATTTTTTAAATTAATATAATTATTTTGTCATTAACATGAAAAAAACGCTTGTTATAACTTCCCAGAACCCGTGCATGATATTTTATCTGCATGTTTTATTTGACTAAAAATTCAGTTAATCAATTTCTCTTATATATAACAAAGAAAAGCCGTATATTCTCACAGTTGAGAAACCAGCAATTGTTTGTTTTAAACATGACAGATTACACCTGATTAGCATAATAGTTGCAGATAAAAAAAAGTGTTATTTAATTAACTCCCTAATCGTTTAAACTTTGTTCAACTGATCCAAGCGCAGCTTCTACATGAGATGATATACAGTGCTTCAAGAAATCATTCAAGATGGAAATTACTTGATCCTGTGATTCTGGAAAATAATTGGTTGTTTTGATTTACCCGCTAGACCTAGCATGTGCTTTGATTTGCATTGACACTATAGGTTCTTATTACATACCCAGTATAAATTAAATGATTAGAGGGTGCAGACAGGGAACCTACAGGCTTATGTTATATGCCCATTTTATAATAGTATGTTATGAAAAAGGAGCCGAATTATATGTGGCCCTTTCACCTACACAAAAAAAAGAAGTAAAAAAATTCACACTATACAATATTACATACTTCTACTGTGCACATACAGGTGGAAAACTACAATACATCTCATTGATGTTCAGTGATAATGAAATAATACAGATGAGACTGACAGGTCTGAAAGAAGCCAATGTGGAAGTGCCTGTATTCTTTCTAATGGCCAGCAGGGGGCGACTCCACTGGATGCAAAAGGAAGTCATATTGTATGGGAGTCTATGAGATAATGATCCTATTTCTCACTTGATTTTTTACCTCCGTGAACAGTTTCCTAATGAGCTTGAGTTGATTCAAGTCAAGTTAAGGTCCATTTAGAGTAAAATAGACTATAAATCACAGCTAGCTTTAGGGCGAGGTAACATTTTGGTTGCCTGAAAATGCCAGACCCAGAGACCACATGTCATATATATATATATATATATATATATATACTTGCTAATACTTGTTTAGATATAGACATACACAGACATACAGTCTGTGCTAACTGACAACTGAGAGAAAGGGTTGCATTTTATTAGGGTTTAAAATCCCCCACAGGGGTTCCCATTGGTTAACATCTATTTTGAAACTCATCACTCAGTCAGTGACCTGCTGCACCCTGTTCCGAAGCATCTGCGTCTGACTTTAAGCATATGAATAAGAGCACTGATAGCGAGGGACTCTGAAGGATTGTGATGTTACTAATAACTACAATCAACACTGGGTCACGGAGATGAGCTAGCTTGGAAACACACCCCACCAAATGTTGGTTTAGCCCATAATCCGGCTGTGTGATTTGTCAGATTTCACAGTAAAACCCTGCATTAATGTTAATCTGAGATTGTTACTGTTCGTGTCTGATCAGAGGGTGGCACACAAACACAGACACACACACACACAGACACAGACACACACACATACACACACACGAGTCACAGATATTCTGTTAGGCTGATGCTTTCACTGGTTGGGAATGTAAAGGATTGATCAAACACGTTGCAGTTGCAGTGCTTTCAGAGCAGATGTGTGCTGTGTTTCGTGCTACAGTTGTCACATGATCACTCTGTGTATCACACGCAGCCTTATGGAGCAGTTAGGGGCTCTCCTTGTGTTGGAGTGTATCATGCTTTTTGGACCTGAAATGACTTCCCACTAGAAGCCCAGGCCACAGATGACAGGCTCTAGGAGGCGAAGCAGATATTAATAAAAATAAAAGCAATTACAGTACCGCCTTCACCTCGCTCTTCCTTCTGCTTTTGCCTCTGTTTGGTTGTCCTTGTCCTCCCCGAGTTTTAATCAGTACTACACAGTTAAACCAAACACCCAATGGAAAGAATGAGGGGAGTCAGCCGTGACAGGCACCCAGTTTGCAAGATGGGTTGGTTTTTTAACAATGTATATCCACTTAACCAGAGTAGTCAGTTATCATATACAGGACTGTAAGGTGAGTAAAAAAGGAGACAAAGCAAAATAAAGCATTCAGACATAAAAAGACCCCATAATAAAATAAAATTAAAAATAATAATAGAAAAAATAAAACAAAAACCCCACACTGGCATTTCCAAGACATAGAGTAACATGTATTTTAAAATTGGCTATTTATGCTGCCATAAGGGGGTGTCGTGATATACTGGTATTGACAATAAACACTTTTAAAACGGAGTGCCTGATTTATCGATAAGATAATTTTACTATCCACATTAATTGAATTCCAACTTAAAAAATACATATACAACATATCAGTAATTAGTGAATTTTACCCCCTCTAAAATCTAATGGAACAATCTCAAAAATACCATATCGGTCAGGCTGTAGGCTAATTTAAAGAATTAGATATTGATACCATGTTATTAATATTGTGTGTCGTATACGTCATCTTGAAAAATTCTGTTTCTTTCTGTTCTCATATTATGTGGTTATTGTTACACTCCCTCTCCACCTACCTACACCTAAGTGTAAATAATTTGCCGAAGAATAGTTAAAAAAACAAGAGACTTAGATTAATTTTCTTTTATTCTATAGCATGCTAATGTTAGTATTAAGCTCATAGCGCTGCTAGCATGGCTGTGGACTCTTATTTGATACTGTGTCACCGAACCAACATGTTGTAGTTTTAAACCCTCTTTACAGTGTTTTTTGTAACACTCAATGCACGAAAGATGAAGCTTAACTTGTTGATTTGGTCCTTACACTAGGAGGAAAGATTTATCTCATGACCAATTGCGATGATGCGATGCTATAATACTGACTTGGAGCTGTAGTGATTTGCTACATTTGGATTAGTTTAAAAAATAACCACACAGCAGCATCTGGAGTCCATATAAAGCAGCTTCCAAACTAGCTTGACAATATGGCAACATTGGCCTGTTCTGTTAGTGTTCCACAATTAGCTTGGACGAAACAATGCTAGCTTAACGGTGGTTTAGCCTGTCTGCTGTGCGTGTGAGTGCATGTGTGTGTTTTCTGGCACTTTGCAGGTCCGGGTCCCTGTCCCCACCCTTTGAAAAGCTGTGAGGAAGGTCTAATGCCGCCTGGCCGCATGTGTGTCTGTGAGGTTTATCTCCCCACCGTCCATTTTGGGTGAGAGCAGATTACTCAGAATCCACCAGCTGCTGTGGAATTGGTTGAAATTGTGCCACACAGCTCTGTAATACGGTTACGTAAATGGCACCAGTCAGAGGTAGGGGTTTAACTTGCATGAAGAGCAGGGCACTTGACCCAGAGAGACAGCGAATAAAAGGGTCGCCACTGGGGCTTTGTGCTGTTTCCCAGCTTGTGTCCAGTGATGCAGAGCTGCTCTTTTATCCCACTAAATGACAGCTGATAGCACACATCGCCTCTCTGTTCACTGTTAGATTTGGTGAGCATCATTTTGACAAGTCATTATGTGGTGGCTTTATAATGCTGCTGATGCATGAAAAACGCATGGAGGGAATGACAGAGGACATATTTGAGCTCCCCTCACTATTTCAGGGTTACATAAGTAACTCTTTTAACAGCTTGAGAAGACACCAGAAGGATGGCTGTGACTCAGCTGACAGTTAGCTCTGTTGGGGGTGAGACTGGCTGGTGAGACACTAGTTGTATCCTTAGGGTGATGGCGTGCTAAATACTTCTTTCGGGAGTGTGGTAATGCCTTTTTTTCATGAAAACATTGTGTTTGTCCAGAAATAACAGTTTCAACCAATCTTTGTGTTACACTGAAAAGCTGCATCTTCACCCTATGCCTTTTCATTTCATATTTATGTGTGCATAAAGCTCATAAATCAAATGAATTTTACATCCAATCAGCCCCAAAAGACATTAGATCCAAGCCTGAGCTGCCCTAGTTTGTGGAACATTTGGGGGGAAACAGACTGTCTTGTCTATTTTTGCATGCCTTCTAAAAACCCATTCGGTATGTGGAGCGACAGCTATGGGAGGGAGGTGCTTACTTGGATCTGATTCATGCTTGCTAGTCTTCAGATTAATGTAGATTTCCACAACTCTTCAGAGCTCAACTACGTGACATTCACACGTTAATGCGGAGTTGGCACTGGTAAGCAGTTCCTGTGAAAATGAGGCACAAGCATAGAAAAGATGCCAGTCCTCTCTCTCCATGGCTCATTCTCTCACTGCCTTTATTTGTTCCGCCTCCGAGGCTTAATAATGTAGCTGACCGGGTTCTTTATTTGTTCTCTTTCACTGACTAGGTGCCTTGGCTGTGTGATGTAAAGTCACGAAATGGCAGAGAGTGGAACAAATGGGGAAAGAAGAAGAGAGGATAAAGGGAGAGGAGGTGGTGGACCTCTGCAGGAGCAGGCTCCTGGCCTCGCCCCCGTCGCTGGGACCAAGAGGCATCTCCCTCGAGGGATTGTGATCCAGCTGACTGGGACAGAAGGAGAATGGGACAGCCTGGACGACAGTGAGCTTATCTTCTCCCTTGACCGCGATGACGACTACCCCTCTATATCTCTCTCCAGGGAGAGGCAGCTTTCTGTTGAGGATGACAGAAAGTTGCAGTCCCAGGCCTTCCACGTCCCCCTTTCCCCCTCGTCTCCTGGCTCTCTGGGCAACTGCTCCGCCACTGGCCCCAGCTTCCTCTCCCCAGGCCCTCCTTCACCCACCCACCGACCTCTTTCAAGCCTGGTCAAGTCTCTCTCCACAGAGCTGGAGCTCAAGGAAGGCTCCACCCTCAGACCGAAACCATTTCTCAGCCTCGTAAAGTCGATCTCCACCGAGATCTCCCGCTCAGAACCCGAGGTGTCGCAGTCAAAGTCGGACTCCCGCCTCAACCTTCACCTGTGGAAGCAGCTTACCCAATCCAAAACCCGCAGCAATGGGGACTCTCGCACTGCGCCCCCTTCCCCTAGCGCAATCTCCCCAAGTGGAGAGGGAAGAGGGGGCTTCTTCAAAATGGAGCTGGAGGACACCAAGAGGAAGCTGTCGGAGGCCGTGCAGGAGCCTCTGAGCAGCATGTTCAGTAAGATCAGGAGGGAGGAGAGCGTAGGCAGCCCCAAACTCCAGTGTAAGAGCCAGGGGGCTCATCAAGCCAGCTCCAGAGGCTTGGGCCGTGAAAGTAGCACAGACACGGTTCTCTCTGAGTCTCCTGTAAGGAACACTAGGAAAACGGACGCTGATATTTTGCCCGTGTTTGACTGGCCTTCTGTTAGACATCCTGGGAGAAGCCAGCGTGGCCCCTGCCCCTTGCATCACAACAGACACCACCGAAGGGACGAGGAGCTGGAAATATGTACCGATGGTGACGTGATGCAAGTATTAGCCACAGAGACTCCCAGGCAGACGAGGACATCACCCACCTTTGCAGCACCACGGGTTAGGTCAGCTCCCCTTTCTCAGCCACCTCATCCTCTGCCACGCATGAGTTTATTCTGTGTGGCAGTGCTGTCCTATGGCTATTTCATCCTACCTCTCAGTCCATACTTCTCTGGCCTGGCTCTGGGATTAGCGTTTGGCTTCCTCCTAGGACTGTTGCTCATTAGGATGGCTTCCCCCAGGTCTCGTTGCTCTGCTCCACCATACAGACCAGCACAGACTCTGTTGGGAGAGGGGATTCTAACAGGTGGCACTGCCTGCACTGAGCCTGACACCCTCAAGGTAAATCAGATGAATCATTGAAGGGCAATTTATACTTTCTATGTCTGTGAGGGTCCATGCAACCCCTATGTTGAAGTCCACATGCAGCCGAGTGTGCATGTGCAATTAAGGTTCCAGCTCTTGTTCCACACTCTAGTGTAGTCTAGTTGCACTGATATGCTTTTATCCGTCCCTGGTCTTATTCTCTTTAAGGGTCAGACATTATATTTTTTAATTTGGGCTCTTCTTGTTGTTCAGCCAGAAACATCAGACACAGACAAACTGGTCTTGATTTGTATGTATTCCTACTAAAAGTAATTTGTTTTAGGCCTAAACTTTTTTGGTGCCTAAACGGAACCAACCACTGTATAATAATGTTACCAAGTTGTTTAAAACACCTGTCATCATGCATCTAAAACAGCAACCATTGCGTTTCTTTAGAAACCCTGCTACTTCTTTAGAAACCCTGCTACTTCTTCCTCTATTTCATTCATTGCATTGCAGCCATCACCTAGAAGGAAGTATGGAAATGCTACCCTTAATTGTAGTATGAATGGATCCATGTCCAATAAGTCCACAGAAGTGCAGACACTGAACGTGGAAGTTGTGTCGAGCTTTAAGGAGGAAAGTGTCAGATTTTTGTTCTCTATGGTATTTTCAGCCATCTCAGTCTCTGTCCAATACTGTTTCATTTTCATTAGATAGTGGATTTTATATTTAGTGTAGTTCAACCAAATCCTTATCTGTTGTAGCCAATAGTTGGCATTTTTGGAAATACATTTATTTGCTTTATTGCAGTTGTACAAGAGGTTTGATACCACTCTCACGTCTGTCTGTTCAGAATGAAGTTACAGCCAGTTAGCTTAGCTTAGCACAAAGACGGCAAATTTAGTGAAACGGCTAGAGAAAGAATGAATGTGACTGATTTATGAATGCACTTTAAATAGCATGTTTATTCCAATTACAGCAACATTAGGACTTGTAAATAGTTTTCACCCATGCTACTTCGCTCTAAAAGAACAGTGTCAAGCCGGCGTGCCACTTTATCACCTCTGCTGACTGTTTCCTTCACAGAGAAAAGCTTCCAAAAGTGGCACAGTGCAAAGATGCCCAGAATGCAATTAAAATGTTCAATACTAAAAACCGCCTGAGCCGCTGTGGTAATTACTGTTCTCTTCCTGGCTGAGCCTGACACAGGGCAACTGGAGAGGACAGCTACCACCCAAACACTGTCAGTTCCAGAGGCAATTAGTGGGAATACAGGCAGGAGGAAGCTGTGATTTGTCAGGGGGGAAGCAGGTTGGGGAAGTGGAGTAGAAAGCGGTGGCGCTGGCTGGAAATAGGGGGGTTACTGTCTCAGTATTGAGATAATTGTCTTGTTTGGTCATTAGCAGGTTTGTTTTCAGTCTGATGGCTGTTGAAATGGGAAAGTCGGAGACTCGAAGTTTGTGAGGCGTCTGTTAATCAAACGGCAGACAGAACAGTTGACGTGTTTGATTGTGGGCAAACTTCTGAGACGAGGGCAGAGGCTGGCACTGCTTTGAATAAAGTTCAAATACAATTTCAGTATGAATAATGCATTGTTTATTAGTTAACCGGTTGGAGCATTAACAGGGAGCATCAAGCTCTCAAAAGTGATTTTTATAGGACATCTAGCTCACATCCATCCTAATGAACACTTCGGCATATATTCCAGAGCATGCAAAGTGTCGTAAAGCTTCTTAATTTTACTTATATTTCAAAGGATTTTAAAGCCAACACAGTAACACTACACTATGACATGTGCTATATTATGATACATTATTTACAGTAACCCAATGTAAGTCCCGATATTAATATTTCTTGACATTGAGAGAAGACTGATACCACTCTAAAGCTAGCTCATTTTTGCTTCTACAATTATGTGTCTAGACTGGTGGTTAACAGCTAGTTAGCTTAGCTTAACATAGCATGAAGAAACTGATTAGCTTGGCTGTCCAAAGATCCAAAATACACCTTACAGCACCTCCAAAGCACGCTCAGTGCATGGGTGGAATGTACATTCACTCAAGTACTGTACTTAAGTACAATTTTGAGGTACTTTTCAGGTCAAGATTTAACATGAAAAACATGATACATTTTAAGTGATTACACTTTTTTTTTAAAAATTAAACCTCATAACAGTATATTAAGTGGTTAACAATGATTCCTATCTTTACAAAATGTAAACGCTGCTTACATAAATGCATCAATACAAATAATTTTATAGTATATTTGGAATACATATAACAATCTGAGTGTGGACATTCTGTGTAACTACTCCTTTTACTTTTGATACTTTAAGTGCATTTTGAAGCTGATACTTTTGTGTTTTTACGTAAGTTTTGAATGCAGGACTTTTACTTGTAAGTAAGTAAGGGATCTGAATACTTTTTCCACCACTGATCTTGTTTCTTCTATTCGTGCACAATCAGAAATGTAAAAAAAACCTACTATCTTGAAACTTTGCATGGTGTTAATTGAAATTAACACTTACTTTCTGCCTTTTCAGGGCTGGATGAATGAGATACATGATTACGACCCAGAAACCTGCCATCCAGCAATGACTCACTCGGTGTTTGCCACCCTGGAGGGCTCCTGTCTCCGTCTGGACTCCCCGCGTAACAACATCAGCCGCAGGGCTGCGTACGATGAGAGAATACAGGAGGCTGCCTTTGTCAAGTCCCGCTGCTTTCAGCTTGCAAAGAGCAAAGTATGGTGACTAAGTTAAATGACTTATGGGATTTTTTTCGTTCTGTATTTGAGGCTGTTTTTCTTATTTAATGGGATGTACAAAGGAAAGTAAAGGCCTGATATATTTTGTTATTCTGGTGGTGGTCTTATACTGTATGTAGGGCAGAGCTGCAGTCAATTTCAAATTCAACTTTATGTGACAGTAAATGAATGCATTGGATTATTTGACTAATTAATGCATGGATGTCGGAGTTACATTTACATTTATTACAATGTCTGAAATTGCAAGCAATGCCTGAGAGAAAATAAACAAAGATTGAGGAAATAAGGTTTAATTGGGTTGTTATAAAGTTGTAATATTGGCTGAACTTGTTAGAATGAATTAATAATCCATAAATGGGTCATCTGACTCCTTTACCCATTTAACAGCTTTCTTTTTGCTTTGACACAACACAACTCTGTCGCTGTCCCCCAAAGGTATTCCTGCTGCCATCTGTGTTGGCTCGGAAGAGGATGTGGAACCCAAAGTATCCCATCTGCATCCAACTGGCGCAAGGAGCGAACTCCCAGGAGGATGAGGGAGAAAGGTCGGAGGAGAGTTGGGGAGAGGAACAGGGAGCCGAACCTGCAAGTCCAAAACAAAGCTCCTTCAAACACGACGTTCCCACCACTCTTTACCTCTTCGGCCGCACAGGCAGAGAGAAAGAAGAGTGGTTTCGTCATTTCCTGCTTGTGTCCATGGATACAGAGAGGGAGAAGGAGAGGGACAGACAGAAGCCTGGCAGATGTGTGTTCAGATCGGGTATGAGAGACGTTAATAATGCATTAGAGAAGAGAAGGCTTCCCGATAAGGCATCTATACAAATGCCGTATATGTGTGGATTATGGATTACATGCTCCAATTCTTTGCATTTCAAAGCCAATCCCTTTCGAGGGAACACACTGATGAGTTGTTTGGTGCCATGACAGGGCAAAGGCATCAGAATAAAACAGCTTTTAGTGTGTTTTGAAGACAATTACTGAGTGTGAATATATAATACAAATAGTATATTTAATAATAATATACTTAACAGTATATTAAGTGGTTAACAATGATTCCTATCTTTACAAAATGTAAACGCTGCTTACATAAATGCATCAATACAAATAATTTTATAGTATATTTGGAATACATATAACAATCTGAGTGTGGACATTCTGTGTAACGACTCCTTTTACTTTTGATACTTTAAGCGCATCTTGAAGCTGATACTTTTGTGTTTTTACGTAAGTTTTGAATGCAGGACTTTTACTTGTAAGTAAGTAAGGGATCTGAATACTTTTTCCACCACTGATCTGGTTTCTTCTATTCGTGCACAATCAGAAATGTAAAAAAAAATGAGGGAACACACTGATGAGTTGTTTGGTGCCATGACAGGGCAAAGGCATCAGAATAAAACAGCTTTTAGTGTGTTTTGAAGACAATTACTGAGTGTGAATATATAATACTAATTTGCATTTTATTTTCCAACACAAATTTGTTTTTTGATCCGTCATCTGTCACAGCTTATTTTGACACTCTTGGTTAATGCATTAATTAGGAGCTCAATATGAAAACAGATGCTCTGTCACACTCTTAAGAATTTTTGGAAGAGAAGAGGTTTTTGTTTAATGATTTTTAAGGAATAGTTTGACATTGTGGTTTGACATCTCATTAGATGAGAGGATTAATATTATTCTCAACAGGTTAATGTGGAGAATGGTGAAATGGCGAAATGGTGCATTTTGCCAGGAACGTCCTCTTAACCAACACTCAATGCTGCCTGTTTTCTCCCAGGTGATCCAGCACCGGCACAGAGTGTTAGTGTCCAAGGAAACGTCCCGACCAGCAGAGGCTCCAGCAGAGTGGGCAGCAGTGACGACGACGCCCCCTTCGCACCTCCGGTCCCCTGCATCCCTGCAGCTCCTGTCGGTCAGACCTCCAGTAGCACCAGAGGCCTTTCCCTGCTAGACTATCCCGGCTACATGGCTCGCCTTCTGGCCACAGAGGAGTTGACCCCCCTCTCCAGTCCTGGAGCCAGCAGCACAGAGACAAGCCCCACCATCAAAGGGAATGTAAGTCATGCTTGGAGATACAATTAAGTGAAGCGAATGAAGGAACATTCTAGAGCTGGATAGTTTCTATCGTGTGTGTCAAGAGGAAAGTGACACAGAAATGACTAGTAAAAAATGGCATTGTGGCATTTTCAGCATTTATGAAAATACTCTACTCTTCATTCTCTGTTTTTATGATAGACTGTAAATGACTATTGCTGCCATGGTGTTACCAATTAGTTTGTGGATTGTCTTTATGAAGCCTCGACTTTGGCATCTTGTTTTTCATTGGAGCCAGAAGTGACCATATTTGGACGAGTGGGTGGAGCTGGGGAGGAGCGCTCCAATACCCATACTTCCATGAGTACACTTAAACGCAGTACACTATCCGCACTTACTAAGTACGCAGATTTCAGCAGGTGAGTGTTGTTCCAAATCTAATACTCCATGGTGCACTTACCGGAAATTACGCTCGCCCCCACGAAAAACTTCCCGCTTTGAACGGCGAAAAAATGACCCTTTGTGTTGTTTAATCTTTACTTCTACAATCCGGCAATATGGCTCCATTAACGCAGCAAATGTGGAGAATGCGCCGGCGTCGTCCGCAACGTTACCTACTCCTCCTGATGTTGACAGACAATGCTCCGCTGTTGTTTCGGCCGCCATTACAAAAAATTTTTTCGAGCTGAGCGGCTCTGCCTGGCTCCGCCTCTTCAACTACATAGACAAGATGGCGGCCGTTGAGTGAGTATAGTGTACATCGTTCCACACTCAGCGTTTTGACCGTTATGAGGGCAACATCCGGGTCCTTTAGGTACACTTCTATTTGCCGCGATCGGAATCGGAACACTGTGCGTACTCAAACTAAGTATAGTAAGTACGGGAAGTATGGGTATTGGAACACAACATGAGTTTCCAGCTTACGCTAGCACTACCTAGCTAGGTTGGTTAGCAAGGTGGATCCATAATTCACGTTAAGAGTGATAATTTGGAAGCTAATTTTGGCTAGCAGAAAACAGGGTTGAAACAAAGTGTACTTACACTTACACTGCTTAAGTAAATGAACAGAAAACTCCTGAGAGTGACTTTTAGTGCAACTGAAAGCTAGCCAAAATGTTACATTTAACTTTCATGAACTGAAACTAAACAGAATAGTTAAGCTAAGGCAAAAATATGGACAACAACCAACCAAAGACATCATTTACAAAATTAACACCATGCACATTAGAGAAGACTTGAAGCAAGTGATTGAGAGCATAAACTCATTAGGAAAATTTTTTACTGAAGTCATAAATCAAGTGGGAAGTAGGGTCACTTTCTCTAAACTTCTATACAATCAGACTTCTTTTTGCATCCACTGGAGTCTCCCCCTGCTGGTCATTAAAAAGAACACAGGTGTAAGGCACTTCCTAATTGGCTTCACTTTTCAGACCTGAGGGCTACATTGATTTTTTCAAATCGTACCTGTACCAAATTGTACTATACATGCAGTTGTTTTGTCCTTGGTAAGCTGTTACTCGGGTGTGTTTTTTTTTTACAGTGTACCTGTGATCTAGCCGAGCAACCTGGGACGAGCCAGACTGCGTGGGCTAATGCTCTAATTGGTCGAATCTTCTGGGACTTCCTGCGAGAGAAGCACTGGGCCGATGTGGTTTCCTGCAAGATCCAAAAGAAGCTGAGCAAAATCAGAGTGCGAGCAGTTTTGTTAAAAGTTACTTTGTCATTTTCAAGACACAAAAAAGGAAAACGATACATGAGATGTATTGTATATTATTAAAACTATGATATTTTTTTACAGCTGCCTTACTTTATGAATGAGCTGACTCTGACTGAGTTGGATATGGGCTGCTCTATGCCACAAATCACCACTACCTCCAGACCAGAGGTCAACCACAGAGGCGAGTACAGACTGGAGATCATATATTTAAAAATTATATATAAACACTCCCAATATAATATACAAAAGATGATTGAGGAGATGACCTGTTGCTCCTGATTATAGCTGAGTACTACCAAGCATCAGATCAGACGCTGTTATCCTGTTGTAATCTCACAGAGCAGCAGAGCTATTACGCCACGGCCTTCAAAATTTAGAGCATATTGGCTTGTGTGTGTGAGAGAGAGTTTAAAATCAGGCAATCTGGCAGACGGCACTCTTAATGACGAGGGATTTTAAAGTGTGTCAGCATGCGTCTACGTGTGCAACCTCATGATTTTTTCCGTTTCTCTGCCCAATTCGCTTACACAACCGCCCGTCAACAAATTATCCCGTTTTCAGCTCTTAAAGGGGATTTATAATCCGTCGTAATTTGTTATAAATTTAATTTCAAGGCTTGATAATCACTGTAAAAGCTGGTTAATCTGCCCAGTAAGCAGTGTGCGTGTCCGAATTGAGGTGTGTGTGTGTGTGTGTGTGTGTGTGTGTGTGTGTGTGTGTGTGAGGTTTGTCTTGATTTTGGTAGGCTGTCGTTGACCTCTATCTGCTGCCCTCTGCAGGCCTGTGGGTGGAGCTGCAGCTGGTCTACACCGGTGCCCTGCAGATGACCCTGCAGACTAAGTTCAATCTGTCCAAGCTGGGTAAAGAGGGCGGTCACGAAGCAGACTGTACGACTGAAACCGGTAGCCCACGGTCAGCACTATGCACACAAACACACACACACACCCTGTCAACTTTTACATACTCTTCTGTATAGTTTTTAATATATATATATGCAGCATTTTGTGATTTCCCAACTGGTATGTATCTCCTCGTGTGTATAAAATAAAATGAAGGTGATATTGGCATTTTCTGTCACATATGCCAGTTCATTTGTATATATACTGTGATTTTTACATTTACTGGAAATTTAATTGTGAAAGAGCTTATGGACAAAACAGGTTGACGTCCATTGACAAAAACATGGACATGGTGGCAACATGTCACAAAGTATACCCCATAACCTAAAGCCTACCCTGCTTTATCGTCTATTTTACTTTAAATGGTAATTTACATAATAATTTACAAAAGGAATTTATATTAGCAATTGAGACTCGTTAGGAAAATGTTTACTGAGGTAGTTAATCAATTGAGAATTAGGGTCATTTTCTCATAGACTTCAATACAATCTGACTTCTTTGTGCAGTCACTGTAGTTGCCCCCTGCTGGAGGTTAGACAGAATGCAGCTTTAAGAAACTTCTGCATTTGTTTAAGTTTTCAGGCCCAAAGGCATATCCACTTCTTTTATAGAGTCTGTGGTATAAGTAAAACAAGCCTCCAATCCCCATCATGCAACACATTAGTGCCTTAAGTTAGACCTTACCCACCTGATGTCTTCACCAGGTGTAATTTCTCTCCATACACCAAGAAAGACATCATGTGGCTGTTTGTACAGGTTAAGTAGTTCCCCCTGTGATGAATACAATTTGTGTAGTACCCCTTTAAGAAATCATTTTCTATCATCTTGATGTGTATTTTGGCATATTGCCCAGGCCATGTAGCCCACCTAGCAATAAACCCTGTATTTTCATTCTTATCATAGTGCACACACACACCTACACACCTCTCTTTTTATCCCTTTATCCCCGTAGCCTCTGATCTACAGAGCAGAGCTCCACATTACATTGATTAGCGTAGCCATGCCTGTCATAGACCTGCAGTGGAAGGGATTAGAGTCCAGGAAAAGCTTTATATTAGCTCTCTGCGGTTCATCGGAAGCTTTATGCAGAGATAGAAAACTTGTTTGTTGAAGTTATCAAGCCACAAAGACACTTTGTTTGTTTTCTTGTACATGCATCTGTCCATAAGTCAGTCTGTATTGCCAAGATTCACATTTCAATGTCAGAAAATGATGAATATTCTGTAGTATTGAGGCACATCCACCCACTCCTAACTCGTCTGTCCGTGCGTCCTCCCAGCTGCAGGCCCATCTTCAGCGTGTTGGCGGACAGTGATGAGGAGTCCTCCAGCGCTGGTTCATCTGATGAGGAGGAGCTGCTTCTCTCTGAGCCTCAGGGTCCAGTGGGAGATAAGGGATCCACACCAGCTACTGATGGGTAAATACTGAGATATATATATATATATATATATATATATATATATATATATATATATATATATATATATATATATATATATACACACAGTACAGGCCAAAAGTTTGGACACACACCTTCTCATTCAATGCGTTTTCTTTATTTTCATGACTATTTACATTGTAGATTCTCACTGAAGGCATCAAAACTATGAATGAACACATATGGAATTATGTACTTAACAAAAAAGTGTGAAATAACTGAAAACAGGTCTTGTATTTTAGATTCCTCAAAGTAGCCACCCTTTGCTTACTAGAATATAAGACATGTTTTCAGTTATTTCACACTTTTTTGTTAAGCACATATTTCCACATGTGTTCATTAATAGTTTTGATGAATCTACAATGTAAATAGTCATGAAAATAAAGGAAACGCATTGAATGAGAAGGTGTGTCCAAACTTTTGGCCTGTACTGTATATGTGTATATATATATATATATATATATATATATATATATATATATATATATATATATATATGGTGTAGTATCAAACAAAAATACTGCCTATTTGTGTGTACATGTTTACTTAGTTCATGACTATTTCCATTCAACACAAAAATATGTTCAAGGTAGGTTGTGTTAATGAAAGAATATTAAGGTTCCATCAACTGCAACTGTGGTTTGAAACTTAAGTCAAAACACATTTGCATAAATAGCTACGTAAAAAGGAAGAAAGTGTGACTTTAAGTGTGATTTCCACCCGTCTGGGTTGTGAATGCTCTTTATTCTAAAGCTGCAAATAAACTGCAGTGACATCACAGTCCAGATGGCTGTGATTTTCTTTTCATTGACATTCTATGGAAGACCATTTCCGCCAATGTGATGAAGAAGAAAATTTTGTCTTTATAATGAGAAACTCTTGAGGAAAAAAATACTGAATATCATATCCTGAATTTAAATAAAAAAGAAATATCAATAAAGCAAACAAAATAATTACTTAAAATATTTAAGTTTTATTTTGATGATTTAAATGTTTTTTTTTAATATATAGTATTCTAAAATAACAACTCAGTATCTTTTTTAGAAGGTTACTAATTATTTTCAGATATGTCATGATTTTTGAAAAGTTTCTCATTATTTTGTGAAAGTTTGATATTTTTTACCATATGAACTCATTACTTTGAAATATTAAATCATTATTTCCAAGTTATAATTTTATAGATAGCAAATCATTATTTTCTCATTATTTCGAAAATATTTTTCATTATAATCACTTAAACAATCTTTTTTCCTACATCACAAGGCTCAGATTTCATCTCATTTTTCTCTTTAACTGGCAGAAATGGACTTCTATACAGTTTTCCGACTCCCAGCTCTCCTCAAACTTTGACTTCAGCATCTGCACACTAAATCTCCTCTCCTCTAATCCTCTCTTACAGGACAGGGGGCGGAAAGACTGGAAGGAAGATTTTGAGATTTGTGGACAAAATCGCTAAATCCAAGTATTTCCAGAAGGCGACAGAGAACGAGTTCATTAAAAAGAAGTTTGAGGAGATGTCCAACACGCCCCTGCTGCTCACAGTGGAGGTTCAAGAGCTGACAGGGACTTTAGTCGTCAACATCCCGGCGCCCCCTACAGACAGGATATGGTAAATCCTGAGCCATTAGAGCATATATATATATATATATATATATATATATATATATATATACAGTACAGGCCAAAAGTTTGGACACACCTTCTCATTCAATGCGTTTCCTTTATTTTCATGATTATTGACGTTGTAAATTCATCAAAACTATTAATGAACACATGTGGAATTATGTACTTAACAATAAAGTGTGAAATAACTGAAAACATGTCTTATATTCTAGTAAGCAAAGGGTGGTTTCTTTGAGGAATCTAAAATACAAGACATGTTTTCAGTTATTTCACACTTTTTTTGTTAAGTACATAATTCCATATGTGTTCATTCATAGTTTTGATGCCTTCAGTGAGAATCTACAATGTAAATAGTCATGAAAATAAAGAAAAACGCATTGAATGAGAAGGTGTGTCCAAACTTTTGGCCTGTACTGTATATATACATACTGGAGGTTGTGGCTTTAACTGGAAGACTGCAATCAGTAACTTCTGAAACTTAATTTAGTTTGAAGTTGTGTGTAAAAAATAAATTATTTTAGAGGTTGATTTCAGAATTTAATCATCAAATATTTGCTCTGTTTAGAATAACTCCTTTGTTTACCCAGTTTTTGAAACCCAAACCCAATATTTTATTTTACAATATGATGTTTACATTTTTCACATTATGTATTTTATACTATATTATATTTCTTCTTAAACAATATATTCTATTTTTCTTTAGCTTTGGAATATAACAAACAGTCACTGAATTGTTGTAAGACCAGATTGAAATTTGGGAGTTTTAAAAATATCTAATAATGATATATCAATATATCAAACAATATCATTTATATATAATTTTATTTCATAAAGAGACATATTTAGTAGGATATTTTGATATTTCTGTATTTCTTTCTCTGGTTGACAGACTATGTAATGGTCCTACTTTAAATGTCCTTAAACCTATTTTTGCATTTACGTACTTATTACTTATTAAGTGATTTTTTTTTTAAAGAATCAATTTCACTCTGATATATCAGTAACTGCATGTCATAAATGCACTGCACAAAACTACTCAAATGCTGATTCAAATCTAAATCTGTTCGCTGTCTTCAGCAACATGTCGTGTGTGTGACTCACTTTTTGCACCTCATCTCGAACATTTTAGTTGAGCACTTTTTAAGCTCGAAGACAGCATGAGACTGAAATGTGGCTTAAAAAAAGCGATTCAATGTAGATGTGATTCTGCCATTTTAAATCAAATCAAATAGTCTTTATTGTCATTATATAGTTCACTATACAACAAAATTGAAAGCGCCACTGCATAAGGTGCATAGTTATGACAATCATAACACAAAACAACATGAGTAAACATTTAAAAAACAAGGACAAAAACAAGAGCAAGGACATGTGATGTAATAAATAAGTATAAAAATAAATAAATGGCTACTTAAAATGCTATAATTTATACATGATTATTTTCTGTAGGTACAGCTTCTGTGTGCCCCCCAAGCTGGACCTGCATGTCCGTCCCAAACTAGGAGAGAGGGAGGTGACTTTTTGTCATGTGACCGAGTGGATTGAAAAGAAACTGCAGGACGAGTTCCAGGTATGCAAAAAAATAACAAAAAAACAGCACTTACTATGTACAATGCTGTTATTTTTACAGCTTTCCTCACAACCATGTTTTTTCTTCTACTAGAAAGTGTTTGTATTGCCAAACATGGATGACATCTACTTACCCCTGATGCACTCTGGGGTCGACAGCCCTCAAGCCTCCCAGCACCTGTTCTCTCAGTCCCAACGGTCTCAGAGCTCCTCCACAGAATCCATAGAGAGGATCCCAGCTGAGGTCTCTGGGGCAGAGTCTGACTAGTGCCTCATGACGATGATCTTATTTACAGAGAGGAAAAGGGGAAGAAACAGAAGAACGAGAACATGAAGTTCGAAAGGTCTGACGTTTAACGCTGTGGGTGGCAGATGGAGAGTTTGTAACAGATTACTGTACAACAAAGTGATACCTTTTCAAATGTTTACATGTGAATGATCCCTATGAGATTATATATAAATATATGTTTTTGCTGCTTTGACAATTACAGATCACTTTGGACATAAGATGATGGACATTATTAAATAAAAGTTAGAAAACACTTGCCAGTTTTGTTCTCAAATGCGTGGCGTAAATATGAAACTTTCATCACACAAAAAGCACATACTTTCTATAAATGTTACATTTTAACCTTTTATATAGATGCAGAAAATATGTTTGTGAATCTTTTAAGAGACCTTTTTTTCAGTTCCTGCACATACTTGAATGAACTTACATGTTTTATGGATAACCATATGTCTCAGAAAGTCACTTAAACATCATATTGTGATGTATTAAAAGATTTCATTAATAGCGTAAGTGTAGCTCTTGAAAATAAAGTAGGAATAAACTGATTTTATTTCATTTTTTAGGCTGCATTTAGTTTCTTTTGCTAATTATCCTCATGGTCCTGTCTTAACTATGCATTTTAGATGAGCAAAAGCTAGGCGATGGTGATGATACTTTTGCAGGGAGGCAAACCAGGAAATGCCTTAAGCTGCATTCTACCAAAAAGTCCAGCAGGGGATGCTGACAGCGGCTGCATGGTCCATTCATTTCAATACAAAATGAGAAAACTTCTCACTTGATTTATTACCTCTGAATTTTTTTAGGACAACACTATGGTCTCAATCGGAAGTAAAAAAAATTCAATACGGGATTTAGAAGAAAATAGAAGATAAAGAATCGTATTATTTGGGGCGTGGCTACCTTTGACTGTCAGGTCACTAACAAGCCCAAGCCCAAAGCAATGTGTGTCCAGTATAGACATAATAAAGATTAATATATTTATTATGTCTACGGTATCCAGCCGTGAACTTGTTTGTCATTGTCCGTGTTTCCGTCCGGTTTTAATTTAATGACAGTTTATTGGAACATTTTGTTCAGTGAAAAATGTCTTGTTCAGTGTTTGGTTGGACTAACAGACACTCCAAGGAGTCGCTGCTCATTTTTCCTTAGGTAAGTAACTTACATTTTGTTTTTGTTTTTTGCTAGCCAAAACTAACATACGGAAGCGCATTGCATTCACTGGATAAAAAAAAAAAATAGACACCTTATCTCATAATTATGAGATCAGGATCTCATAATTACGAGAAAAGATCTCGTAATTACGAGATCCTGATCTCATAATTACAAGATCTTTTCTCATAATTACAAGATCTTTTCTCATAATTACAAGATCTTTTCTTATGAGATCAGGATATCATAATTACGAGAAAAGATCTCGTAATTATGAGATCAGGATCTCGTAATTACAAGAAAAGGTGTCTATTTTTTTTTTATCCAGTGAATGCAATGCGCTTCCGTACTAACATCCCAGTTAATGCTCCAGTTAATTCTAACATGAATTAGCAGCAGCTTCTCTCAGTCAGGTTGAAGTGTAGAGAGGCGTGTAGTCAGTGATCAGATCAAAACAGAAAACAAGATGGCGACGAGTGTAACGCTGAACTTGATGCCTCATACGGTCAGTCCACAAACCAACGGCTGACATCACGGTGACTACGTCCATTATTTAGACAATCTATGGTTGTATCACAGATAAGAAGGAGAAAATAACTGCCCCCTAGAGGCTGGAGTGAGCACTGTCCTGCAGGCCACAAGGCAAAGCGTAATCCCCCTGCAAACATACTCTGATGAACAGAAAGTGTTTTTTCTGGTTTGTTTGGGATAAGTAGAAAAAGATCATTCCTTCGTGTCACAATACCTGAATGATCAAGTGACTTGTAACGGTCCGACTGGCCAGGATTCTGCTAAGATATTGGAAATGTAGCAATAAAGGACTCCTTAAAGAAGACACAAGCAAGATCAGTGACACACAGAATGCACAGATTCAAATTCAAAAACACAACAGAAAATGGTGGAAAAAAGAGCCTGTACAAAATGCAAAGTCCTTATGCATAAAATTAAATCACATGGGAAACAAGTGTGATAGTGTGTGGGTGGGTGTGTGAACATGTCGTTCTGCGGGACGCTGCTGAGTTATTTGTAGTACGGTTCATTAGACAGGCCCTAGGTCTGTGTTTCAAACTCTTATGAGATGCAAATTCATTGCTGCAGTGGGTGTAATTATTCCACAGCAGAAATAATCTACATGAAGTCATTAATTGTAACTATGAACAACATGCATGTAGGAAAATGTGCACTTGAATCCCTTCTTGCACCCTGCAGAGTGCTGGAAGGCTGTAGTTTTGTGTCTACGCTGGCTTCTTTTTCTTTCTTTCACAAAACATTCGCACCAATCGGTGCTGACGGGCGAGCATAGGAGTGTTTCGTGCATTCATAATGTTGTTGCCTCATTGTGAATTAACATCAAAAACATTTTGGAGGGGCAGCGTTTCCTTGTGGCAAATGACAACACGAGTTAAAATCTTCTCTTCAGCCATGATAAAGAGGCAGTAAGTGAGACTTGGTGTAATTGAGATAATAGTACGGTGTATCTGCAGGGGTTGCTGATCCGAACCAATCAGTGTATTTACATAAAAATGCTCAACAAAGAACATTTTGAAAAAGTAAACACATTTGAATATGAATCAGTGTGTTTACATACGTTAAGTCACATGTAAACACACTGATTCTGTAGTTTTTTCCCCCTTTAGGGACAGCAATGTCCGTCTATTGGTCAGTTGGTCGTTGCACACATATGGGATGGATTGCCATGCAATTTACAGATATTCATGATGTCTGTAAATTCACATTCAGATGAATTGGCACAAACGTAACATTCAAGGTCTCCAGATGATATATCCTAATGGCTTTTCATCTAGTGCAGACCTGGGCATTGGGCGGCCCGCGGGCCACATCCGGCCCGTTGGCTGTCCTTGTCCGGCCCGTGTGAGGTTACCCAGAAATTAGAAATCAATATAACCGCAGTGCTTTTATTTTGAAAAAAATAGCAAACATTATCATTAGCACTAGAGCTAACAAGCACTTTTACTATAGTTAAGACAACAAATATGGCCACTAATATGTATGACAGAATAAAATAAACCCTAACAAACCTTGTGTCCTGTCAGTCAGCCACTATAGAAGCCTTTTTGATACTTTATATCAACTTTATATGAATTACGACGCACTCGTTATTATTTACCGTTCGTTTTTTCATTTAACCGTTCTACCGGTTATTTCCTGTCACTACCTTTCAAAACTAAAGCACCCGTTTTACACCGGACGACACCTTTTCAAAATAAAAGCATCACAACATTGTAAAACACCTTGAAAATGTACAGACATGAAAAAACAAGCTATATAATACAAAAACATAAATAGGAACCTTGCTAAAGGTCATTTACAGTTGTGTTTAAAACAAATGGAAAAGTGATACAGTGATTGGAGTATTTACTACTTTTTACTGCTATATTTGATTTACTCCACATTAACAGTCTCATCATAACACGTGTTCCTATCAGTAGCAGCTCAAAACCAGATAATTTACTATATTTTATAAAGCGATTACATTAATATTGAGCAGAATTTAGTTCCGAGTTTTGGTCCAGCCCCCGCAACCTTCGTGGTATTGGTCATGTGGCCCCTTGGGAAAATTAATTGCCCACCCCTGATCTAGTGCCACCATGAAGTTGACATCTGTGGTTTAGATTGAAATATTTTAAAGAGTATTAGATGGATCGCCTGAAATTTGGTAACAGCATTCATTTACCCCACACGATGAAGTGAAATAATCTTAGCTTTTTATGTAGCGCCATCACCAGGTCAAACTTTGAAATATTTTGCGTTTATGACAAAATCACAGCAAAACTAAGAGCAATCCCACCATTCTAAATTGTATTTTTAGCACTAATTTGCTCTAACCTTGCCTGAAAGGCCACAGTTTGTCAGGGTTTAGTAAACCAAATCCCTAACAAACTGTGAGCTTTCACAACCTTAATGAGGTGTTTAAAATGACGACTAGTGTTAGGATGTGTTGCTCTCCTGCAACAAGATCTCCAACCTAAACGACAGAATAGGTGTGTAAAGTGGAGGAGAGCATTCTAAAAATAGCGAACACGTCATTATATATACACGTATGGTTTGCGCTTGTTTTGGATTTAGGCTACAAACCACTGATCTAGGTTTCTGGTAAGGTGTTATAAAAGACAGTTTGAACAGTAAATAAATGTGTGTAAATGCAGGAAGTAAAGTAGTTATGAGGATCACGTGACTACGTACCAGAAGTGACTAAGTTAAGTAAAAATGTAATGCATAAAACATGGTCCTTTTTGTTGGCTATACAAATTACCTATGGGGTAATTTTGGTGGGAGACCAGTCATTCTCATTGTACTTTTGGAAACGCTCCTGTAGGTCATATTTTAGGGTCCGAAAAACAACATGATGTTCTTCCGGTTTGTAGGTCTTGTTACCTTGATAATCTTGACAGTTTTCCCCATTTGTAAATCATAAAAATCTTTTGTGAAATATTTATTTATGTGCCATATGCAGTTAAAGTGTTATAATTATCCTAAAATTAACAATCAGCTTGTGAAGTTAATAAGTTAGTAGCTTCTGTGTGCATGCAAGTCTGTGTGTACCTCCTTCTTCAGGCTGTATGGTTCGCTATAAAAGACATAAAACATGCACTGATCATACACCATGTGGAGTCCACAGGCAGACATTAGAGGGCAGCATCTGTTCATCATTTAGCAGCTCTCCTGTACATGCCAACAGCATGACTTTTTTTTTACTATCTCATTCTCATCTTCAAGGATACATGTTCATAGTTTTCCAAAATCTATCTCAATCCAGCACCCACATGCCTTAATGTACATCAAAAATATGTTTATTTTGTCCACAAAGAAATCCCGTATTAAAGCATTTTCAAGGGAAGGCATTGTGGACGAAACTGCTCTTTTAATGCTAAAAAAAAAAAAAGGCAGCACTGTAATAATACTTTGTAATTTTTTTATTTTTTTTTGCTGTAGTTTATATTTGAAGTTTAGGCTTCCCGGAGTTGCTTCAGTTTCTGTCAGTTTATGTACTGTATGTAGACAAAGCATGTCCAGTAAATTGTGAGTGTAATAGGTTTGTACTGTAATTACTGTAATTATACAAGCAAGTCATGTGACAAACAGGACATCAGGTCAATTTGAACAAGAGCCAATTAGAAAAACGTGACTGACAAGAGTCCAAGTGTTTCATTTATGAGTTTTGCATCACTGTACATCATGTATTCCAGTAGACAGACAAACCACTTGTTATGTGTGCAGGCTGATTTACTTTTCAGACGTTTTTTTTCTTTCAGAAAAGTTGTAACTGACTGAATTTGAAACCATGTTTTTCTCAAGCATTACAATGTGTTATTTTGGCCTATTGTATTTGAAGATTTCTGAATATTGGGATCCTTTAACAGTCTTTTGAATTGCGTAAATTGGGTGTAACTAGTACGAGCCAATGTGGTCAATCTGCTTGTATGACTCCACATGTTTCATTCATGATTGTTGGCATTGCATTACAGAAGACAGACAAACCACTTGTTATGTAAGTCTGTTAGTTTTGGAAGTGAAAACATCTTTCCTTCCTCCTTCTATCTTATTCCTGAAAACGCTTTTGATTGTGGTGTCATAGCAACCACAAACAATTTTAGAACTTTGAAGATAAATAAAAATTTGCTTGGCCTGCTAATACAATAAAACAACAGCAAAAATAAATCAATAAATAAAACTTTTATACTATTTGCCTTTATTTATGCATCTTAGATTAGTTCACCATATGTTATTTATTATTTACTGAACATTATTACTATTTTTAAAAAAATGTCAAAACATTATTAAAAACATATTATAAAGTGCTGCAGGGATGACTTGTCTCTGTAAACCCACTGGACGTTAGCATCATATTTTTCCATTGGATTTCAGATTATTACAGAAAATGTATGATACTTTTTCCACTGAAAATGAAAATAGGACTGAGCAGTATATTGGTATTATATCAATATTGTGATATATTTTGTGACATTTTTCTTTTTCTTTTGAAGGCTGTAGCCGACCATGTTTTTGTCATGCATTAAAATGTGTTATTATTACATAAAAAATTGGAATATTGCTGCATGGGGTCCTTTGACAGCATTTTCATTGCATACATTGGGTATGACTGGAAAGCTGAGACTTTTGTGGATTCAATGAGCCCAATTTAATGTGATGAGAGTGATGAGTGATGATGTTAGCCGTTTCATTGTAGTGCAAACCAGTCAAACTGACTGTATGACTCCACATATTTCATTCATGATTTTTGGCAGTGCATCACTGTACATCATGAACTTCAGGAAACAGAAAAAAACTTGTTATGTAAGTCTGTTAGTTTTGGAAGTGAAAAACATCTTTCCCCCTACTTCTATCTTCTTCCTGAAAATGCCTTTTGATTTTGGTGTCATAGTAACCATCAACAAGTTTAAAACTTTGAAGATAAATACAAATTACTGGACCTGCTAATACTATAAACCACTTGTTATGTAAGTCTGTTAGTTTTGGAAGTGAAAACATCTTTCCTTCCTCCTTCTATCTTATTTCTGAAAACGCCTTTTGATTGTGGTGTCATAGCAACCACAAACAATTTTAGAACTTTGAAGATAAATAAAAATTGGCTTGGCCTGCTAATACAATAAAACAACAGCAAAAATAAATCAATAAATACAACTTTTATACTATTTGCCTTTATTTATGCATCTTAGATTAGGTCACCATATTTTATTTTATTTATTATTTACTGAACATTATTATTTATTTATTTATTTATTTATTTATTTATTTATTTATTTATTTATTTTCAAAGCATTATTAAAAACATATTACAAAGTGCTGCAGGGATGACTTGTCTCTGTAAACCCACTGGACGTTAGCATCATATTTTTCCATTGGATTTCAGATTATTACAGAAAGTGATGTCATGTGTGAGCATTGTGCTGTCAGTCGTTTCACTGATGCCTGTGCCTGTACTTGATTGTAGAATCCTATGGTTTTGAATCTAGAATCCAGAAGTGTTGAAAGCGTCAGCGCTGTTTGGTTCTCCGACTCCGTAGTGTCAAACTTGTTTAGCATCAGTGACACCAAGTTCTGTCCCAGTAGTTTAGCCGTGTTGTAACAAATTTTTCCCATCGTGTCATACAAGTATAACATCAACATTTTTGTCATTGGAATAACCTTTGACCCTGACACCCTCTTCTCCTCTGACAATTCCAGTGTTGCCTGGTAAAAGGGGGCCAGCTATTGCAGACATGCAGCAGCTGTTTCATCGTCCTCAGAGGACAGAGGTCTCACGTCCGTTCTCAGCGCTGCAAGAGCTGCCCCCACACTGCAAAAAAGCCAACTTGTATTTTTTGGCCTAAAACAGTGATTTAAGTTGGTAAAACTTGGAAATATAAATTATTGACATTTAGGGCAACAATGTAAGTTAGCACAACAAAGGAAGCCAGTTGTCTGCTCAAAAACAAGTTTGTGAGTTGTTGTTACTTATATCTTTAAGTTGGGGTTCACAACAAGGGACAATAGTTCTGCTAACTCTTATTTCTTTGTTGTGAAATTCGGTCATTAGCGAAAGCTAGCTGCTAACTGATGCTAGCGGTTAACTGATGCTAGCAGCTAACTGATGCTAGCGGTTAACTGATGCTAGCGGCTAACTGATGCTAGCGGCGCTGCTTGTTACAGCTACAAGAGTATCCATTAGCGTATCAATGCTAACTCAAAATTGTGGTCGCAACATTAGCTGACATTTCAAAGCGCCGTTACAATTGTGCCAATTCAGCACATTGCAGAAGTTAGCAGAAGTCAGGATTAAAGGTTATTAAAATGTAAAATTATAAGTTAGTACAACTTACAGTTGAGTTGACAAAAATCAGAAATCAGAGTTGAGCAAACTCAAAAACAAAACTTTTAATATTTAGTTTAATTGTCCAACTTAAAATTTTATCGAAGTTTGTTGCCTTGAAATTTTGAGTTCACCCAACTTTTCTTTTTTTGCAGTGTAGCAGTAAGGCTCACAGCCTCAACCCTCTGCATGACAGCCTTGGCCTGGGTCTTCTCCTCCTCATATCTCTATATGGACCACCATGTTCTTCAGAGCCTGTCTGGATGGAAGACTGTATGTGGGATTAATCAATGCCACAAACTCCTTGAAGCCACAATCATCCACGATGGAAAAAGGTTGCAAGTCTTTCACCACCATGTTCACCAGAGCTTCATCTAGCTCTCGCTTCCGGTCCACTAAGATAAAGAAATAAAGACATAAATAAATAAAAAGAAAATGATTAATAGAAAATAAAGATTTATGTGAAACTGCATTTATATGAAGCAGGCCAATGAGCCATGGGATACAATCATGTATTGTGTTAGGGTGTCTAGTTAACAATAATGATAATAATAATATAATATATAAAGCCTACCTTGATTTGTGTTTCCCTGGTTACCAGCAGCTCCATGCTTGGCAGTGAAGTGCCTAATCATGGAGGAATTTTCCCATGATACTTCAGCTCAGTTGAACACACCAAGCACCGGACCTGTAGAGAAGGCCATTTGTAAAAAAAAAAATACCCCAAATAATAATAATGATAAAATAAAAATGCAATTTGAGTCTATAAAGCTATAGCCCAATAGCTACACTATTTATGTACATAATATTACTGTAATGCTAGTTTATATAGACTTGAGATAGACCATAGCTATAGTACTGTACTGAAAGTTACTGTGTGATATGTAACGCAATACCAACAACTCAACAGCAATAACGCACCTACTACAACCAACGACAATCAATAAAGTGTTGAGGCGCTCAAATTCAAATCTGTCTCAACCTGTCACCTGTCAGAATCGAGACGAGGCAGCACCAGAGAATCCCCTGATTGGACCACGAACCAATCAGGTGAGGATACATGTTCATAGTTTTCCGAAATCTATCTCAATCCAGCACCCACATGCCTTAATGTACATCAAAACCATGTTTATTTTGTCCACAAAGAAATCCCTTATTAAAGCATTTTCAAGAGAAGGCATTGTGGACGAAACTGCTCTTTTAATGCTATAAAAAAAAAAGGCAGCACCGTAATAATACTTTGTAATTTTTTTTTTCATATACATGCTTGCTGTAGTTTATATTTGAAGTTTAGGCTTCCCGGAGTTGCTTCAGTTTCTGTCAGTTTATGTACTGTATGTAGACAAAGCATGTCCAGTAAATTGTGAGTGTAATAGGTTTGTACTGTAATTACTGTAATTATACAAGCAAGTCATGTGATAAACAGGACATCAGGTCAATTTGAACAAGAGCCAATTACAAAAACGTGACTGACAAGAGTCCAAGTGTTTCATTTATGAGTTTTGCATCACTGTACATCATGTATTCCAGTAGACAGACAAACCACTTGTTATGTGTGCAGGCTGATTTACTTTTCGGACGTTTTTTTTCTTTCAGAAAAGTTGTAACTGACTGAATTTGAAACCATGTTTTTCTCAAGCATTACAATGTGTTATTTTGTGTTATTTTTATTTTTGAGACGAGGCAGCACCAGAGAATCCCCTGATTGGACCACGAACCAATCAGGTGATTCATTCAGGCAACGAAGCAGTTGCTGCTTCAGACGTCATATGTCATGCGATTTTTTTTACTCCACAGCAAGCTTTGAAGCAGTGGTTCTATGGAATCATAGTTCAGGATTCGAAGCACGTATCGAAGCTTCAGTGTCGCACTGCCATCACTAGCTAACGGTTGAATAGTTTGTTATAGCTTAACATTAGCTTTTTACTTCTGGAGGCTGCATTAATGCTTCAAACATCATAAAAGTGGCGATCATTTGTGAAGATTATCCTGCTGAACAAAACACCAAAGCATCAGAAACATGTGTTTGCCACAGAGCTAATCCAATAGGTGAATTCTCAAAAGGACCCTATGGCGATGCTAACTCTCAGGTTGCCCTTCCCAAAATGCGTCATTTAATCTGCTCTCTATAGTAGTTGTTTCAGTGTACTGCAAACCAATGACGTCAATCTGACTGTATGACTGTACTGTCTCACATTTCATTCATAACTTTTGGCGGTGCATCACTGTACATCCTATGTGTACATCATGTACTCCAGGAAACAGGAAAGACCACTTGTTGCTAAATGGGACTACAGTGGTTGTCAGGGACATTAAACGTCATCACGCCAAACATGGACGGGAAATTTTTTCATTAGTCCTTCTTGCAGCCTCTAGTTGTATTTTTCTGTGTTCTTGCAAACTCTTGTAGATGGTATATTAGGTTAATAAACATTTTATACTTCTATCGTTTTGCTAGCTTGTCAAAACCGCTCGTTAGCTTGTTGGTGAGCGTCTGACAGAAGTGACGTTCAAGTCCTCTGATCATTGAGTAGTTCGTTATAGCACAACATTAGCTTTCTGTCGGCTGCATTAACACTTCAAACATCATAAAAGTGGTGATCATTTGTGAAGATTATCCTGCTGAACAAAATGCATTAGCATCAGAAACATGTGTTTTCCACAGAGCTTACTTTTTACAATCATCCAAAATCCGATGCAACAATCCCATAGGTGAATTCTCAAAAGGACCCCATGGCGATGCTAACTTCCCGGTTGCCTTTAAAAAATGCATGATTTAATTTGCTCTCTATAGTAGCCGTTTCAGTGTAGTGCGAGCCAATGACAATCTGACTTTATGACTCCACACATTTGTTTCATAACTTTTGGCGGTGCATCACTGTACATCATGGACTCAGGAAACAGGAAAAACCACTTGTTGTGTAAGTTCTGAAGCCTTCTATCTTCTTCTCGAAACTACCTTTTGAAGCCTATGTTTATTTATATAACTGGGTTCCAGTGCTCTGTGCTGACTCATTGTCTCACCTTCAGAGGCAGTGAGAGCATCTCCCCTTTCATGCATTCAGAGATTATTCCTTAAGATGGTTCTTTCTTTTCTCATGCATTACAATGTGTTATTTTGGCTTACTGGATTTGAATATTTCTTCATACTGGGATCCTTTAATAGTCTTTTGTCTTGCGTAAATTGGGTATGACTAGTACAAGCCAATGTGGTCAATCTGACTGTATGACTCAACATGTTTCATTCATGATTGTTGGCATTGCATGGCAGAAGACAGACAAACCAATTGTTTTGTAAGTCTGTTAGTTTTGGAAGTGAATTTTTTTCCCTTCCTCCTATCTTCTTGAAAATCCCTTCCAATTGTGGTGTCATAGTAACCATAAACATGTTTAAAACTTGACTCAAAACTAAAAACAAGATGGACCTGCTAAGGCTGTAAAACATAACAGACAAAAAAAAAGAAACAAAAGAGAGACCTATCTGACAACAAGGCCACCACCCAAAAAAAAATAAAAAAAACACAGACAGACAAAAAAAAAGTCTATGATACTTGCATTCACTATTCCACTGAGAAGGAAAATATGGCTAGCCTGTACATTGATAATATATTGATTTTCTGATATTAGATATTGTTTGAGATGTTGGACATGGTAGTATGCTAATATTATCTTTATCTTTTTTTGGTTTTAAACCAGACTGTTCTAGACTTCTGAGGGTGTGGCACACTCAGTTTTAAACCATATTTTTTTATTACAATTGTTATTTTGGCATACTGTATTTGAATATTTCTGCATACTGGGGATCCTAAACGACCTTTTGAATTGCATAAAACTGACTGACTTGCATGACTGAAAAGCTAAGACTGGATTTAATGAGCCCAATTTTATTCATGTGTGATGATGTTAGCCCCCGTAGCAGCTGTTTCAGTGTAGGGAGAGCATTTCTTGAAACTTGAGCTCCCTGTATAAAATGAGGCAAAAGTTTTAGAATACCCCAATTTTTCCAGTTTTTTACTGAAATTCAAGAAGTTCAAGTCAAATGAACAGCTTGAAAGGGTACAAAGGTAAGTGGTAAACTGCCAGAGGTAAATAAAAAAAGGTAAGGTTAACAAAAACTGAAAAATAATGTACATTTCAGAATTGTACAAGAAGGCCTTTTTCAGGGAACAAGAAATGGGTTAATAACTTAACTCTGTGGAGTCTTGGGCTATTTTGTCCATTTTTTAATTCTTTTCATGTCTTTGTAAGTCATTTTGTGTCTTTTGGTGTCTTTTTTTGTCATTTTGTGTCTTTTTTTTAGTCCTTTAGTCCAACATAAAATGTGATTTTGAATCTTTTTTTTACTTTCAAAACACTATCATGCTCAATAAAGAATTTAAAATGTTGCAAATGTGCATTAATTTTAGATTACACTGAGACATTAAACTGCATAATTTTCAATTAAATTCTGGAAAAGTTGGTGTGTTCTAAAACTTTTGACCAGTAGTGTACGTCAATTGACAATAAAAGGGTTTCTCAGCAATTTACAGAACAAAAGTGCTCACCATCCAATCGCTTTTTCAAAACCAGATCAGTGTTTTTTTTTCTATGTTGCTCCAAAGGTCTTGGTGTCTTACATCACCTTATTTCTATCCATCACAATACAATTCCCGCACTCCTGCGTAGTCAACGTATCAACATTACAGCTATAATTAAACTTACTGTTATGTGTAAAGAAGAGCCTTTTTTCCCTGTTCAATATGAATGTGATTCCTTTAAGGAAGCACATTGAACACGCTGCAGGAAAAAAAAATCTCTTTGAGCAAATTAATTCTCAGAACAAACACATGCAGTCAACCATGCAATCAACCATGCAATCAACCAGTCAACCATGCAGTCAACCATACATGGTGAAGGAATTGTTCTCTTTATGTGGAACCAGTTTCCCCAGCAGATGAACATCATGTTCTTTATTTGCACTCGGAAAATTGTTGCACATTAAAAATAGATTTGCTCGAAATACAACCAGTGGGAGTGTTTCTGCTCCATAGTTTTAGTGGAAATGAAAGTGATGGCAGTGTGATCTGTGTGCCTAATACACTCACATGAACATTCTTTGCATTCGTGACCAGAAATATATCTTATGTCACTTCCTGAAAGTTTCCGGCTACTGTATGACACACACACACACACACACACACACACACACACACACACACACACATTCAGTCATCATGTCATTATGTACTGGCGATTGTAAACAGTGTCTTCAGTCTAACCTGAGGGCATCTTTTCCCATCAGCAGCACATTACTCATTTTTCACCTCAGGCTTCCTTGTCCAGCTCTTTAAAGGCAATAAACCCTTTTATTGTCACCGGAATTGTCCCTCCCTTAAGTAAACATAGAAATTACCGTGATTGCTCTTGAGATTAATGCTCCCGATCTATTTCCTTATACCCACGAATGAGCATAAAAGTCACATTTATTGTCTTATTTCAGTGTTTCTTGCCACATTTCATCGAGCAACACGATGTCATAAAATGATAAAGTTGCTGACGAATTTGGCAGTCATAAAAAAAATGGAATTCTGTGGAAATAGAGCCACAGTTCAGTTCACAGGTCACAGGGTTCGTGAGTCTATATCACTTCTACAGAGATGTTTTTAATGTGTTTATTTAGTGCAGACAATCACTCAAACAATCGGCTGCATGAGCTCACTTCTTATCTCTGATGAAAGCCGGACATGCCCAAAGCGCCATGTTCTACCAGCAGCTGAATCACACGCTTAAATATTTTCTCTGTGTCAAACGTAATCTAACATGCATTGTGTTGACTGATAAATCAGGGCACAGGTTTCAAGGGGCACTAGGTCACCCTGTATTGACTCTAGTGTGGCTCTTTCTTCCATTATTGCACAAGTTTGAAACAAGACGAACAGGTGTACAGCTCACGTTTCAGCTCAGAGTCTTTGCTCCACTTTTGAAATCTCAGAAATTCCTCTTAGGTCACTGTTTCTATACGACATTTGGCAACAGGAATGTTTGCAAACCTGCCTGACAACTTAATGCAGACATTTCAAATACTGTTAATGTAAAGATCATATTCAAATTTGTATGTGAAAAGACAGTCCTCCCTCTTTTTTATATACACGGTCGCCCATAAAGTTGGAATAAAATATATTTTCTTACCTTTCCATGAAATGATTGTAACAATGTGATTTATTCTTGACAGATAAAGTGTATATCTTCTCAAAACGTTATAAAATCAATCTCTTCCAAACATATCACAATAAAACTGAAACCACATTTTACAGAAGATTGTCTCTGAAAATGATTCCGACTTTATGGGCGACCACGTATCATTTTGCCAACTTTTTTTAATAAGAGAATTCTATTCATCTATGTCTCAGTCTCAGTCTTTTTACCATTGGGTTTTTCTCTTTTTTCTCTCATTTATTGTGTTGCCGAATCATTTCCAACATTATTGACTGAATTCTATTCTTTAATTTTTTTCAAGTCTCGTTTAGGATATTTTCTGTGAAGCTGTACATGGACCCAGTGGTGTTTTGAATGCTAAATGCTAACTTTAGTGTTAGTTTACCAGTTTTTCAGTTCAGTATGCTGACATTTGCTTTCTTTGCTTAGTAGGGCTGAGACTGATGGGAACGTTCCTGTTCAAATATTAATGTGATTCCTTTAAGAAAGTATGTTGACATGTTCCAATAAAATCTTTTTTATGTCATCAGCAATTACAGGGTTGACTGCATGTGTTGCAGAGGTTCAGTTGTTTCATAGCTGTTTTTCACACAATGAAGGAATAATTCACTTGTTGTAAAATGTGAACAACATTCCAAACCACAAATGTCAATATGATTCATCGGATGGTACAATGGGTGTTCCAACCAAAAATGTAGATATTTCAATGTGGACTAACTGGTGAGTGTCGTGCTAGTGTGGTTTAAAAAACAAACAAAAAAGTCAATTACACCAAATCTGACTTACTGCCTCTAAATATGTCCAAAACCCTCAAATGTTTTTGATGTTAATTCAGATGCAAAAACATTATGAATACATAAAACACCCCTGTACTTGTATCTCAGCACTAATTGGTGTGAATGATTTGTGAAAGAGAAGCACAGGGTCCAGCATAAACACAAAGCCACTTCCTCCCGGCTACAGAGTGCAAGAAGGGATTAAACATTCACTTAATTTGCTTCTTTTCCTGATGATTGCACTGTGAATAAAGATTGCAGGGGTCTTTTAGGGGCAAGTCAAGTCAGGTTTATTCATTTAACCCAATCGTGCATGACACCCTCTGTCTTTACACCCTTGCTGTGGATCAGGAAACACTCTCCAAAAATAGCTTGACTGAGGAAAACAATGGCTTTAGGAAGATTAACAGAGAAGCTATGACTCTCCTTTGACTCATGTTCTAATTGAAAAATGAAAGTGATATCATTAAAATGTGCACAGATTTAGATAGATATGAACATGTTCATTTGCCTTTGCACACTTCATAATTATATCTACATTACTGATGATGATGATCTATCAAAGCCCTTTTATGATCTGAGGGACTGCTGGCAGGCCGATTAACTTTTCGGCCGTTTCTTTTTTTTTCATGTTCCGTTTCCATGTTTTTCTCATCCATTACAATGTGTTATTTTGGCCTACTGGATTTGAATATTTCTTCATACTGGGATCCATTAACAGTCTTTTGAATTGCATAAATTGGGTATGACTGGTACGAGCCAATGTGGTCAATCTGCCTGTATGACTCCATGTTTCACTCATGATTGTTGGCATTGCATTACAGAAGACAACCAGACAAACCACTTGTTATGTAAGTCTGTTAGTTTTGGAAGTGAAAACATCTTTCCTTCCTTCTATCTTCTCAAAAATGTCTTTTGATTGTGGTGTCATAGTAACCATCAACAAGTTTAAAACTTTGAAGACAGATAAAAATCAGCTGGACCTGCTAATGCTGTAAAACAACAGCAAAAATAAATTCTAATTCTATTCTAATTGAAAAATGAAAGTGATATCATTAAATTGTGCACAGATTTAAATAAATATGAACATGTTTAAGTTTCAGTGTCAATGGATGCCTATAACAAGCTGGAATTAACAGGCATGCTGCTTTTGCAGATCTATTCTGAAAAGAAATAGGTTACTCTATAAGCACTATTGGAATTGGGTCAGGGAGTATCACCTGAACATACTATGGACTGAGTCACAGCTTAAAGCTTTCCTGGCCTGGAAAACAAATTCAAATGGTTTTTGGGTGGAAAACTGTATTTTCCCCTGTCATGCAACACTGTAGGGACATTGACTAAATGGAAGTTTGGTTCAGTTTCATATTTTTTCGCAGGGGCCAAAATTCTGTAAAATGTAAATACTACTTAAAAATCGTTGTTAATATTTTGTAGGAAAGAAGAAAAACATTAATATAACAGGTGTTTACAAAGTTTTGAGCAGTTGTGTAACTGAACTTACCTTGTGAACTCCCTGCAGCTTTGTTCTCGGTACTAAATCATTTTTGTGGTTCTGTTTTACAGTGTCAGGCGCTCACTGTGATTACCATGTTTTTCCATCTCTGTTCTCCCTGGTCTTGTTCTCCTTCATTCCGTTCTTACTGTCATAACACATTTATTCCTTTGTATACATGTTGGAGTGCATGTCTGCACTTGTGAGCGCTGGTGGACTCAGGGTGCTCTAATGTTTGGGGGGGGGGGGGGAGAAAAAAAGGGTTTAAAGTGCCCTCTTGGATGGCCCAGTGGTAGATAAAACATAATGAAGGGCCCCCCAGGCGCCATTTTTATTATTTACAACCTGAGACGGCAAGAGTGGGTTAGTGTCAAAATACTGACAGAAAAAAACACACAGACTTTCTGCACTATCAAATACATAATATCTAATAATATCTAAAAAAAAAGGTAAAAAAAATTGGTTTAAAAGCATTTCTTTCCATTGTGAAGCTTCTGGTTTGAGACCGGAGCAGAATGCTACGGGTACTTTACGGTATGTCATCAGGGTGTGAGCAATGCTCTTTATTATTAACATTAAACAATGTTATCAGACCAATCACAAATCATGAAACAAATTCATGGTTGAAGAGAAACATAAAGCTGAACCGTTTTGACAAGAATCATCTGATCAACAGTCAGTCTTAATAAAGACAAGCCATGTTTGATGTTGCCAAAAATAAACATGTACCCGACCTGTTCTGTCCTCAGTTCAACCAATGCTGCTTGGCTACTTAAATTGGCACGTAGTTATTAAAACTTTGAGAGCACTAGTTAAGCTAATGCTAAATATGGCACAGCTAGCTAGTCTGTTTTCTTAGCTAAACATGAAGAGAGGAAGCAAATGCAGCAACCACCAACCAGCATCTTTAAAGCTCTCTAATGAACACTGTATTATACGGAGCCCCCCAGGGGACACGGGGGGGAAAAAAAGATGGGTGAAAAAAAAAAAAAATGATGGGTGAAAAAAAAAAATGATGGGTGAAAAAAAAAAAAAGGACGGACTTTTGCGAGATCCTGAGATACTTTTGCGAGATCCCGAGATAGTTTTGCTAAAGGAATAGCACATAAAGGATGTGGGGAATCCACAATGAATTCATGAACACATCAGAAGTGGTTTGGTGTTGATATCTATAAAAACAAGAGAGCTATTACAAAATAAAAGGCTTAAATATTGTACACATTGAATAAAAGGAATTGAAAAGGTGTGTATTGAAAATAAAGGGTGTGGGAAGTCCACAGTGAGTTCATGAACACATCAGAAGTCGTTTGGTGTTTATTAGATGAATTTCCACTGAGTTATTAAAAATAGAAAAGAAAGACGTTGCACTTTTGCGACGGTCCCTAAGCACTCTGGCTGCCGTTGGGCATTAGGACGTATATTCGGCCCGGTTACTTTAATCTTTCGCCAGACTCGCTGATTTTGGGGAGTTGATCAAGCCTGTGAAATGTCAGTCTTAGTTTTCTGTACAAAATAAAACCATCCTGGGGGAAATTGGTGCGGTTTTCGTGACGCTATTCCAGTTAGAACGCCGGAAAATAGGCGAATATCGCTCCTCCATTGCTCCTCTTCTTTCGTCAGTATCTCGGGATCTCGCAAAAGTATCTCAGGATCTCGCAAAAGTATCTCGGGATCTCGCAAAAGTATCTCAGGATCTCGCAAAACTATCTGGGGATCTCGCAAAACTATCTCGGGATCTCGCAAAAGTATCTCAGGATCTCGCAAAAGTCCGTCCTTTTTTTTTTTTCACCCATCATTTTTTTTTTCACCCATCATTTTTTTTTTTTTCACCCATCTTTTTTTTCCCCCGTGTCCCCTGGGGGGCTCCCTAGTATTATGCTTCTGTTATATGTAAAGAAAGAAAAGAAAAAAACGAGGTTGAAAAGAAAACTTATATGAGTGGCAGGCATCCATGTGTTAGCTAAGATTAGCTCAACTAAGAGTAGGGATAATTTACAGCTATTGTCGGTAATTTGTCAATTTGTCAGAAATGTTTCTGAATGGATTTAAGCCAACCAATAGGCCTACAATATCCAACAATTTATAATAACTATTATATTTGCCTACCATAACAGGTTACTATGGGGAAGGATATAGGAAAAATGTGGTATACTTATACTTTTTGCAAGAAATATAGCCTAACTTCCTTATTTCTAGGCTATATTATGAGTCATGCAATGCTAAAAGTAGTGTAGTCAGTCCCTGTTATTGTAAAACCTAGTCTTGCAAATTTTTTTTTTGCATGCAAGCAATATTTTTTTCCACAAGAGGTACTACTGTAGCTGAACATCCAGCTCGACCTGTCTTAGCAAGCATCCTTTCCTCCAGCCCTCAGGTGGTTTTCAGTCAGACTCCGCCTCCGTTATGTGAGGCCTATATCTACTGCAGCAGAGTGTGAGATCTGACAGAGCAGCAGAGGCAGGTCAGACTGAAGGGCAATAAAGCAGCTATTCATCCTGAGCGCTGACACTCAAACAATGGCAGGAGAACAACGCTTTGCAATCAGTGCTCGCATTATCGGAGCCGTCCACAGGGACACACCAAAACTCAAGGTGAGTTAAAACCTCAGGCGTTATTTGTTTAAAGTGTTGAATATATTTGCTGTATTTTATGTGTAAAGGTTTTGGTCTCTCATCCTTTATTTTTTCTCCACAGATGTTCATGATATCTGTCTTATGGTCTGATGAGACTGAAGTTATTGTCTACAGGTCCTTCCAAGATTTCAAGAAATTCCATGTAAGTCCAAAAAAAGAAAAAGAAAATATAAATAAATGCCACTTAGTGTACTACATGTGCTTTTTGTACCGTGGGATTTAAAATGAATACAAATGTTTTATTTCTCAAACAGAGGGAGCTGAAAAAGAGGTTTCCTCACATGAACCCTTTGAAGAAAAAGGACAGAGTGATCCCCAAATTTAATGGTAAGATTATTTTTGTGTATTTCTTTATGATGCAACTATGTATCTGCAGTAAGTTAATCGAGGAATAACCAATTATAACAGTTTAATATGTCTACAGACATGGTTTATTTAGCTTGCATGTCCTCTAAGAAGAATGCTTTACAAATATAGTTCTTATTCTCATCTTGAAAGTGCTTCCTCTCCTCTCTGCAGGGCAGGCCAGGAGGAGCAGCCTCCAGCAGAAAGGATCCAAGCGATCCATCCAACGCATGAAGTTCCTGGAGAGCTACTGCGACAAGCTGCTAAAGTGCGAGCAAACTGTGACTCAGAGCTCACAGGTCACACAGTTCTTCATGCCCAAAGACCAGGACCTGCAGCCAGACTTCACCAAGAACAGGTTGGCTGTCCTGTCAGTGTGTTTAGTTCACGTTACGCCAGAGGCAGATTGAATTCCTGCATATTAAACGACTGACTTCTCTCTCACACAGCGTCATGATCCTGCTGTCTGATGATCTGCCCGATGGCTCAGGAGGAGGGGATGTGACCCGCCTGCAGGGGAGCGGCATCACTCACCCGTTTGTCACCCAGACTTACCGCTGCGTGGCTGCTTACGAGACAAAGGACACCAAGAATCGTCCGTTTAAGGTCGCTGTGGACGAGAAGCTGGACGTGCTGATCAAAGATCCTGCAGGTCAGACTCCAGCTTCCATACAGCTGCTTACTGAAAATCACCAAAAACTTTTTATTTCCACTCTTTTCTGTGATGCTGAAAGTGTGTTTTATTTTCTCTCCAGGTTGGTGGCTGGTGGAGAACGAGAATAACGTCTTGGCTTGGTTTCCTGCTCCCTACCTGGAGTTATGTGAAGGAGAGGACGATGAGGACGCTGGATTCCAGCTTGCAGGTGAGAACTGATATCAAGCTTGATTTTACAACTGTATTTTTGTAACCTGACAATGGTATGAGCTGTGGCTTCATTTAGTGCCAATAAAGCATGCCAGAGGCTCATACTCAGCATTTTTCTGTGAAGCCTTGTTGTTACAAAAGCCCACCACCAGAGGGTGCTCTTAACCATTAAAAGTTAACGTGGATCTATTCCCTTAAACAAAACTCTTCAGCTGTTGAGCACTTCCTGAGCTTCTCGTCCTGTTTGTCACCTTTAGGTGCCCTGTACTGTGCCGTGAGGAGTTTCTCCTCTAAGAAGGAGGACGAGGTGTCTGTGCCCATCGGCTCTGTGGTGGAGGTGCTGAGGAAGTCTGACAACGGCTGGTGGCTCATCAGGTATCCCAATCTTATCTGTCTGCACTGCAAACAATAGAGAACAGGAATAAGGAGCACATTAAAGAGGCTGTGGTGAAGCATTCATGAATGCATCTTCTTTGTCTGCACATGCAACAAAGGTTACATTGTCTTTGTAGAGAGTCAGAAAGGTGGTTTTAATCCCTTTTCTTGGCAATCTTCTCTTCAGATTCAATGGCAAGGGAGGTTACGTCCCCTCCATGAACCTCCAGCCATACAACAACCCGCGAGCGGGCCTTTTCAGCCTGCAGAGGAAGCTGCACAGCTCCACTCTGAACCTGGCAACCAGCAGGGACCCTCAGGCTTCTCATCCAACCAGCATCAACCAAGACATTTCAGCAGCTCAGTCCAGAGGAGAGCCCAGTGTGCCCGGGCGTCTCCACAAGGCCCGCTCTCTAGACATCCTCTCTGAGACCTGGTCCCAGACACAGGTGGAGAGGGAGGCCTCAGCCTCAGACGGCCGCGCACGCAGCATGAGCAACACGAGCACCGAGAGCTTCTCCGGCTTCTCCACAGGCAGCGAATCCTCCTCCAGCTTAAGAGAGAGTCCTGCAGCCTCGCCCCAGCCCAGTGTCAGCGGGAGCCCTGATCTCAGCCTCTCCGACCGCCGCGACTCCAACATCAGCTCTGACAGCTCTGGATCTGTCAGCTCCAAAGGCAGTGAGACCAGCTCAATCGCTCCCAGAGTGCCCCCCAGACCCAGAACAGAGGAGATCCTGACCCGCTGCACCACCATGACCCGCAAGGCAGCCCTGGCCACCAAGACCCGGCTTCAGGTTCAGCCAGAGTCCAGCCACAGCCGCTAAAGAATCATTATTAAGTAACCTGTCTAATGTGTTTTGTGCAGCATTGTTCATGTCTCAGTTTGAAATCCTTGTCAAACCAAAGGTTGAAGAGATAGCGAGATAAATGTACGCTGAACACTACAAGATGTCTAAATATTTCCATTTGATTAAATGGAACAGGGCATCTTAAGTTTGAATATTTCACTCAGTCTAAAATAATAATGTAGCTTCAATGAAGCGTCAGAAGGAGCAAGTACAAGAAAGTGTATGTGACATTGTCATACAGTCGTCAACTAATATTTTCTCTAGTTTTGATGCCACTTAATAGGAAATTGAAATGTTTTTTTCTTATTCTTAACTGTATTTTATGTATTGCTCTTTACTGTTTATCATCATTTTTAACACATAGAAGTCAGTTCTGAACTGTTTAATGATAGAAAACATATTCATATTATTAATAAATTATTGTGCACTTTTCTATTTGTTTTCTCATTTACAACATTATCCTATGTTATATTTTATAATCTTATATACTGTATGTAGTACATATATAACGTATTAATGTTGTTAATTGTATGAATATTTACATTGTTGTCCCTTTATGTGCAGTATGGGCTGCAGAAAAACGTGTTCCCAATAAATGTCATCATCAAAATCATGTCAATAAAATCTAATTGTCACAAAAGTAACAAGATGTCCTTCATCCATTATAATAATGAGTGTTAACGGAATATAGAGAAGACTATTTTGCTAACCTTTCAGACATTTCTACATTAAATATGCACCAATGAATCACACCAGAATAATGCATGAGATGAGTATAAAAAAATCACTCAACATATGAAATAAGCATCTTGATGAAAGTGTTTAAAAATAGGTTTTAAGACACAGAGCTAGAAAACCATGAATGGGTTTGTAAATATGATGCTTAACCTCTTACCATCCAAAGTCCTAAATAAAAAAATAAAATAAAAAATGAATGCCACATACAAGTGGTGAACATCATTTGAAAGCTGTGAAACACCTGAAGATTAATTTGGGATACTCAGCTCAGCACTGTGTGTCAAGTTGTTCAAAAACATCTAATAAACATGACTCAATTCATTAATTAATTAAACCTATTGAGGTGTACAAGGGTTCAGAACAGGGCCGGGTCTAGGCAGGGGCAAGAGGGGGCCTGGCCCCCTCAAATAAATGTTGTGCCCCCTCAAACTAAATCCCCCAAAATATATTATATTTCATATATTTTTATTATCTCATGCCTCTCTCCTCCGCTCCACTTCTTAATGTCTTAATGTCTTGCTTGCCCCCTCAAATATAAAATATATCAAGTTGTTTCTTGTGTCATGTTTCTCGCCTCCGCTCCATCTCCCCTTTTCGCTCTGCTCAGTGTATCGGCCTGCTGCCGGCTCGCTGTGAGGGATAGCTGTCTGCCCAACTTCCAATCACCCTTCAGTATGCAAATGAGCCAGTGTCAGGTTTCTAATAGCAGCTTGCAGCAGTAAACTGCGAATGCGAAGCAAAGGAGCTCTGTTAAACTCGTTCATAGTGTTTTGTGTAGTGACATACTTAACCCTTGTGTTCTGTTCATATTTTTGTTACTCAGCCAGTGTTTGCGGGTCTGGTGGACCCGCTGCATTTTTTGGTTTTTAATTCAACACAATCAAACAATTTTATGTTAAAATACTCTACAGATGTTTACTTCATCCCAATTACAAGCAATATAAACAGCATACATGATTAATATTTGCCCCTTGCCTTTGTTAGATCATATTTTTGCATTAAAGTGCTACTCGTTTTTGTTTGTTTTTTTAAGAAAAATGTAATTTAAAAAAGAGAGTTGAAAACATTCAACAAATTTACAATTTTATTTTAGTTATATTAGAGATTTAACCCTTTCAGGTCATGTCAAATGTCCTGCACGAGTAATTGCCATCTGTGTTGGCTGTTTTTGCATTCTTATCACATTGGAAGCCATGCATGGTGGATCATTTCTTGGGCAAAAAGACCATTCCATTTTTTGACATCCAAATTTCTTCACTTGCTAGCTGCTGACTGGGGCTCACCACTGCTCACTGTTTGGTGCCGGGGTTGCTAGCCTTGTGGTTTGTCTTCATTTTGCAACTAGCTGATGCTAAATCTCATCATCTTCTTCAAAATCACTGTCCGACTCTGACTTTTCAGAAATGTGATCCTCATATTCTGTATCCTCTTCCTCTACATCATCATGAAAAGCTTCTCTGGCCTCCTGTACGGAGAATCTTTTGCCCATTTTGAGCAATTGTATTGTATCAGTTGTCACTGGCAAAGCTCCATTTATTGTGCCCCAGCCCAAATTTGCAGCTAGGATAGAGTAGCCTATGTGGAAAAAAGTAATTTGTATTATAAAAAAAAAAAAATAATAGTAATAATAAAAAAATAAAAAAAATAGTAATAGTAATTTGTATTATAAAAAAAAAAAATACAAAAAAAAAAAAAAAAAAAAAAAAAAACATCCTCCTGAGGGATTGCCACCTTATCGTGGTCAGGAGGTTTGAGTGTCTCAGTGACCCTAAGGGCTAACCCAACAGAAGCTAGTCTTCATAGGGCAGGTCTTAGGGTAGAGGCCTGACAAAGTGCAGTCAGTTTAGGTTGAGGGTAGGACATACAACTAACAGCAACCCAAGTTCATATATTGTTAGTGTAACAACAATAACTACAATAAAATAAGTGTGTTAAGCATTTGAGACCACAGTACTTTACAAGGCACTTGTTCAGTGTACCTGCATCCGAGTGAGTGAATTTGTCAGTTAGACATGGTAAAAGGTGCTGGAGCACAATGCCCCCTCAAGATTTGTGGCTGCCTCCTCATACATGCCTGTCTAGACCCGGCCCTGGTTCAGAACATTAATATATGCCCCTTTGAAATCCATCTCCATGTTCAACTATGTCCCATTAGTAGTTGTAGCAATTTTTGGGTTGATACCATTTGTTACATACATTTGGTGCTGAATTATGCAATTTTTTCCATATTGACAATGGATGAAATGGTAAAAAATAAATAAATAAAAACCTCCAGAATATTACATCAATATACAAAATTATCTGAGTTGATCACAGTTGGTGAATTTAAATTTATTCTAAATGATAAAGAAATAATTTCCCTTGGTCAGTGTGACTGCTCCATATAAGTCTCTACTGAGGCTCCTTCACTGTTGTTGTGATGGCTGTATTTGTATTTAATTGTATTTAATTGTTTATGTTAACTGTGTTTAAATGTTGTGACTTGTCACTTTTTATGCTGCTTTCTTGGCCAGGTCTCTGTTGGAAAAGAGATTTTTTTAATCTCAACGAGACTTTTACCTGGTTTAATGAAGGATCTATATATAAATATATAATTGCCCCTGCTACAGCCTCCGCAAGAAAATAAAAATGGTGAAAATAGGGACGGCCCGCCTGTGGGATAGTATTGAAATAATACACAATGGGAACATTGAGGAGGAAGTATTTGGCTGTTAGACTCCATCGTGATGTCATATTTTAAGTGGTAGGGATTACATGAGCTGTCCGGGAATATTCAAGAATATTCTACACACACACACACACACACACACACACACACATTCTTGTACTTCTATCTTTGTGAGGACCCTCATTGTAATAGTGGATTCCCTTGCAAGGTTATAATAGTTTGGGTTTTCATCAGTTTTAGTTTTAATTTTGTTGTGAATTTTTGTTTTTAAATCCAGTTAGTTTTAATTAGTTTTTAGAGTGAGGTTGCTAGTTTTAGTTTAGTTTTTTGTTAGTTTTAGTTTTTTGTAATGGGGTATTTGTTGGGTGGGAGATTAAAAGAGGTCATGGTAAATTTTGCCTTTATTTCCTTTGTCTTATCCATCTTTATTATGTATGAAAAAAGTTGACAAAGATGAAAATGAAGGACATTTTCACTATAATTTTAGTTAGTTTTGTAACCACACAATCCAGTTTCAGTTAATTATCATTTTTTGTAACCTTAACCTTAGAACAAAGTCTGAAATCTCAAAAAAGCCTTTTAAGAAGTGAGGACCGGCCGAAATGTCCTCACTTTGCAAAAATGTCCTCACTCTGTTGGTTAAAAACGTGTTCTGGTCCTCACTATGTAGGAAGTTCAAGAACGCACACACACACACACACACACACACTAATATTTAAGGCCTCTGTCAGTCACAGGTCCATATTATTTTTAATATCATTGTCAATAATATGCACTCACACTTGTATGTGCAGACGTGCATGTGAATGTATAACACAATTCAGCCTCTTCACCAGTGAAAGAAGTATTCAGATCCCTTAGTGGAAAAGCACATATACGACACTCCAAAAAGACTCCACAACAAGTAAAAGTCCTGCATTCAAAATTTACTTGAGTAAAAGTACAGAAGTAGTTTGTTAGTTTCAAAAGTAAAATGACCCACTCAGATTGTTTAATATATTCCAAATATATTATTAGATTATTTGTATTCATGCATTTATGTAAGCTGCATTTCAATTTTCTCAAGGTAGGGCTCATTTTAACTACTTACTATATTGTTATGAGTGTTAATTTAAAAAGCACTGTGTCATGTTTTTAATATTAAATCTCGACCTGAAAAGTAACTTAAGCTGTCTGATAAATGTAGTTGAGTAACAAGTACAAATGTAGTGAAGTATAAAGTTACATAAAATAGAAATACTTAAGTAAAGTACCTCAAAATTGTACTTAAGTGCAGTATTTGAGTAAATATACTACAGAGTTAGTGCTCTCTCTGCAACAATTTATAAAAATCTGGGCATTGTGCACAAAAACACTGAAGTATTTTAGGTGATACAACATACATACATTTAATTTCTTATAAGTTGAGGCAATTTTTTTCTAAATATTTTCTCATCAAACTCTGCTGTTGCTGCTCAGGAAACTGTGTCTCAATATGATGTTACCTACTAAAACATCAGACTCCTTGATTTAGTTCCATGTGCATTGCTCCTGACATTGGCACGATTGTAACGCCGCTATGAAATGTCAGCTAATGTTGCGACCACAATTTTGAGTTAGCATTGATACGCTATTGAATACTCTTGCATAGACATAGACATATACATATATATACATATATATATATAGATGTCTATGTACTCTTGTAGTAACAAGCAGCGCCGCTGGCATCAGTTAGCCGCTAGCATCAGTTAGCCGCTAGCTTTCGCTAATGACTGAATTTCACAACAAAGAAATAAGAGTTAGCAGAACTATTGTCCCTTGTTTTGAACCCCAACTTAAAGATATAAGTAACAACAATTCACAAACTTGTTTTTGAGCAGACAACTGGCTTCCTTTGTTGTGCTAACTTACATTATTGCCTAAATGTCAATCATTTATATTTCCAAGTTTTACCAACTTAAATCACTGTTTTAGGCCAAAAAATACAAGTTGGCTTTTTTGCAGTGTATGCCCTGAAACTATTAAATAGTTTTTAATTTTTACAACTCATACTTGTGTATTTTCCCTCATTCTATTCCGATGGTAGGGCTTAATTGGTGCCTGTGTAATTTCAAGTTTTACATAAGCATTCTTGTGTTATTACTTGACTGAGTTTAATGTGTGTTGCTTTATACAAGGCCTAGACGAATTGATGCTGGTTTGAATTTGATTTGATTCAGATTTTTCTTCTGTTCACTCACTTTGTTCACACACACCTGCCTAAAACTTTTGCACAGTACTGTATGTACGTCAAAAAGTGAAATGTGGTCAGTAAAAACAAATTTAATGTTTTGTTATGGTGACCTGAGTGCAAAGCCACGTTTTGATATTCATTAAACAGTAGACACAGGAAAGTATTGCAAAAGCCTTTATGCAGTTTAGGAATAAATGATAAATAAGGTAATTATCTCTTCAAGAACGCTGATATCTTCTAACGTTCTGAACCCATATACACCTTAATAGGTTTAATTAAATAAAGAATTAAGTCATTATTAGATATTTTTGAACAACTTGACATACATTGCTGAGGTGTATCTCTGGAGTCCATCAATTTATTGAAAATACACATGTTTTATTTACAGCAATGACTTTATATATATATGATATGTAGACAAGCTGAGAAAGCCAGTTAAAAGTTCAATCATAGGAGCTTTCCCAGTGTGACATTTATGTTTCTATTTTTTTTTTTACCATTTTTAAAATGTGAATTTTCTTTCTACAATGAAAACTATTACTATTTTTAATTTACGTGCAAATAGACGGTTTTGTAGTTTTATTATTTATTTATTTTTTTCTGCTGTTTTTGTGTGTATACATTTTTTTTTTTAATGGTACATTTCCATAGACACCTTTGTCTTTTGTTTGTATTTTCTGTTCCTGGCAGCTTTATATTTGTTAATTAAAATAGAATTAAAAATCTGACTGATAGCCAAGTAAGAGGTAAGGACAGACTGAAAGATGCTAAACAGAGACAGAATGCATAGGAAGTTGACAAATTTGAACCAAAATCTCCTGGACTTCAGAGGTTTAATCTTCAGGTTCACAGCTTTCAGATAATGTTCACCACTTCGATGTGGCATTTATTTTTGACCTGCTATCTCCTGGTAAACATCCACTGCCCACAACCCCAAATTCTCAATAAAAAGGACTTTGGATGGTAAGAGGTTAAGCATCATCTGAGCATCTCTGTCCGTGCAGTCCATCCTGATTGAACGAGACATTTGGACATACTTGTAAACTTGGACCTAACTTTGAGTAGACAAAGGACAGGGTTGTGCAAATTAGGAATATTTCATGAAAAAGATCTAGACCGCTGATATCATCTACATTCTTTCAACACGTTATACTCATGTCATAGCCAAAATATAATTTCCAAACCCATTCATGGTCTTAGGCTAGCTAGCTCTGTATCTTTTTTAAATCATTTTTGGAAAACCTATTACTCATTAATGAAGGACATCTTGTTCCTTTAGTGACAATTAGATTTTATTGACATGTTCTTGTTCAACACATTATGAAGCTGCACTGGGAAAAGCACACACTGTACAAGCAGAAACAGCAATATAAATATTCATTACAACAGAAATATAAGGTAATGATTAATTAAATTATGTGTTCTGACAGGAAGCTGCCTGGAAGGAAACTTGTTCACCACATCTGTTTCTTAACAGTGGCTGAATAAGCACAGAGTAACGTGTTCTTTGCTGCTGGAGACCACATGCTCATTTCTATTAGGAGAAGCTGTTTACATACAGTATATAAGATGATGAAATATAACATAGAACATTGTAAATGATAAAAACAAATAAAAAGGTGCACAATAATTTATCAATGATATAATAATTTAGTGATAAACTATATATTCTATCATTGAACAGTTAAAAACTGACTTTTATGTGTTAAAAATTATGATGAAAAGTAAAAAGCAATACTTAAAATACAGTTAAGAATAAGAAAAAAACATTTCAATTTCCTATTAAGTGGCATCAAAACTAGAGAAAATATTAGTTTACGACTGTATGACAATGTCACATACACTTTCTTGTACTTGCTCCTTCTGACGCTTCATTGAAGCTACATTATTATTTTAGACTGAGTGAAATATTCAAACTTATGATGCCCTGTTCCATTTAATCAAATGGAAATATTTAGACATCTTGTAGTGTTCAGCGTACATTTATCTTGATATCTCTTCAACCTTTGGTTTGACAAGGATTTCAAACTGAGACATGAACAATGCTGCACAAAACACATTAGACAGGTTACTTAATAATGATTCTTTAGCGGCTGTGGCTGGACTCTGGCTGAACCTGAAGCCGGGTCTTGGTGGCCAGGGCTGCCTTGCGGGTCATGGTGGTGCAGCGGGTCAGGATCTCCTCTGTTCTGGGTCTGGGGGGCACTCTGGGAGCGATTGAGGTGGTCTCACTGCCTTTGGAGCTGACAGATCCAGAGCTGTCAGAGCTGATGTTGGAGTCGCGGCGGTCGGAGAGGCTGAGATCAGGGCTCCCGCTGACACTGGGCTGGGGCGAGGCTGCAGGACTCTCTCTTAAGCTGGAGGAGGATTCGCTGCCTGTGGAGAAGCCGGAGAAGCTCTCGGTGCTCGTGTTGCTCATGCTGCGTGCGCGGCCGTCTGAGGCTGAGGCCTCCCTCTCCACCTGTGTCTGGGACCAGGTCTCAGAGAGGATGTCTAGAGAGCGGGCCTTGTGGAGACGCCCGGGCACACTGGGCTCTCCTCTGGACTGAGCTGCTGAAATGTCTTGGTTGATGCTGGTTGGATGAGAAGCCTGAGGGTCCCTGCTGGTTGCCAGGTTCAGAGTGGAGCTGTGCAGCTTCCTCTGCAGGCTGAAAAGGCCCGCTCGCGGGTTGTTGTACGGCTGGAGGTTCATGGAGGGGACGTAACCTCCCTTGCCATTGAATCTGAAGAGAAGATTGCCAAGAAAAGGGATTAAAACCACCTTTCTGACTCTCTACAAAGACAATGTAACCTTTGTTGCATGTGCAGACAAAGAAGATGCATTCATGAATGCTTCACCACAGCCTCTTTAATGTGCTCCTTATTCCTGTTCTCTATTGTTTGCAATGCAGACAGATAAGATTGGGATACCTGATGAGCCACCAGCCGTTGTCAGACTTCCTCAGCACCTCCACCACAGAGCCGATGGGCACAGACACCTCGTCCTCCTTCTTAGAGGAGAAACTCCTCACGGCACAGTACAGGGCACCTAAAGGTGACAAACAGGACCAGAAGCTCAGGAAGTGCTCAACAGCTGAAGAGTTTTGTTTAAGGGAATAGATCCACGTTAACTTTTAATGGTTAAGAGCACCCTCTGGTGTTGGGCTTTTGTAACAACAAGGCTTCACAGAAAAATGCTGAGTATGAGCCTCTGGCATGCTTTATTGGCACTAAATGAAGCCACAGCTCATACCATTGTCAGCTTACAAAAATACAGTTGTAAAATCAAGCTTGATATCAGTTCTCACCTGCAAGCTGGAATCCAGCGTCCTCATCGTCCTCTCCTTCACATAACTCCAGGTAGGGAGCAGGAAACCAAGCCAAAACGTTATTCTCGTTCTCCACCAGCCACCAACCTGGAGAGAAAATAAAACATACTTTCAGCATCACAGAAAAGAGTGTAAATAAAAAGTTTTTGGCTATTTTCAGTAAGCAGCTGTATGGAAGCTGGAGTCTGACCTGCAGGATCTTTGATCAGCACGTCCAGCTTCTCGTCCACAGCGACCTTAAACGGACGATTCTTGGTGTCCTTTGTCTCGTAAGCAGCCACGCAGCGGTAAGTCTGGGTGACAAACGGGTGAGTGATGCCGCTCCCCTGCAGGCGGGTCACATCCCCTCCTCCTGAGCCATCGGGCAGATCATCAGACAGCAGGATCATGACGCTGTGTGAGAGAGAGTCAGTCGTTTAATATGCAGGAATTCAATCTGCCTCTGGCGTAACGTGAACTAAACACACTGACAGGACAGCCAACCTGTTCTTGGTGAAGTCTGGCTGCAGGTCCTGGTCTTTGGGCATGAAGAACTGTGTGACCTGTGAGCTCTGAGTCACAGTTTGCTCGCACTTTAGCAGCTTGTCGCAGTAGCTCTCCAGGAACTTCATGCGTTGGATGGATCGCTTGGATCCTTTCTGCTGGAGGCTGCTCCTCCTGGCCTGCCCTGCAGAGAGGAGAGGAAGCACTTTCAAGATGAGAATAAGAACTATATTTGTAAAGCATTCTTCTTAGAAGACATGCAAGCTAAATAAACCATGTCTGTAGACATATTAAACTGTTTTAATTGTTTTTTCCTCGATTAACTTACTGCAGATACATAGTTGCATCATAAAGAAATACACAAAAATAATCTTACCATTAAATTTGGGGATCACTCTGTCCTTTTTCTTCAAAGGGTTCATGTGAGGAAACCTCTTTTTCAGCTCCCTCTGTTTGAGAAATAAAACATTTGTATTCATTTTAAATCCCACAGTACAAAAAGCACATGTAGTACACTAAGTGGCATTTATTTATATTTTCTTTTTCTTTTTTTGGACTTACATGGAATTTCTTGAAATCTTGGAAGGACCTGTAGACAATAACTTCAGTCTCATCAGACCATAAGACAGATATCATGAACATCTGTGGAGAGAGAAAAAATAAAGGATGAGAGACCAAAAACTTTACACATAAAATACAGCAAATATATTCAACACTTTAAACAAATAACGCCTGAGGTTTTAACTCACCTTTAGTTTTGGTGTGTCCCTGTGGACGGCTCCGATAAGTCGAGCACTGATTGCAAAGCGTTGTTCTCCTGCCATTGTTTGAGTGTCAGCGCTCAGGATGAATAGCTGCTTTATTGCCCTTCAGTCTGACCTGCCTCTGCTGCTCTGTCAGATCTCACACTCTGCTGCAGTAGATATAGGCCTCACATAACGGAGGCGGAGTCTGACTGAAAACCACCTGAGGGCTGGAGGAAAGGATGCTCACATGCAGAGGTGTGCCCAGACAGGTGGAGCTGGATGTTAGGCCACACTAATGAGTGTCACAGACATCATGTAGGAGAATGTTGTAAAGCTCTTCTGAGAAGAATACCTGCATGTGGAAAGAAAAATCCCCTGTTTAATTGCTGGATTCAGTTCTACAATAACATTATGTTCACAAATGACTCACTTTACCTGAACTAATAGCAATGTATTACTGATCATGTTATGCAGTGATGTGTTAATTAGCTTTTGTCCTAATGCACATTCTCTGGGTGTCAACGGTTTCTCTGTCTCCTTTATCAGAGAATCAACTAAGCCAACTTGTTATTTAGCCTGTTGTTTTCTTCTTCACTGGTTGAAATTATATAAAAGTATAAAACTCTTTGAGACAATGATTCTACTTCTCACTTGATTTTTTGCCTCAGAAAACGTTTTCCTACTGAGTTTATGGTCTTAATTGCTAGTGTTGATCTTCTTCAATATAGTATAATGCTTATTTTGTAAATAAAAAACATTTAAAGTAAAATAGACGATAAAGCATGATATATTTTAGGGCGTGGTTATCCTGTGATAAACAAGTCACTACCAAGGCAAACTTTGATGCTTTCAGTTCATGAAAGTTATTTTTTTTATTGTTTTAGTCACTTACTACATTTGGTTGGATTAAAAAACCAAAGAAGTCAACTGTTCATTTGAAATGGAAGATGAACCTTGTTAACAAAGTTAGCTAGGTAGCGCTAGCTGATAATTTAGTATCCTTTCAGCTCCTGATTCATTCTGTGTATTTGCTGGTTCCAAAAAACAAGAGAGTGAGAGCCAAAATGACGTCACATGTTATATACACTCTAAGGCAGCTATTCTCAACCTTGGGGTCGGGACCCCAATTGGGGTCGCAAGATGATTTCTGGGGGTCGCCAAATCATTTTGGAAGTCAGCTCTGTCTCCACTTTTTGGGTAATTTTATGTTTTTGTTTTATTCATTTTGTGTCTTTTTTGGTCATTTTGTTTCTTTTTAGGGCCATTTTGTGTCCTTTTTTTTGGCCATTTTGTGTCTTTTTTTGGTCATTTTGTGGGTTTTTTGTGGTCATTTTTTGTCATTTTGTGGTCAATTTGAGTCGTTTTTTGCTTAATTTTATGTATTTTTTTGGTCATTTTGGGCAGAGAGATGTTTTAGTTGTTGTCTGCTTCATTATTTGTCCAAAATTCGTCGTATCATGAGTTTGTATGATCTGAACTGTGTGTGTGAGATTCTGTTCAATGAGCAGGGGTCGTGGACAGCATGCATTTTAAATCGGGGGTCGTGACTCAAAAAGGTTGAGAACTACTGCTCTAAGGTACAGACGTTAGCTGTACCGTTAAGCTAGTTTAGCCATGAATCCAGTCAGCCTCTGAACTGCTCTTGGTCCAAAAGTCCAGCATAACCCCTTGTAAAACCACAATGCATACTTTCTAAACTTTAATTTTTGTATGAATTAAACCTACAAAACCTGTAATTTAGCTAGCGTTACGAGAGCCGGTAAACAGATTATGTTACCTTTTGGCAAAGCCTGCTAGCTGTTTTCCCATTTCCAGTCTTAATGCTAAGCTAAGTTAACATTGTCATAAGATATTTGTCTTGTGAGTCTCTGCAAGAAGTTAAGTAAGTCTCTTTCCTAAAACAATTATTTTTTTATTAGATGCTCCATGATAGGAATATTTTTTCTCATAATACAGGTACATTTTTCAACTTTTAATTTGACACAAAAGCATTTCTTTGATGCACGCAAACATGTTATTACTTTTGCAAGAATTTATTACATAAGCTGCTGTCTTCCTCAATCGCTTCCTGTCATCTTGTGCATCCCCGACTCCCATAATTAAAACTTTTTTGCACGTGCAGCCACTTCACGCCTGTCATCTGGCAGCAATATCCCTTATCAGGAACTACTGTGGAGAGGTCTGTGTGTTTGTGTGTGTGTGTGTGTGTGTGTGTGTGTGTGTGTGAGAGAGAGAGAGAGAGAGAGAGAGAGAGAGAGAGAGAGAGAGCACAGGTGTTTCTTCAAAGTGAGGACTGCATGAGATGGAGGGGGTTATCCCAACCACTCATCAGATGGACGTGGGTGTGGAGTCCTTGACTGAAGTGGCGCCAGGATTTTATCACACACACTCACCCAAACACACACACTCACACAGTGTTATGGTGTAAAAGGTCAGGACTGTCCAGCTTTGTGTACGACCTGACGAGATGTCAGCACCTGTGTGTAAAGCCACATGAGGTTTCCCACAATGAAGACCATGAAACTGGATTTTTTGGGCATCTGTTGATGACACAATAAACAATACAAAATGTGTTGTTTAGTCCTAAAACAACTGTTTATGGACAAAATCGCACAACTGCTTGCATTCTGTGGGAAAAATAGTATTAGCTTCTTGATATTTAAACAATAAACAGAGCACAAGAGCACAGTGAATTAAAATCATGTCTCATGAACAAATGGGCAGACAAGCTTACTGAAGTATCTATGGTTCCCAATCCATGTTTCTATTGTTTCTTTTAAGTTTCCCTCACTACTTTGCAATGTCTGGTTCCTGTATGCTAACTCACTTAAATAAGTCTAAATCACTTCATCATGTAACGTCCTCCTGTTCTTTGATCATGTAAGGCTGACACTCTGTATATAAGGAAGAAAGTTTACTTTTTCGAGAGAGATTGCTGAGACTCTCTCCGTGTACAAGTAACTAAAGGCTTTGTTTGACCACACCGGCTTGCTGCATTTTTCCTTCAGACTTAGAAACATTCTCAATATTTATATATATTATAAGAAACTGCAACTACACTGCAAAAAAAGAAAAGTTGGGTGAACTCATAATCTAAAGGCAACAAACTTCGATACAATTTTAAGTTGGACAATTAAACTAAATATTTTAAGTTTTGTTTTTGAGTTTGCTCAACTCAATTGAGATGAATTCAGATTTTTGTCAACTCAACTGTAAGTTGTACTAATTTATAATTTTACATTGTAATAACTTTTAATCCTTACTTCTGCTAACTTCCGCAATGTGCTGAATTGGCACGATTGTAACGCCGCTATGAAATGTCAGCTAATGTTGCGACCACAATTTTGAGTTAGCATTGATACGCTAATGGCTACTCTTGTAGCTGTAACAAGCAGTGCCGCTAGCATCAGTTAGCCGCTAGCATCAATTAGCCGCTAGCATCAGTTAGCCGCTAGCTTTCGCTAATGAATTTCACAGATTTCCTGCATTTCACAACAAAGAAATAAGAGTTAGCAGAGCTATTGTCCCTTGTTGTGAACCTCAACTTAAAGATATAAGTAACAACAACTTGCTAACTTACATTATTGCCCTAAATGTCAATCATTTATATTTCCAAGTTTTACCAACTTAAATCACTGTTTAAGGCCAAAAAATACAAGTTGGCTTTTTTGCAGTGTACAATTCTCACAAAGCACATTTTCATATTATAAAAAGTGAATTGTTGGATGGCTCACAGTGCCAGTTGTTTAATATTTTACTATTTTCAGAATAATAATGTAATGATATGATCATTCTTGTATGGGATTTTGTCACTCGTTTAACATGTATGTCTAGGATTTGAGAAAAGGTAAACACCATTATTAGTAATTATTAAGAAAGAAAAAATATTTAAGGTGAGACACTACGGGCAAAACCACTTTCTTTTTCATGTACTGGTCAATTTTGATTTTTTTTCCCTATTTTCCACCCATAACAAGTGTTCTTTCAGACCACTGGAAAGAAAATACATTTTTAACCAGTTGGCATTCAAAGGGGTTTGGGTTAAAAAACGTTGGTCATTCTGGAGAGTCTCAGCTTTCAAGTGATACCCAGTATAGGTTATTTAAAACCTGTTTAGGAACCCCATTATGCACAAATATTCAAATACAGTAGGCGGAAATAGCAAATTTGTACTACATGAAAAAGACTATTTAGTTTTTTTTTCCTTAATTTTAAAAAAAAAGAGAGCCAGAGGGCCTATTTTCATTGAGATAGCATGACGTCAGAGGCTGTGAAAATTAACATTCCCGTGTCTATAGATTTGTGAACCTGGTCTCACAGGAATCCGTGAAATAGCCACGGATTCACTTAACTCAAAATCCGTGGAATAGCCACGGAATCACTCAAATTTCCATGAAATTGACACGGATTTCGCTACAATGCAAGTTAATGACAGTCATATCCCGTGGCTATTCCATGGATATTTCTTCCTATTGGTTTGTTCCAAGTCACGTGACTTTCAAGGTCCCGGCTGTCAGAACAAAAAACATGGTGGACAGTTCTCTCATTTTTAGTGAAAAAATCAATATTTTGACTTAGTTTCTGCATAAAAATGGATTTTGATCACATTTCTAGCGAGAAATATATGTTTTATTTTCTAAATATTCACTCAGTGAATGTACGTAATCACTTTGTATGTTGGAATAGCCACGGGATATGACTGTCATTAACTTGCATTGTAGCGAAATCCGTGTCAGTTTCACGGAAATTTGAGTGATTCCGTGGCTATTCCACGGATTTTGAGTTAAGCAAATCCTTGGCTATTTCACGGATTCCTGTGAGACCATGTTGAGATTTGTATAGATTATATATCTTCTAGTTTAATATGACACCAGTATCTCCAGTATATTCCTAATATGAGCCCACCAAAGCCTCCGGAAAGAAAAGAAAAAAACGGTGAAAATATTGACAATGAGTATTGACCAGTTCTTCAACAGGTTTTACTGAGGCTCCCCTAGTACTACAGGCGGTCATTTCTTGCTTACAGCCATCAGACTGTACGACTCTGCAGATACAGGTTGATGCTAACAGTTGCATTTGTAACCTCAATCAATGGGGCAGGTTTCATGGTAATATCTATAAGTAAATATATTCGTTACCCTATTCAACTGTAGGGTCTTGCAAAATGTATGGAATTTTACAATATATACAGTACAGGCCAAAAGTTTGGACACACCTTCTCATTCAATGTGTTTCCTTTATTTTCATGACTATGTACATTGTAGATTCATCAAAACTATTAATGAACACATGTGGAATTATGTACTTAACAAAAAAGTGTGAAATAACTGAAAACATGTCTTATATTCTAGTAAGCAAAGGGTGGCTACTTTGAGGAATCTAAAATACAAGACATGTTTTCAGTTATTTCACACTTTTTTGTTAAGTACATAATTCCATATGTGTTCATTCATAGTTTTGATGCCTTTAGTGAGAATCTACAATGTAAATAGTCATGAAAATAAAGAAAACGCATTGAAAAAGAAGGTGTGTGTCCAAACGTTTGGCCTGTACTCTATCTTTCTCATACTCTGAGCCAGAAATCTCCACTTCAGGAGCATTAACATGCATCAGACTTTCCAGTTTTATTCATATTTCTATTCAGGGCTACAAAGGGCTTTGTTCATATATCATTCATAGTCTCTTTTATTGAGAATTAACTCCTAGAAACAAGAAGAAAAAAAAGTTTTTTTTATAAGGCTGTTAACAATAGTTTCTGATTTATGGAACAAGAGATATCCTAACTTCCCTCTTCAGAAACGATTGACCCTAATACGTCAACAAGTTGAAACAAAAACTTGGTTTTAAAGGACCAGTGGAGGTGTAGGTAAAGTGAGTGAAACCAGTTGTTCAACAGGTTTGACCCAGGCTCCACCACTACTACAGGCGGTCATTCCTGCTTACAGCCATCTAATGCTGCAGGACTAAACCTGGACTAATACTGCACCTAAACACAAACTTCCCTCTTCAGAAACATTTGATTCTAATATGTCAATAAGTTGAAACAAAAAAATTGAACCTGGCATGTTCAGATTTCTGTTCTTGAAAATTATACAAATCAGCACGTATTTAATAAGATAAAGCCTCATTTGCACATTTATTTAAAAACCTTTAAAACAAAAAGTAATTATCCACCCCTTCAAAGCTATGCTGCAAAACTAACAAGTACTTTAAAATCTTCACGTAATACAGTCATAAGTACAATTTATTTGTTGTTGATGTTTCCAAAAACAAAAAGTACAGATAGTAGAAATATGTACTTGAGTACAGTCCTTATATGAATGTATTTTAATATGGGCCTGCCCTGCTAATTACTGATAAGGAGAAGGAAGCAAAAATATTTTCTTTTCTTGCAAGGAAGGAAGCAACCGTGTTTAATCAAATATGGCCACATAGTACTGGTTAACCTCCTAGTTAACCACAAACCAAACAAGAGAGGACGTGACATGAAGCATGCACCTTTGCCCCTTGACAAACATTGCCAAATTCTTCAGAGTGTAAAAAAGAAAGCACTGCTAAAGTTTTTATCTTTTGGAGAAATATATGCATTAATATAATTTCTAAAAAGCTAACATTTGTCCTCTTACTTATATTGGAGAAGACTGATTACTCTGTATGCATAAAAATTTGATCTTTTTATTTCATCTGTAGTAAAAAAATTAAAAAATAAACAGAATTTGCCTCCAGCCAATGAAATAAAGATTAGCATACAACAGTGTGATCTTTATAACTATTTTATTGACTCATAGAGGATAGCACCTGTATGTTGAGGTATTTTTTACCCAATTAACCCGTAGAGATTCCCCTCCAAAACACAGCACCCCAGAAAAATGAGAATGTGTTCCTGTGCGTCCCTCAGGGCATCAGCACAGAAGAGAATCTTTTGCAGGCTGTTAGATAATAGCATAATAAGCAGTAAGAGTTTACCTAGGCAGTGGATCAGTGTGTGCCTGCCAATCTTTTTTTAGCTATGATTAATAGCTCTGTCATCAAAAAGATCTTCCTTCCTGTCTTTAAAAAAACACAATTTTCTTTCATCCGGATTTTCCACATAGCACCACAGAGCATCATCTTGTTTGATTTGGACTTGCTTCACAATCAGGTCTTTGTCTTGGTGTCCTCAAAACTGACAATGGAAATGTGAGAGAAAAAGTCCAGGTGCATGGCTCATAACTTTCATTTCTCTCTATCTCTACTTGATATTTACACCAATATGAGTGTTAACATCTGCAAAAATTCATTCGTTGGAAACAAAAACTTGCACATACTAACCTGACAGAGTCCTTCGCATCTTTAAAAATATGAATAGATGCCAAACACTACAGATTAGGAGTTATAAAGTTATAAAGGACCAATTATCAACAGCAGCAGAAAGAAAGTCAGCGATGCAGCCTTTGTCAGTTATGCTCCCAGACTATGGACATGCTGCCTATAGATATCAGAGAAATCAGCTTGCTAGATATTTTCTTAAAAAAAGCTTAGAATATATCTCTTTACTCAAGTATTCAAATGGCTTTGCATTTGTTCTCTGCAGCACTTTTTAATACTGATTTTTACATTTTTATGATCTGTTAGAGCGTAAAGCTTTTACAGCTTCTACCTCTCACCCGGGTTCTTTTTTCTAAACTTGGTTTTACAAAACACTCAATGACACAAATTAATAAAGTCAACCATTTATTGAAAGAATCATAGCCAAATGCAATGCTCAGCGCTGGACTCTGCCAAGTGACCCCGATGGCACCACAGGACGGAGTGATTACAAAAAACCTTAATGTTACACACAGCTTCTTGGATTTTGGCGAAATCCCGGACAATGGGCAACATGGTCTCACAGAAATCCGTGAAATAGCCACGGATTTCGCTTAACTCAAAATCCGTGGAATAGCCACGGAATCGCTCAAATTTCCGTGAAACTGACACGGATTTCGCTACAATGCAAGTTAATGACAGTCATATTTTTCTGGCGAGATCTTCACCACAAAGTGATTATGTACATTCACTGAGTGAATATTTAGGAAATAAAACATATATTTCTCGCTAGACATGTGATCAAAATCCATTTTTATGCAGAAACAAAGTCAAAATATAATTTTTTTCACTAAAAATGAGATGATGTTTTTTGTTCTGACCGCCGGAACCTTGAAAGTCACGTGACTTGGAACAAACCAATAGGAAAAAATATCCATGGAGTAGCCACGGGATATGACTGTCTTTAACTTGCATTGTAGCGAAATCCGTGTCTATTCCACGGATTTTGAGTTAAGCGAAATCTGTGGCTATTTCACGGATTTCTGTGAGACCAGGTTCCAATGGGTGGGCTCTTTAACGCAATTGGTCAATTTGTAAATTATATGCTCTGGTCACCACCCCTTAACCAAGCATCTGGGGACTGAACATCTCACTGATCTTTCAAACTTTATGTGCGTGTGTTGTTGTTTGCTGAAGCTTCACATCCCATCCTCTGCTCCCCCATGCATACCTTTCCCTGAACTCTGACCTCTCCTAACCGTAAATGACCAGTCCTGTCAGTAAATGACCCAGGTCAGGTCAGAATTTTAAGTCTCTGATTTTAAGATTTTAAGTCTCTGCCCAAATGGTCAGGTCCTTTAAATCAGGACTAAAAACACTATTGTTTACTGCAGCGTACTCTTAACTTTAACACTTATCTGCTCTACTCTACTGCCCTTACTTTTTAACTACACAATGTTTGACTTGTGCTTTTTATTATTTTATCTCTTTTTTTCTATCCTGCTGTATCTTACTCATTTATCCTATTTATACTTTTATTTCTATTTCCCTGTTTTAATTGACTGTTTTTACTGTTTTCAATTGTGTCTTGCTGTTTTTAATGTGTATGTGAAGCACTTTGAATTACCTTGTGTTGAATTGTGCTATACAAATAAACTTGCCTTGCCTTGCCTTGCCTTTAAAATACAGTTTGACTTGCAATTGGTGGGTTTGGGCTGTAATAGTCCGAGCATGTTTTATTCTGGAACCAACCAAATGGAGCAACCTGTGAGTCTAATCTATGGGAAGACTTTTTCGGGTGAATAATTACAATGTCCATTTTCTTTTGAAATAACCAGCCAAGGAAATAAAGATTAGATAAAAAAACAGCGTTATCTTAATAGTAATTTTATTGACTTATAAAAGATAGCACCCTGTAAGTTAATATTAACATGTAGGCTTTCCCCTTAGATACCATAGAAACACAACACTGACACGATTACAATCGTGTTGATAATAACTATTTTATTAAGCTGTAAAGGATCATCATTTCAAAGCTTTATTACAAGGAAGCTGCAGGTATGAATTTCACACTAAACTTGCAGCATTGTGGTGAATACACCAATCAATAGTGAGACGTGGCTGGAGCTTGTCCAGCAGTTGGCACAGGAGAAGGTGGGGTCAGTGGTTTCTGAGAAGTGTTATCAGTAGAAGGAAGTGTGCCCTACTGAAGAAAACAGTGACTGTAACTGCAGGGGCAGTGCTGGGAAACCAGGTCCACAGAGACCAAACACACGTGTAGGTAGAGCAACACCCAATGCAAAACTGAAGTGAACCGCCCTCTAGGGAACATGAGTCACCCGAAATATGATAGGCAATGCTAAAATTACTCAGGTGATTCAAAGTTACTGTAAATGTTTTATCGATAATTTGTTTATTTTTTTCTCATATATTTTCTGGTATGAGAGATTCTGCACGTATACACCTCTGCCAAGCCAGTGTGTGTGTGTGTGTGTGTGTGTGTGTACTTGTATTTCCTACATAGTAAGGACCGGAACACTTTTTTAACCAACAGAGTGAGGACATTTTTGTGAAGTGAGGACATTTCGGAAGGTACTCACTTCTTTAAAGGCTTGTTTGAGAGTTCAGACTTTGTTTTAGGGTTAAGGTTACAATTAGGTTTATGTTAGGGTTAGGGTTGGGCATTTAGTTGTGTGTGTTTTCTTGTACTTCCTACACTACATAGTGAGGACCAGAACATGTTTTTAACAGAGTGAGGGCATTTTTGCAAAGTGAGGACATTTCGGCCGGTCCTCACTTCTTTAAAGGTTTTTTTGAGATTTCAGACTTTGTTTTAAGGGTTAAAGGTTACATGATGATGATAATTATTTGAAACTGTATTGTGTGGTTACAACACTAACTAAAATTATAGTGAAAATGTCCTTCGTTTTCGTCTTTGTCAACTTTTTTCATACATAATGAAGATGGATAAGACAAAGGAAATAAAGGCAAAATTTACTGTGACCTCTTTTAATCTCCCACCCAACAAATACCCCATTACAAAAAACTAAAACTAACACTAAAACTAATAAAAAAAACTAAACTAAAACTTAAGCATTTAAAAAAATAATAACAATAAACTAAAACTAGCAAACTCGCTCTAAAAACTAATTAAAACTAACTGAATTTCAAAACAAAAATTCACAACCCAATTAAAAATGAAACTCATGAAAAAAAACCAAAACTATTATAACCTTGCAAGGGAATTTACTATTACAATGAGGGCCCTCACAAAGATAGAAGTACAAGAATGTGTGTGTGTGTGTGTGTGTGTGTGTGTGTGTGTGTATGATGCAACTGGTGTTCTTTCTTTTGTGCAGTTATGAATTTGTCCATAATGACTAACTCATGCAACTAACTCGCCCATTACTGGATACAACCAGATTTGGCTCTGACTGGTGCGTGTTTTCCTATAACTGCACAGCGTATTTTGCATTTATGTAATAATGCAATATGTTTTTTAACATCTTTTGAATAAGTTCAACTTGGAAAATTGTTAAGATTGTGCCAAAAGAGAGGGCTGGGCAGTCAATAGGAGAAAACCATGTTGTTTGAATTTTGAATGTGGTATGTCTAGTGTTACTTTCTTCATCAAAAATGTTGTTTTGTCTCCATTCAGTCAGGAATGAGTGATTTTACTGTTGTGCTGAAGAATTATTGCTACATTAACAGATCACGTATGTCACACAGACTTTCTTTTTGCTGATGTTGCAATAAACTGGCACACTCACTTCCACTAGGCATAGATTTACCTGTTTGTCTTGAACTTTAGGTTCAAGAGAGTTTGGTTTCATTGAAGGAATTGGCTCATTGAGTCAGGTAGTTAAGGGAAATTATATAACCTGTTTGAATTGAAACTAAAAATAGTGTGGAACGCCTTGAAAGCCAAATGGTTGCAGCACATGTGACACGTACCCATAGACGGATTATCATGACCACGGGCCCTGGACACAAACTCGCCACGGGCCCCTGCCTACACACGCAAACAGTGTGCGCGCAAAGGCACTCTTCCCATTACGCACATAACAATACCGGGCAACACACAACCACACAAAATAACTGTCATTTTAGGTCTGTTTTGTTTGGCACCTGCCACGTACAGGACGATATACACATCGACGGATTATCATGACCACGAGCCCCTGTCTACACACGCATTATGTGCGCGTGCAACGGCGCTCATTATGCACGTAACAACGCCGGCACACACAACCACACAACATTACTGTCAGTTTAGGTCTGTTTTGTTTGGCACCTGCCATGTACAGGATGATATATATATTATTGGAGAGACAGAAAGCTCAAATAGCCAGCCCTTGCAGTATTAATTAAAATATAGGTAACCACCTATTTTTAAAAATGAAACTATCAACCTTCGCACCCAGAGTGTCCCATTAGTACTCTCTCTCCCTCGCGCTGGCCGGTGCACACAGACGCACTTACACACACAAATACAGGTACATGCCATGAAGGAGTCATGTTGTAATGGTAATAACCAAATGCACTAAATAGCGCTAATGTGTTCAGACCGACCGTCCGACCGAACACGGCACTCAGATGCCGAGTACTCAGATACCGGCTACATTCCTAGAAACCACTTACCTAAACCACCGGCCTTTCCCTGGCCTTCGAGGAAAAGTCCTTGATAAAGTAATCACAGTCCAACTCTCTGACCAGTTTGGCCTCTACGGCCAGTTAGTTAGTACGTAGTGTGGTTTCAGCCGTTTCACCTTTTTCTTTCCACTGTTTTCGTTTAGCTGATCCACTGAGCGCCCACGTCTCCATTTTAAAAACGCATTTTTTTCAACTCTGACCCTAGCGACCAGCGTATTGTGTCATCACACATTACTGATTTAATATTATAATTTCTAAAGCATTTAATTGATTTTATTATCATACTACATTTTCAAAGCCACATTCATTCCAATATATTTTTAAATTGTACCAAAAAAAAATTATTTTAAAAATCTGAAGGCCAAGGGCCCCTATTGGCTCTAGGGACCTGGGCACACGCCCACTTTGCCCATCCGGAAATCCGTCTATGCACGTACGCAATTTTTCCAGTTTGGTTGTGGCTGGAGATCTTTGTCCCCACTCCAGTGAGCCTCTTTACTGTCCAACACAAGTGAAAATGCCCCAAAATAATGTTTAAAGGCAATTCAAATCGTGTAGAGATGGTCATCTGCATACCTTGTTGTAACAAGTGGTTATTTGAGTGACTGTTGCAACCAGTCTGGCCATTCTCCTCTGACCTCTGACATCAACAAGGCATTTTGGCCCAGAGAACTGCCGCTCACTGGATATTTTCTCTTTTTCAGAGCATTCTCTGTAAACCCTGGAGATGGTTGTTGCATGCTGCCAGTAGATCATCAGTTTGTGAAATACTCAGACCAGCCCGTCAACAACCATGCTATGTTCAAAGTCACTTAAATCACCTTTCTTCCTCATTCTGATGCTCGCTTTGAACTTCAGCAGGTCGTCTTCACCATGCAAAGGAGCATCCACTGTGTTGCAACCACGCAGAAAGTGGCACATGTCCAAAATCGCACCGCTTCTCTTGTGGTTATGTGGACGCTTCGGTAACCTATAATCAGCTGCCAGTTTACAGGAAAAGGTTCTCATGCTGTCCCGTAATAAATCACTCCAAAGGTTTTGATTTATTAATCAGCTGTTTCGTAACAGAAGATTTGATCTCTTTAAGATTTTATCCAACGATCACACCCAATGAGAAATTATATAAGTATATAACCTGTTTGAATTTAAACTAAAAATAGCAACACAGGTGAAAATGCCCCAAAATAATGTTTAAAGTCAATTCAAGTCATTCAGAGATGGTCATCTGCATACCTTGTTGTAACAAGTGGTTATTTGAGTGACTGTTGCAACCAGTCTGGCCATTCTCCTCTGACCTCTGACATCAACAAGGCATTTTGGCCCAGAGAACTGCAGCTCACTGGATATTTTCTCTTTTTCAGAGCATTCTCTGTAAACCCTGGAGATGGTTGCTGCATGCTGCCAGTAGATCATCAGTTTGTGAAATACTCAGACCAGCCCGTCAACAACCATGCTATGTTCAAAGTCACTTAAATCACCTTTCTTCCTCATTCTGATGCTCGCTGTGAACTTCAGCAGCTGGTCTTCACCATGTCTACATGCCTAAATGCATTGGGTTGCTGCCATGTGATTGGCTATTAAGATATATGCATTATCGAGCAGTTGAACGGGTGTACCTAATAAAGTGGCGGGTGCATATATATTTTCTGATAAGTTACACATTGAAATGGTGAAAGGCTACTGTCCTAAAAATATTATGCAAACCAGCATGCTTTTCTGGCTATTTTTACCCACAATCCTCTTCTTAGCATATATATGAGCCAGAGGGTCAAAGTTCAAGGTGCAACTTTAAGATGAAGTACAACCCCAATCCCAAAAAAGTTGTCAATGCCATAATTTGCTAATCCTTTGTGACATAACTGTAACGTATATTACATAATTATATTATAATTTATACATTAATATGCACATTACTTTACTGTTACAGCTGGTGCAGGTTGGGCTTTTTAAAGCTATATATAAGGCATGAATAAAGTCTTATCTTTATCTATAATTATACACCAAAATATATTTGTTGGTTTTATTTTGTATTAATAATGATATTCTGCAATTTAGTAACTAAAGCTGTCAAATAAATCTAGTGAAGTAGAATTATTAAGCAGCAGAAAATGGAAAAACTCAAGTGACATAAAGTACTTGTACTGCAGATAGTAATTTGCAGCTTTTGACAGACAGTGCGGTTACTGTCCATCAGCCAACTGTGTCACTGTGTTATATAACGCTGTTATATTCTCTTCATAGCTGTCTATTGTTGGTGACTGTCCTGAGGAGGAAGTGGCTGTGTCTGTGCCAAAAGTGACATTATGGAATAAAGTTGGTTTAGCAGTAGGCAGGATTGTGGTTGTGCCGGATCCAAAGACATTTTTCAAGATTGCATCAGAGGAAGAAAAGGAGCATCCACTGTGCTGCAACCACGCAGAAAGTGGCACATGTCCAAAATCTCACCGCTTCGCTTGTGGTTATGTGGACGCTTCGGTAACCTATAATCAGGTGCCAGTTTACAGGAAAAGGTTCTCATGCTGTCCCGTAATAAATCACTCCAAAGGTTTTGATTTATTAATCAGCTGTTTCGTAACAAAATATTTGATCTCTTTAAGATTTCATCAGACGATCACACCCAATGAGAAAGTATATAAGTATATAACCTGTTTGAATTTAAACTAAAATAGCAACACAGGTGAAAATGCCCCAAAATAATGTTTAAAGTCAATTCAAGTCATTCAGAGATGGTCATCTGCATACCTTGTTGTAACAAGTGGTTATTTGAGTGACTGTTGCAACCAGTCTGGCCATTCTCCTCTGACCTCTGACATCAACAAGGCATTTTGGCCCAGAGAACTGCAGCTCACTGGATATTTTCTCTTTTTCAGAGCATTCTCTGTAAACCCTGGAGATGGTTGTTGCATGCTGCCAGTAGATCATCAGTTTGTGAAATACTCAGACCAGCCCGTCAACAACCATGCTATGTTCAAAGTCACTTAAATCACCTTTCTTCTTCATTCTGATGCTCGCTGTGAACTTCAGCAGCTGGTCTTCACCATGTCTACATGCCTAAATGCATTGGGTTGCTGCCATGTGATTGGCTATTAAGATATATGCATTATTGAGCAGTTGAACGGGTGTACCTAATAAAGTGGCAGGTGCAGAGTATATATATTTTCTGATAAGTTACACATTGAAATGGTGAAAGGCTACTGTCCTTAAAATATTATGCAAACCAGCATGCTTTTCTGGCTATTTTTACCCACAATCCTCTTCTTAGCATATATATGAGCCAGAGGGTCAAAGTTCATGGTGCAACTTTAAGATGAAGTACAACCCCAATCCCAAAAAAGTTGTCAATGCCATAATTCCCTACTCATCACTAATCCCTTGTGACATAACTGTAACGTATATTACATAATTATATTATAATTTATACATTAATATGCACATTACTTTACTGTTACAGCTGGTGCAGGTTGGGCTTTTTAAAGCTATATATAAGGGATGAATAAAGTCTTATCTTTATCTATAATTATACACCAAAATATATTTGTTGGTTTTATTTTGTATTAATAATGATATTCTGCAATTTAGTAACTAAAGCTGTCAAATAAATCTAGTGAAGTAGAATTATTAAGCAGCAGAAAATGGAAAAACTCAAGTGACATAAAGTACTTGTACTGCAGATAGTAATTTGCAGCTTTTGACAGACAGTGCGGTTACTGTCCATCAGCCAACTGTGTCACTGTGTTATATAACGCTGTTATATTCTCTTCATAGCTGTCTATTGTTGGTGACTGTCCTGAGGAGGAAGTGGCTGTGTCTGTGCCAAAAGTGACATTATGGAATAAAGTTGGTTTAGCAGTAGGCAGGATTGTGGTTGTGCCGGATCCAAAGACATTTTTCAAGATTGCATCAGAGGAAGAAAAGGAGCATCCACTGTGCTGCAACCACGCAGAAAGTGGCACATGTCCAAAATCTCACCGCTTCGCTTGTGGTTATGTGGACGCTTCGGTAACCTATAATCAGGTGTCAGTTTACAGGAAAAGGTTCTCATGCTGTCCCGTAATAAATCACTCCAAAGGTTTTGATTTATTAATCAGCTGTTTCGTAACAAAATATTTGATCTCTTTAAGATTTCATCAGACGATCACACCCAATGAGAAAGTATATAAGTATATAACCTGTTTGAATTTAAACTAAAATAGCAACACAGGTGAAAATGCCCCAAAATAATGTTTAAAGTCAATTCAAGTCATTCAGAGATGGTCATCTGCATACCTTGTTGTAACAAGTGGTTATTTGAGTGACTGTTGCAACCAGTCTGGCCATTCTCCTCTGACCTCTGACATCAACAAGGCATTTTGGCCCAGAGAACTGCAGCTCACTGGATATTTTCTCTTTTTCAGAGCATTCTCTGTAAACCCTGGAGATGGTTGTTGCATGCTGCCAGTAGATCATCAGTTTGTGAAATACTCAGACCAGCCCGTCAACAACCATGCTATGTTCAAAGTCACTTAAATCACCTTTCTTCTTCATTCTGATGCTCGCTGTGAACTTCAGCAGCTGGTCTTCACCATGTCTACATGCCTAAATGCATTGGGTTGCTGCCATGTGATTGACTATTAAGATATATGCATTATTGAGCAGTTGAACGGGTGTACCTAATAAAGTGGCGGGTGCATATATATTTTCTGATAAGTTAGACATTGAAATGGTGAAAGGCTACTGTCCTAAAAATATTATGCAAACCAGCATGCTTTTCTGGCTATTTTTACCCACAATCCTCTTCTTAGCATATATATGAGCCAGAGGGTCAAAGTTCAAGGTGCAACTTTAAGATGAAGTACAACCCCAATCCCAAAAAAGTTGTCAATGCCATAATTTGCTAATCCTTTGTGACATAACTGTAACGTATATTACATAATTATATTATAATTTATACATTAATATGCACATTACTTTACTGTTACAGCTGGTGCAGGTTGGGCTTTTTAAAGCTATATATAAGGCATGAATAAAGTCTTATCTTTATCTATAATTATACACCAAATATATATTTCTTGGTTTTATTTTGTATTAATAATGATATTCTGCAATTTAGTAACTAAAGCTGTCAAATAAATCTAGTGAAGTAGAATTATTAAGCAGCAGAAAATGGAAAAACTCAAGTGACATAAAGTACTTGTACTGCAGATAGTAATTTGCAGCTTTTGACAGACAGTGCGGTTACTGTCCATCAGCCAACTGTGTCACTGTGTTATATAACGCTGTTATATTCTCTTCATAGCTGTCTATTGTTGGTGACTGTCCTGAGGAGGAAGTGGCTGTGTCTGTGCCAAAAGTGACATTATGGAATAAAGTTGGTGTATCAGTAGGCAGGATTGTGGTTGTGCCGGATTCAAAGACATTTTTCAAGATTGCATCAGAGGAAGAAAAGGAGCATCCACTGTGCTGCAACCACGCAGAAAGTGGCACATGTCCAAAATCTCACCGCTTCGCTTGTGGTTATGTGGACGCTTCGGTAACCTATAATCAGCTGCCAGTTTACAGGAAAAGGTTCTCATGCTGTCCCGTAATAAATCACTCCAAAGGTTTTGATTTATTAATCAGCTGTTTCGTAACAAAATATTTGATCTCTTTAAGATTTCATCCGACGATCACACCCAATGAGAAAGTATATAAGTATATAACCTGTTTGAATTTAAACTAAAATAGCAACACAGGTGAAAATGCCCCAAAATAATGTTTAAAGTCAATTCAAGTCATTCAGAGATGGTCATCTGCATACCTTGTTGTAACAAGTGGTTATTTGAGTGACTGTTGCAACCAGTCTGGCCATTCTCCTCTGACCTCTGACATCAACAAGGCATTTTGGCCCAGAGAACTGCAGCTCACTGGATATTTTCTCTTTTTCAGAGCATTCTCTGTAAACCCTGGAGATGGTTGTTGCATGCTGCCAGTAGATCATCAGTTTGTGAAATACTCAGACCAGCCCGTCAACAACCATGCTATGTTCAAAGTCACTTAAATCACCTTTCTTCTTCATTCTGATGCTCGCTGTGAACTTCAGCAGCTGGTCTTCACCATGTCTACATGCCTAAATGCATTGGGTTGCTGCCATGTGATTGGCTATTAAGATATATGCATTATCGAGCAGTTGAACGGGTGTACCTAATAAAGTGGCAGGTGCAGAGTATATATATTTTCTGATAAGTTACACATTGAAATGGTGAAAGGCTACTGTCCTTAAAATATTATGCAAACCAGCATGCTTTTCTGGCTATTTTTACCCACAATCCTCTTCTTAGCATATATATGAGCCAGAGGGTCAAAGTTCATGGTGCAACTTTAAGATGAAGTACAACCCCAATCCCAAAAAAGTTGTCAATGCCATAATTCCCTACTAATCACTAATCCCTTGTGACATAACTGTAACGTATATTACATAATTATATTATAATTTATACATTAATATGCACATTACTTTACTGTTACAGCTGGTGCAGGTTGGGCTTTTTAAAGCTATATATAAGGCATGAATAAAGTCTTATCTTTATCTATAATTATACACCAAAATATATTTGTTGGTTTTATTTTGTATTAATAATGATATTCTGCAATTTAGTAACTAAAGCTGTCAAATAAATCTAGTGAAGTAGAATTATTAAGCAGCAGAAGATGGAAAAACTCAAGTGACATAAAGTACTTGTACTGCAGATAGTAATCTGCAGCTTTTGACAGACAGTGCGGTTACTGTCCATCAGCCAACTGTGTCACTGTGTTATATAACGCTGTTATATTCTCTTCATAGCTGTCTATTGTTGGTGACTGTCCTGAGGAGGAAGTGGCTGTGTCTGTGCCAAAAGTGACGTTATGGAATAAAGTTGGTTTAGCAGTAGGCAGGATTGTGGTTGTGCCGGATCCAAAGACATTTTTCAAGATTGCATCAGAGGAAGAAAAGGAGCATCCACTGTGCTGCAACCACGCAGAAAGTGGCACTTGTCCAAAATCGCAACACTTCTCTTGTGGTTATGTGGACGGTTCGGTAACATAATCAGGTGTCAGTTTACAGGAAAAGGTTCTCATGCTGTTCCGTAATAATTCACTTGACAGGTTTTGATTTATGCACTCACACCCAATGAGTATATTCAAGGTTATTTTGAAAAAGCAAATAATGGGAGCACAAGCCAAAGCCACAACAATTGTTTTTTGTTTTAATACTGATTGCAAACACTGATACCGTACCAAAATGTTTGTATTGTATTTTCGGCTGCAGCCAGGCCAGCGTGTATCTGCAACCCCAGGTGCAGTCCAGTCTGACTGAGCCTTTAACAGTCAAGCCAAGTCACTGGAAACTCCACATTCCCAAGTAGACCATCAACAGTTGATGATGACAGTAAGTTACTTAATTGTAACTGATCCACATTCATGGGCGGATTATGAGACAATGGGCCTCCAGCATGCCGGTGGGGACTTTTGCCCACCATGTTTCCCACATTAGAGCAAGACAGAAAGACTTAATAGTTGTTTAGCGTCACTTTTTAATTGTTTTAATCTTTCTGTACTTATTTTTATTTTGTCTGTTTTTTTGCCCTCTCATATAGTTGTTTTGTGGTCACTTTGTGTCTCTTAGAAGTAATTTTGCATTTTCTTTGTGGTTGTTTTGTTTCTCCTTGTAGTCATTTTGAGTCTCTTTGTAGTTGTTGTGTGTCTCTTTGAAGTGATTGTGAGTTTCTTTGTGGTTGTTTTGTGTCTCTTTGAAGTCATTTTGAGTCGGTTTGTGGTTGTTGTGTGTCTCTTTGAAGTGATTGTGAGTTTCTTTGTGGTTGTTTTGTGTCTCTTTGAAGTCATTTTGAGTCTCTTTGTAGTTGTTTTGTGTCTCTTTGAAGTGATTGTGAGTCTCTTTGTGGTTGTTTTGTGTCTCTTTGAAGTGATTGTGAGTCTCTTTGTGGTTGTTTTGTGTCTCCTTGTAGTCAGTTTGAGTCTCTTTGCAGCTGTTGTGGTCTCTTTGTAGTCTATCTCTATATCTGTGTAGTTGTTTTATGCTTCTTTGTGGTCATTTTCAGTCTCTTCCTGATTGGTATGTGTCTCATGTGAAATTGTGTAGGTAGATAAGGCAATTACCTTCAACCAGTAGCCTACTGTTTTCCTGTTGTTGTTTTTCCCCCTTCCTTTACATATATCTTTATTCCTGCACATCACTTTGGTAAAACAGACATGTAGTAATGTGCAACTCCTTTCCGTGGCACTGTCTAAAGCTTTACTTGTTTTACATGTGCAGATGCCACTAACATTGAGAGTTACAATCTCTGCTGCATGGAGACTATTCTGGTGTCTAGCATTTTAATTTAAGCCATGTTTTTAGCCATGGCTCAATGGGTAGAAATCCCTCAGGTCCAGACTAAAATAAATCTTCTATCATTATATGGATTGCCATTATATTTAGTTCATGTATCCAGGGTGGCTTTGGTGATCCCTTGACTTTTCCTCTTATCTTCTGGCGCCACCATGTGGTTGGCATTTGTAGTTTTGAGTGAAATATCTCAACATTTGATGGATTGCTATGAAATCTATTACACCGTACATTCATGCACTCCTCATGTAAAACACTAACTTAACCCCAGACTTTTCATGTAGCTCAATCATCAGGTCAAAATTTCAAATTGTCCAATACTTAGGTTTTGGACGAAATGGCTAGAAGCCCAGGGCTATAAAATTCATACTATGCACTTAGTTTAAAGTCTATTGAAATGTGACTTATGTTAAAATTCTAGAAAATCAGTTTTCACTTAAGCCCTATTTCACACGGGAAGTTTTAAGCATTGTGTTGAGTTGATTTTCAAGCAATAACCCCACAAAGTTGGTTACTCTATTTGGAATTGGCCAAGATGTGTCAATGTAAAAGCTTTCTAAGCTACACAGCAAAAAAAGAAAAGTTGGGTGAACTCAAAATTTCAAGGCAACAAACTTAAATAAAATGTTAAGTTGGATCAATTAAACTAAATATTTTAAGTTTTGTTTTTGAGTTTGCTCAACTCTGAATTTCTCTGGCACGATTGTAACGCCGATATGAAATGTCAGCTAATGTTGTAACCACAAATTTGAGTTCGCATTGATACGCTAATGGCTACTCTTGTAGCCGCAACAAGCAGCACCGCTAGCATCAGTTAGCCGCTAGCTTTTGCTAATGACCGAATTTCACAACAAAGAAATAAGAACTATTGTCCCTTGTTGTGAACCCCAACTTAAAGATATAAGTAACAACAATTCACAAACTTGTTTTTGAGCAGACAACTGGCTTCCTTTGTTGTGCTAACTTACATTATTGCCCTAAATTTCAGTAATTTATATTTCCAAGTTTTACCAACTTAAATCACTGTTTTAGGCCAAAAAATACAAGTTGGCTTTTTTGCAGTGTAACAGCTCAGTGTGAAAAGCCCTGATAGCCCTGCACAATGAATGTCTTCCCCATCAGCCTCTGCTGTACTTTATGCTTAGAGGGCTTATTATCAAAAGTTAGCATGTTAGCACGGAGATGGTGAACATGATAACCATTACACCTGTTTAACATGATAGATGTTAGCATTGTCTGTGTCCTATTCTTATTTTGTTGATTCTCCATGCTATGACACCAGAGGGCAGTGCAGACTCAAAAGTGACCATTTTTTCCCTTAAAAATGTTCAATCATCAAACCATCAGGTTTATTATTTGAGGAATTCATTTCTGACATATTTAAACTTGGATTTAACTGTATGTGTTGCACTGTTTGTTTAAGTAATTGGATAGATAATGTGAGGTGTGGTATGAATACATTACTCAAAAACACAATATTGGTCAAACAAGCAGGACACAGCAGTGAAAGGTGTTTTGATATGATTTTTTAAAATCCATAATCCATTCTTTACAGTCACACAGTCAATCAAATCCAGGCTTATTCTCAAACAAACACTCTGTTATAATACAACTCTGATAAGCTTTAGAAAGATGGCACCATCACATAGGAAGGGAACATGATAAGGGAGTGTTTCCATAGGCAATTTAACAAAAATATTTCCTTTAATGAAGATAGATTCTTTTTTTTATCATATACTATGAGGATAGAATAAAATTTTGTCTCTGAAAACTGAAGGTTTTATGTTTGGAGAGTGCGTTGTTGAAAGTGTTGCATAGTCGAGGGGACAGAAATTAAGGGGTAGTGGGGGGTCTTAATTTAAAATGACACATGAGGGAGTAAAAAGCTCTTTGTTTGATGCAGAGTGCAGGGTAAAAATACTCTTTTTCAATACTTTTATGTGATTGTTTTGGCTCTGAACTCCCCCACACACAATCACACCCTTAAAAACAAGTCAAAAAGCTTGACCTTGTGTATTGGGCATGTGAGTGTAAAATCCTGACTGCAAGCATTAGTAACATATAGTCCATCTTTGTGCAAATGTAACTCAACAGAACAAGATCCACAGCAATCACATGTGATAATAATCTCCCAAGCGGTTGTATGAACACGGGGGGAAAGCTCGTTTTGTGTGTCGCTCACTTTGCAGCCTTTAAAAGTGCCACTCTGCGTCCATCATTTAGAGTAAAATAACAAAATATCTTCTTGGCAGGCAAACAAAGAACCAACTTAGCTTAAAAAATAAGAAAAAAATACTGTCGTTCTAGCTTATGGGCTGATTAAAGCTCCAATCAATCATAAACCCAAACTTTTCTTCCACACAGACTTCTTCAGAGATGGTGTTTATGAGAGCAGACTCCTCAGAGGAATCCTTGTCCGACGGTAGTCCAATGTGTTTATGTCGCGCACTCCGCATCGGCTGGATGAAAGCTGGTTTGTAGTGGCGAAACAAGAAAGGGGGAATTCCCAACTCAGCTATAAACTGTCTTGAGATAACTGCGCCAAGCGTTTTTAAAAACCAGACGTTAAAACGAATAAAGAAGGGGTACACTATTTGAGCCACACCCAGTCTCTGCTGCTGGTTCTAACTTTATAAGCTCCAGCCAGGGAGCAGAACTGCCCTTTCTTCCTTCCCTCCTTTCCTTCTCAACTCGTTCGTACATTCATTTGTCCGATATCCCAGTCCACTTGTCAATCAACAGTCCACAGTCCACCTATTGGGAGCATGTAAGAGTTTGCACTTCTCCAAAAGCCCAAATTCTTGTCCTCCTTTTCATCCTCAGTAGCATCCGCAGACCTCCGCTTTGCCTTAAAGTCTCTGTCCATCAGAAATAAAGATCCACGATGCCGGCCGGGGTCACCGGAACTCATAGATGGCTGCACTGTGCTCGGGAACATGGGTGAGGTTTAGAGACTGGTACCTGCAGCGTAACAACACAGTTTAAGTTAGAATGTGTTTGTGTCAGATGGCATACACTACAGGTCAAAAGTTTTAGAACACCCCAACTTTTCCAGAATTTTATTGCAAATGATGCAGTTTAATGTCTCAGTGTACTCTGAAATTAATGCATATAACAAATAAACAATTGAAGTTAAAAAAGAAATCAGAGAATCAATTTAGAAAGGAAAATGTATTCTAAACTTTTGACTCATTGAAGTAGCACCTTAACAGATAGAACAGCTCAACACACTCAAGGGAAATCAAATATTCTTCAGAAAGTTCTTCCCAACTCTGTTGCAGAAGTTCCCTTAAATGTGGAGCAACTTGTAGGTTGTAAGTGATCAAGAAAAGTTGTGACACCTGTAGGAATTGGTAGCAACTTAGCAACTTTCAAGGCTTGATCAACCTCCGTTGCTGCAGAACTGCTTTAAGTTTTTAACCCATTTCTTGTTCCCTGAAAAAGGCCTTTTTGTATATTCTGAAATGTACATTATATTTCAGTTTTGGTTAACCCTACCTTTTTTATTTACCTCTGGCAGTTCACCACTTACCTTCGTACCCTTTCAAGCTGTTCATTGGACTTGAAATTGTGGTGTTCTAAAACTTTTGACTGGTAGTGTATGTTTGAAACAAAAACCGAGGGTTTACAGGGCATCTTCATCACACGCTCCCTATTGAATTAAATATCAATGTGATATTAAAAGCATGTACATGATGTAAAGTAGAGCCAGACCAATATATGGGATTTTTAAGACCATTGCTGATACTGACTCTAGAGGGGGAAAAGGAATCAATAACTGGATATTTATTCATTTTTTTGAGCTGGAATGAAAATATTAAATTGTGCACCGATTTTACTCCACTCTGGGAAAGTATCTCTCTGGGTACATTTGCAAACAAAAAACTTTTGAAAATAATATTTAACATTCTTATACATTATTATGCAAACACTGTACTACATTGTCAGACAAGTCTATAAATGGTAACTGAGAATGAAAATGAAATGAAAATGAGAAATGAAATGAGAATGAAAAAATAAATAGGAATAAATCGCTAAATAAACGTCATTACTGTGCCATTTTATGGCACAAATCAGACAGCATATAAACCTTTGATAGGCCAATATCGGCCGATAGTATCTGTCAACAGATATATCTGTCCGGCTCCAATGTTTGCTTATTCATCAGGGCTTTTGTATTCTCTTAACATTCGTGTACCTTTTCATTTATAATGAAGATAGTAGGGCTGGGCAATATGGCCCTAAAAGAATATCACGATATTGCAGGCTATTTTTGCGATAACGATATTCTTGACGATATTAGGAAATTCTTAAAAAGATGAAAATATGATTTTCTTTTTAGTCTGTATAAATAATTAAAAATCTAACATGTAGTTTGAACAGTTGCCAAATACAAAAAAATGTAGTCTTGACTCTTGAGTATGAGAAAATAATAAAAAATAACCATTTAGGGGTTCCGGGGGCATATTTTAATGAAATTTTGTAAAGGAGAATAAAGGTTCTTGTATGTTTTATTTAAGGCATCTTATTTTGACAGTCTTCTTGGAAATTCTGTGGTGGACTCTCTTAACACACTTTGCTCTTATTTTGAAAGCTGCATGTGTTTAGCGACAGGGAGTAAGCCACTACATCAAGAAGTAAGAACGTTGCCAATATCACGATATGCATTTTTTTGAACCATAAAAAAAATATACCGATATTATTGTGAACGATACGATATGGCACACCCCTAGAAGATAGGATTTTCTAATTCAAAATATTGCTTCAAAGTAATGAAATACACAAGCCATTAGTGAAAAACTGCACAACTCCTACAGCAGCTCTGGACCACTCATAAACTGTGTTTTTGTCAGAGAGAAAATTCAAAATACGTATTTGTGAATGTGGCACGTTCTCTTATCTCTTATAATCGCTAATTTCAAGCCTTTTAAGAACAAATCTGTTTGTATGAGTTGCTCCTACATGAGGACCGATGCTTTTGTAACGGGGTTAACAATGACTGCGATTGTTCATCAATTTTTTTTTCATTTTCAGCATTTTATTTTTTCCAGAATAACGAAAAGAGGACAAGAGGGAGGGGAACAGCTGTGAGATAAAGAGCTGCACACCTCCAGCTCCTCAATAAGCTAACAAACTGAGCCCAGCTGTTGTGTGGAAAACAATTTACTGTGCAGCATGAGATCAGATCACTGCATCACAGCATGATGGAAAAAGGCAGATTATTGACTGACATATTTAATAAAACTATGAAAGTACCAGTTGCACTTTGGTTGTATTTGTGTGTCTGGAGGAGCGTTTGCTGCCGAATTAAACTGCAAATGCTGTTAGAACTCTATCAAAATCAACCAGTGCTGATATCTTAAGAAGTACTACTTACAGTATTTATTTTTTTTAATCAATACAAAAGGAACATTTTAGAAACTGATTAACAAAAATGTAATATACATGTTTTTCATTAATAGAGGAAGAGTGTATTTATTACTAAAAGGTTGAAATATTTACTCCCAAATATAAATATAATAATGACTATATCAGACAGAACATGTGTTGCTTTAAAATGTGAAAACACAACTGCAGTCCATCTGGACAAAAACAACCCCCAAAAAGGCTTTACTAGACTAAAAAGTTGGATGTTGACATCTAAAGCCAATAGATAATTATGCTTGAGGAACAAAATGAATTGAGGGCAAACCACAGTCTGGTCTGATGCTCATATTCAGCTTTTTCTTCATGTGTGGTTTGCAGAGTTCACACCAGATGCAGTAAAAGAGTCAATCCTATAAACAAGCTATTTTTAAATCCACTAAAAACATCCACATTGTAGTTAATACTGTTTTCAGTCCTCACAGTTACACTAAACGTCACACCGCTGGCTGTTAATCATTTTCCACTTTTGAAAAACAACATCAAATAGAAGTATTCTGTGATCGGAGTGGGAAACTTAACTGCTTCCAAGTTTTTGGTTAAAAAGGGGAATAAAAAAACCTGAATGGAATGAAATCAGAGGGGTTTTGTAACAATAGCCAAACCATTACGTGCAGAGGGAGTTGAAAGAAAAGCCAAAGAATGTCAAATGAAAACGAAAAGAGTAAAGAGAGAGTACAAGCAGGCCTCAGTTTGCTAAGAACCAGGCAGTACGACCAGATAAATCAAATGCAACAAACTAAGGGTTAGATTGTTCTGCCTCGTCCATATAAGGTTACACACAATCTTACTTGGCTGTTCGAAAAGCCACATTTATCATTTACTAATCATCTGAGCAAGGGGAAATTTAGAATCGAGGGCACCTTCACAGAAGCTGCAGAAAGCTGAAAATTTTGTCTGCAAAGGACTTTCCCCGTCCAGATTTTTTCCATCTGGACCACAGTTTGATCCAGCTTTCTTTCTGCTAATTTGTCAAAGTATTCCACTCCACCTCACGGTAACGAGTGTTAAGTTGCGTTTACCATTCAGAGCTCCTGTGGTAGTAGTAGCCCTCGATCGTTGCTGTGGATTTCTGGAAGCATATGTAGTAAAATCCAGCAAAGGAAGCCCCGCTGATGTCTTTTATCGTGTGGTCAGGGACCAGAAACTGCTCCTGCGGGGACGGACAGAGGAAGAAATGTCAACAGCTGCAGGTCGGAGTTGATAACATACGATCAGGGTCAATATAGGCAGTGTCATACCTTCCACCTCATGAAAATGTAGTCAGAGTTCTTTAGATCCTCGTAGTCAAAATCATCAGAGTTGAATGTCTTTGCGTACTGGTAGAAAGCCTGGAACTTGCCCTTGACATAAAAAATAAAAGGATTATGTCACCAGCCTGCTGTAGGGCACTTGTGTAGATTATGGCTGAACTAATCTCTACTAACAGATATTTCCATATGAATGCAAATATCTGCAAGGGGAAAGGATTTTGGTATCACTTAAAGCCAGACTGATTTATCCTTTAGCCAACATTAATAGCTGATATTAGCGTATCAAAGGCATATCAGCATCTGTAGTTATCGGTGTATATATTGTCCGATATGCGACAATATTAAATTTACTTTTTTTTTTTACAGAGCAAAAAATGCATTGGCTATATTTCTTTTTTTTAATTCTTTAATTTCTTTATTGATATGGTCAATTGACTGATACAGAAAATATCTATTAAGCTATTTCTTTTCTTTTCTTCTTAATTTCTCAGGTTTAATTTCTAGAATTGGTTGTCATTGTAATACATTGTGTGCGTGTATTGTATAATACCATATGCTGTTAAATATTCTTCAATATAGTTTTTATTTAGAAAGCAGACTTTTCAGCACCTGCATGGTCATTTTTTTTATATAGTCCACATAGAAAAAATTTCTATTTTCATTTCATCTCAAAAATTGACTATATCAGCTGACATATGGGTAATCAGAATTTTTCCAGAATTTTCAAAAACACCATATTGGTCAGGCTCTATATTTCGTTTGTAGTCCAACCAGTATTGACTGATCATGTTTGAACAAGCTTTGGTTGCAACCAGGTAAACGATCTGTGTGGAGAGCAAATAAAGGCAGAACACATTAGCCGTAAAGCAATCACAGTAGGTCTTTTGTATGATGTTTGACAAATAAGAAATTGAATAAATAACAAAAAAAACGTATGAGCACATCTCTGTAAACACAATATTTTAAGCTGTGCTTTTGCATGATTCTTTGTGTAGAAACTCTTATGGCTGTCAGTCGAGTAAAGCGCTAAATGTCGGAACCCATCTGCTAATGTTTGACGGCGATTTAGATTTTATTAGCTGTTTTTAATGAATTTATCTAAATTTAAATGCAGACAAGTGTTGACGGACCTTAAACAGTTGTCAGCAAACATAAAAAAAGTCTTCTTGGCCAATGGGAACCCAAGAAATATTGGCCGTTTAACCCGGTGGCTGAACCGTTGTCACATTTATTGACGATAGATTCAGAGATATTGACTGAATAATCTTTCACCTTACCCAGTGCTTACGATCTACATCCTCATCTGCATCCCATTTCCGGGTGAGAAACGGCCGCTTCCTGCTGATGATCTCTCCAGCGAAGAACGTGGTCAGAGTTGGGTATTCCTGTGAAAGGAACACAACAGAACAGGAGTGATGTGTCTGCTCAGATGCAGCCAATCTGATTTATGCTGTCTTGTTTCTTCTCTTTGTCAGTGAAATAGGGTCACAACCCTTTATATGATACTGTAAATTATGTTATACAGTTTTGTATAGTAAGACCGTTGAATCTGTAGTACCCTAACATTACACAATCAATGACATATACATAAAGGAGCTGGACTTCACTGTCTCTTGAAAAGGACATAAACACAATGAGCTGTGGCGGACTTAGCTTAAACTATTCATGTTTTTGGCTTAATAAAGAGAATTACTCCTCTCACCTCAGTTAGTCCTTTAATTTTCAGGTAGCCACACAAGTAGGAATCCTCCATGGTGACATGCTTAAAAAGAAAACACAATAAATGTCAGAAAATGTGGACGTTTACTTCATATCTGTGCATTATGTAGGCTAGTTATTCTGCATTCAAATGACAAAAAGTGTCAATAACAACAACACACCCATAAGCGTGTAGGTTTGACAGAGACTTCATACAAATGCAGAAGTAAATATGACACAACCTCTATTGAACAGTATTTTTGATAATATTTTAAATAAAATGCCTCCCTGTTGTTGAAAATGCTGCTAGCACTGCTACATCCACAGCTAGCTGGGGGAGTCACTCAACGACAGGCCAGGCTCATTGATTCTCCAGCTGTCAATCATCACACCGCCCGTTTGACAGATCACCCAAAGCCCCTGACAGCTGGCCTGGATAGTAAAACACCCGCTTCACAGCCTCACCTGCAAAACAACCTCCACGTCGTACGAGTTCCCTTTGCTCTTCTGGTGGCCCCTGAACTTGGAGCCGCTGTACAGCAGCGATGTGACAACACCGGGCTGCTGGGTGTTTATCGGCGGCGGCGGGATAAGCGAGGCCGAGGATGCGAAGGCCGCGGCGGAGGAGTCGCTGAGGTATCCAGCGGGGACAGGCATGGCTCCCGCTTCGCTGGCTGGGCACCGACCGCGGTCAACTGCCGTCTGGGCGATGGACTCTGTCGGTGTCTACGGAGAGGTGGGAGAGGGCTGAGGCGGTCCACCAACATTCAAATCCTCCAGTTTAGTTTACTAGGCGTCAAGCTTCCAGAAAGTAAGTGGACTTCGACGCGGCGCCGTAGGCAGCAGAATCCGCCCTTCCCATTGGCTGACTGAGTTCACCGTGCTAATATCCTCAACGCTCATTGGCTCGTCTTCCGGAAGGCTTTGTGGGGATATTTGGGTGTAGTTTGTTCCTGTCGTGTGACTGTACGTAGAAGCACTTCTAAAACTACATTTCCCAACTGTAAAAAGTATTTGCGACGCTATCTTTTTAAGCACAGAAGGTCACACGCGTGCTTTTGAATGAAGAAGCTAAGTGAAGGCTGAGGAAGAGATGTGCGGCAGTAAACAGTGACTTTATACAGTTAGCTAGTCCAGCGTAAACAAGAATTGATGCTAATACGGAAATCATTTACTCGCATACAAATGTGGCATTTAAATTAGTGACGAACTGCGGACAGAAACAGGTAGCCTAGCCTGTCAGCTAGCTTTTCTTAAAAACATTAAATCTTCGCATACCTTCACTATGTTGAGGAGCCTTGTTAGACTCCAGAGTCAGTTTGGACATATCCTTTCTCCTACTAAAGTGTGCCCAAGAGGTCTGCACTTTGGGTTTGCTTCAAAGTACTCCACAGCCACAGCAGGTAAGATACATCATGTGGATAAGACAACTCTTATGCTACAGTGTATACTTTGCATTACTTGAACTTGTTGTGCTAGTTTTGACTGATGTGATGTTTTCTGCTGTTTCTAGAAAGAAAAAGATTTTATCAAGATGTCAGTATATCCCAAGGTGAAGGTAAGTGTCATTTGTAGTCAATGGCAGTTCTGTGATGAGGCACAGTGGAGGAGAGCATTTTTTTTATTTATTTTTTTTATTTAACCTTTATTTAACCAGGAAAGTCTTATTGAGATTAACAATCTCTTTTACAAAAGAGTCCTGGCCAAGACAGGCAGCAGCACAGTTTAGTTACAGACAATCATTTAAAAAACAACAGAGAACATAAAAATAGAGTCACAGTCAGAACATCATCAAACAAAGCATGTACAGACAGAAGAGCCAGCTTCAACATCATGAAGTAAGGACTTAAACATGTTTAGAGAAACCATATCTAAAGCATATCTAATGGTTTTTGATATGAAGAAAATTTTAAGTGGTTGTATGATCTCTATGTGTATCATTATCTTGCTTAATTAATATTTACATTTTTTAAATTTGACGTAGGTGGTGTTTATGAAATAAACCTGGATAGACGGAAACTGAAAACTCCTGGAGGGAAGTTGTTTACGGTGCCAAATGAAGCCCTGGCCATCGCCGTGGCCACTGAGTGGGATGCTCAAAGGGACACACTCAAGTTCTACACTATGCATGTGGTACGACCTTTGATTTGGCATTAGAGGGGCAGGAGTTAACTTTTAAAAAGTGGCATCAGGTTTTGGTTGCTGAAACTGAATATATGGTTTACATTTTTAGTCACGTTATATTTTGAGTAATTAAGATTTTAAGCAATTAGATGTCAGCTTAGTATTGAAAATGTGACATAAAAAGCTTCATGCCAATAAGTATTTCTAAGCATTACCGTGTGGTACAATGAACTAGTGAACTTGATCTGTCACTTATTGAAGTTTACGTGGTTTGCAGTATAATTTTGGACACTTAGCCCTCCAATAACTTCAAAATTGTACTTGTTTTCTGTCCGTTTCATCAGGTTCTTTGTCCTTTTTTTAAAATTACAATTCAGCATCTTCTCTTAAAAGCAAGTCTTTGTGTACGCCAGTAAATGCACCAATGCATGTGCAGTGTTGTCTGCTTCTAGTTCTGACTCTAAGGGCAATATTTAAACTTTTTCACTAATGCAACAAGTATAGAACAAATAATTTAGTGTTGAAATGCTTTTGCTATTTGCTGTTCCTATCTTGCTGTTTCTCTGTGGGGCTGTCACTGTTACAACTAGAAGCCGAGAAATGGTCACTGTCACTGTCAAGCCCTGTCTTACGGCTATATCGATATGTTTTATTGTGTTTTCAATTACATACACAATACATTTTTAGCTCTCTCTGTGCCATCCAAAAATGTGTCATATGCTGATTGACATGTCATGACAACCTGACAGTTCTGCATGTGGTAAAGTGGTGAGAGTTTAGGACTGGGAAACTAGGTCATGGTTTCCAAGAAGTAAGTCCTTATTTGTTGTATTCTATGAGCTGCTGTTACCCAGAGCAACACAGACACAAAGACTTACTCCAGAACTAACTGTGAACTGATTCTCTGAAAGAATATGTGTAACTAAAAATATAACTGACAGAAACATTGCTACACTCTTCCTACAGACGACGCTGTGCAACACAGCCCTGGACAATCCCACCCAACGAGACAAGCACCAAATGATCACCGCTGCCCTGAAATTCCTGGAGACTGACACTGTCTGGTATATGACTTGGTTTTTTTTTATTATTGACTTAACATTTTAATAATTTATAAAAACAGAGCTTTATTGTTGCTTTGGATAAGAACACTATCTTATTCATGTTCTGTATATCCTTATATAGCCAGAGCTAATTTCTAACAACACTGCCCTTATTAGAGAAAGGTCCATACAACTATTGTTTACAATCCATTTAATGACAGCAAAAGACACAGACAACAACAATAGGAAGAAATTAACTCATAATCATTTCATTATAATTTTGTATATAATGAATATATAATTTAAGATACTGTCCAGCTTTTGGGGGAGCTTGTTAATTAGAATGTACATGTTATTGGTTATTTGCAGATATGTAAAGGTTGTTTTTGTTTTTTACATGGTTAAAAGTGATTGCAGTTGTAGCTTTAAATGGTGTTTATGTTTTGTGCAGTTTCAGAGTAGATGATCCCCCCGCTTTGGTTGAGCTACAGAAGAATGAGTGGGACCCTGTGCTGCACTGGATTGAAAACAGGTAACAGCAGTGTTGGCTTTTCTGTAGTCAAGGCACATGTGTAAATATAGCTACTAAATAAACTAAAATCATTCTAAATGTCTTTATCTCCCACAACTCAATTGCAGATATGATGTCACTATTGGCTCTTCGTCCAGTATTTTGGGTCCTGAGATCCCACACGCAACCAAAGACACATTCCGGCAACACCTGAATTCTTACAACTTCTGGTCGCTAACAGGTAAAACATCTCCAAAGTGATCCAAGGAAAGCATTTTCAATAACAGTGTGCTCTTTTTAAACAGGCCACAATTTAGATGAATTGCCTGTCGTGCTTTATTTGTACCATACATATTCTAATGACAAGATTATAAATGTAGAATTGTTTTTGTTTAGGTTGTGGGTTCATTTTAAATAATTTAAATAGTTAATCACTTTGCTTGGGCAAACAGTATTGTAATACGTTTTAATAGTCTCATTGTAAAAACTGATGTTTCCATGTTTGTTTATGATAAAGCAGATCTTGGTGCTACATAAATATTTACATATGAAAGTATCAAAAAGCTAAACCCATGGAGAAATCATGGGAGACGGCCCATATTCAGAATCAGAATCTGAAAGATCTTTATTGTCATTACACTCAAGTACAATGAAATTGTGAAAGTCTTCCCTCCATGCATTTAGAAAAATATATAAATTCACAACTATACTATATATAGGTAGGAAGTGCTATATAGATGTTACATTCGTTCCCCGGCTGCAATGAGCCAAAGGGCAGACGTGGAAGACCAGCAACACTGCCCAATCAGAGCAGACTGGGCTTTATCCGAAGGGGGGCTTAAAGAGACAGGCTCTAAAACGGAGTGTTTCCGACAGAGGGTGAATAAAGGTATATTCAAACAGGCAGTGTGAGAAAAATAACGTGTTTGTTTGTTTTTTACTTTAAACCATATAAAGATGTTTTAGAAGAAACCTCAAATATTACAAACCTGAAAATGAGCATAATATGTCTCCTTTTAAAATAAATGGTAAAGAGCTTTACAGTAATATGGTTTCTCCTGTGCAGGGCTTGAGTATGTGATCACCCAGCTGAAGTCCGTTGTACTGTCGATGGGGTTGATCGACAGACATCTGAGTGTGGAGCAGGCTGTGCTGCTCTCCAGACTGGAGGAGGAATACCAGGTATGGGAAGAGCAAAAACTTTTTTCCATCTGTTCTGTTTAGTTGAGACTTCTGTGACCTCTATCTTGTGACACACTGTACTTCTCTTACAAAGAGACTCTTTGCTTTTTCATTCAATGTTTTAATTGGCTTTTTTGAAGAGCAAGAACAAGTTGGATGTGTTGTTTTTGGCCGTCGCATCCTCTGTGTAATTGGAAGAAAGGTTTGCTTAATTTACTCTGGAAAACAGCGCCCTCCTCTGTTTTCATCAAATTTCCCATTAAACCTAGACGCTGATGTTGCTGTTTTGAGTCTTGGTTGAACTGGTTTACAGAAGTTCTATAATTGTCTTTGCTTTTCTATCTTGCACTGCTGCATATTTGCCTTCAGTGTTATATTTAAGGAACACAATGGTCGAGCTGTGCTCTTTCTCATTATTTTCCAACATTCCTATTTTTGCTCTTGCACAGATTCAGCGCTGGGGAAACGTGGAGTGGGCCCATGACTACGACATGTACGAGCTGAGGGCACGGACTGCTGCTGGAGCTCTTTTTGTTCACCTCTCATCTGAGAGTTCAACTGTCAAACGCAAACTAATGCAGGACTGAGAAGAATATGCCCAAACATAAAAACTTTCAGTGAGCACACATCAAATATGCCCTCCAACTGAAAGCACCTCACGTTATCCATGCTTCTATATCCATGCAGACAACACATCCTGTTTGTTCTATTGAGCAGTGACAGCTGCTTTGTCTGCAGTCTGTTGTCGAGTCATCTCACTCCAGACAAAAACATTGGCTGTCTTTTTTGCAGTGTTTATATGTGGCAGCTGCCAAGTGTGCTACCCCTCCGAGTTTCCAAGCGGTTCTCAGTCATCTGTAACATTTTGGACACTGTGCAAGGTTGTGACTAATGTTGTTGTTTGATTGGTGTTGGAATGTGAACTCCATGTCTGCTTTTTCTGTGGGCCACATTTGAATACTGCAAAGTGTGTATACATAATATGCTAAGCTAACAGCACACTACCCATACCAAATGTGATGTGTGTAGTGCTTTGTAATGCTACACTGTATGTAAAATAAACTGCATTCAGATTATTTTCTGTAATTAAGATCATTATCCATGTATGTATTTTGGCCTTTTTAGTGTGGTAATGAGTTGAAATTTAAATGCTGTACACCGAAAGCCTGCTCAGTAGTACCTTCTACTTCTCTTTCTACAAAAAGTTTAACTTGAGTCAAAAAGTAAACTGCTTCCTCATACTGTAGACATTTTCATGTCCAGAGCTGAAGGTAAATAAAAGGATGACTCATGTTTTTCCTGCCCTTACTGTCTATTTTAAGCAAAATGTGAGTACTGTAAATTAAAACCCAAATAAGACAAAAAAAACGTTTACACATGTCTGTCGTAATTATTAACCATATATGCATATTCTAAATCTGCATAATCTCCTCACAATCAATGCTACAGTCATAAAAAAGCCATCTCAGTGTTATTGATGCAACCTTTGGTGCCTTTTATTTACAATCGCCCAACTCTCATTATGGATGTTCTAGCTGTCCAATCACCGTAAAGGTCGGGTTTTCTTGACCAATTACGTTACTGTGGGGGCGGGACTTAATGGACGTTTCCTCATGTATCATCATCATCCCATGGACTGACTTGTTTGTTGTCGAGCAAGATGGAGTTCCTTTTGGGAAATCCTTACAGTACCCCAGTGGGACACTGCATTGGTATGTACGAAGACATTTTTAAAGCGACACAGCTTGGCGATAAATGTTTATGTTCTAGAAATGTGTCTAAGCTGTGTGAAAGTCATTAACGGGCTCGCTAGCTTTAGCATGCTAACGTCTCTGAATGAGTTCTCTACAGCTGGACCGTTAGCCGCCTAGCTAACTAATGTTAGTTGTTACGGTAACATCTGTTGTCAATACCGTTATTAGACTAAATGTCTCTTTTTTTGTTGTTGTCAGTCCTTAGATTGGTGCTAAAAACGTAAATTAATACAAGTACCTATATCTTGAAGAATGACTAACAGCTAAGTTAGCTAACAGATAGCTAGCCACACCAGTCATCGTCTTAAAATGAGTCTGCTGTGTTTTACTGAGACGTCTTTATAATCTTAACGAGCTACTTGTGTCTTTCCAGAGAGAGCCACTGATGGCTCTCTGCAAAGCGAAGACTGGACCCTCAATATGGAAATATGTGACATCATCAATGAAACAGAGGATGGGTGAGTGGCAAGTTAAAATCAATAAATATCCATATCTGTTATTGATTAACCCTCATGCAAGCACTTGCTTAATAATGTGTTCCTTGTTCCTGTGCTGTTTACATTATGCATTGCTACACTACCATATACAAAAAGAGTCAGCCATTTATCTGTGTCATACTAAGGGAGGAAGCCTAGCTCTGGCTGTATTTTATGTAAGGCCTCATTGCTTATCTCATTTACCCATTAACCTTGTACTGTATGTTCAAGCTGCTGTGTTGCATTCAGGTTTGTTTGAATAGTGGGTTGTAAACTGCCTTCAGTGGATCTAGCCTAGTGCAGTGCACTGCATAATATCAGCAGTTTTAAAAAAAGGTTGATTCTACTTTTTTCTTGTCTTTGGGGAATGCAGTGGGCGTGAAACTGCTCTAAGGCTGATTTGATCCGATAGTAGTGGTCAAAGAATTCAAAAGTTAATTATTACTGCCTTGAAGTTGAACAACCACATTGTCAATGAACACATTGTGCAAATTCAAAGAATCATTGACATGTGACAGCTTTTTGCAGTTGTGTCAGGGCTTTTCAAAATGGCCCTCAGTCATTAGGTTCTTGTGTTTGTAAATTTGTTATAAAGATGCAGGCATAATGTGCTATGCTATACTTGCATGTTTTAATGTGTTCTTATGTTTGTGTGTGCAGGCCAAAGGATGCCATTAGAGCAGTAAAGAAGAGGCTGAATGGCAACAAGAACTATAGGGAAGTGATGTTGACTTTAACGGTGAGTGGACTAGAGGGGGATAGCTACACTGTATTTACATTTTACCGTAATAAAAACATTAATTATGTAGTGTAGTTCCCCTAATGGGATGACATGCAGTAGTAACTGTTTTTTCCTCACATATAATGGTAGCATTATGTAGAATCTGCATTTGAATAGAATTTGCAATCCAAATATGATGTCAATTCAGTGTCTGGGCTGCAAAACTTAAAACATCTATAACAGTTTTGATTCAAAGTATATTCTGACAACAGTTTCTTCTCTGCATCCATCAGGTCCTGGAGACCGGTGTGAAGAACTGCGGACATCGGTTTCATGCTTTGGTCACTAGCAGGGACTTTGTTGATGGTGTGCTAGTTAAAATTATCTCCCCTAAAAACAACCCGCCTACAATCGTTCAAGATAAAGTACTCGCCCTGATTCAGGTAAGATAACAGTGTAGTCTGTGCATGTCATAAAGTTTCATAGGCTATTCCCATGACATATATTGAGTCTTTAAATTTCATTTTTTTTAATGCTGTACATCAATGTGTGAGGTGTTTCTGATTGACTCGGTTAGGAAGAGGTGAAGCAGGGTTTGCAGCGTAGGTGTTTAGTAAAGTATGTGTGGGCGTGTAACCGTTCGAAAGGTGTCCTGTCATACCCAGGCAGAGCCTCAGGTAGAGTACAGTGTCTCCAGGGGTTTCAGCCAGGAGCAGCTCTAGTTACCTGTCACAGCTCGGATAACGCCGCTAGGCTCATGTGAGCTGCTCTTATTTCCACCAGGGAAACCATGTGACCTCAGCTAACAGCATGGACCTGCTCTGTTTGTCCTGTCTTTAGGAGGGTCAGCTGGGAAAAAAAATGGTGTGGGAAAATGCTTTGAATGGCACTCCCTTTACACAACAGCAAGAGTATTGTTGACATTTCTTTTAGTGAGTTAAATAGCCAGTTGATAAGCAGACTGTGGTTTAATTGTGCAGTTCCCTAACCACCTGTGTTATTGTGCGTGCCTTGGAATTGATCAAAGTGAGCATGTGTGCGCACACTGTTAATAGCCCTTACATAATTTAAGTTTAAAGTAATTCTAAGTTGATATATTTGAGACTTACCAGCCTCGCTCAGAATATTGTTTTTTCAACCAGCTTCATGTTGTGTCCAGGCACACTTCAACCAAAGTAAGATGGCTGTTGTGGAAATTAGAATTTTGGATCAAACTGACTCGCAGTTTGAATTTACTTTATAGAAGATTTTTTGATAAATAGCATCTTCAAAGTCATTTCGCTCAGGTTTTTTAAAAGCGTGTCATGTGTTTACGCTTTGTAATAGCCCAGTTTAGCTTCAACCTGCCCACTGGTGACAGAGAAAAGCCAAGAGCTTTGTGGTTTGCGGACTGAATGTATTCAAGGCAGACAAACAGAAATGATCACAGAACAGGCCTCTTTCACCATTCTAGCATCCCTTGCTTTGTTCGCTGTGTCAGCCCTCCCTCTACTCTTGTTTTTTTTTCTCTCTCTCTCTCTTTCTGTTTAACTCTTTTCTTCCTCTGCCTCCTCCAGGCATGGGCTGATGCGTTCAGAAGCAGTCCAGACCTCACAGGCGTGGTCCAAATATATGAGGAGCTAAAGAGGAAAGGCATTGAGTTCCCCATGTCAGAACTGGAGACCCTGTCTCCTATACACACACCTCAGCGGGTAGGAGGCATCACACTGACCATTAAATGTGTGCAGAAGTTTCTGTACCATGACCATGCATGCTGTTATTTTCTCCCCTGCTAATAAACTTTTCTGTAAATTCTCTATTTCTCTGTTGCCTTTAGTTGGCATCTGCTCCGGAGGGTGACTCCACCCTACATAAGTTCAGCAGCACTCCTCAGCCCACACCACCGGCTGTCCCACCAGCCTACACCGCCCCTCAGGTCCCCAACATTCATGCTTCTGGATCCATAAATCCTACACCTGAACAGGTACAATGTTACTCCCATAAACACACTGAAACTAGACTGTTCAAATAGGTACTCGCCCTGTAGCAACCTGCTGTTCCTATACAAGAGGACAAACTGTCACATGGATTGACAATACCCAAAGCCAGGGGTTCTCAAACCTTTCTTACTTTTGTTTATTTTTAATATTTTGGGGTTATAGACACTCATTTGAGAGGCTTTCAATTTTAGTTAAGTCAAAGTTATGTGTTGAGCTCTTCATGTACCCCATAGGGTACAAGCACTCCTGGTTGGGATTCATTGTCCTAAGCAATACTATTTACAATTACAAATGCGATAGTCAGTTTGCCACAGAATAGACTAACTGTAACTAACTAACTGATAAATTTAATTCTATGACCCCCAGATTTGCCGGCTGCGCAGTGAGTTGGACATTGTTCGTGGAAACACTAAGGTGATGTCTGAGATGTTGACCGAGATGGTCCCTGGACAGGAGGATGCTTCAGACTATGAGTTACTTCAGGCAAGTAACCACTTATATACATATATATGTGTGTGTGTGTGTGTGTGTGTGTGTGTGTGTGCGTGTGTGTGTGTTTTGGCTGTGCACTTTCTGAAGTATGTATGAACATGTAAAATGTATTTTGTAGTTAAAAAACATGTAGAAAGCATTAAAAAAACAGTCACCTGTGACGTGTGTGTGTGTACATATGTTCTGTTTGTGTGTTTAGGAGCTGAACAGGACTTGTAGAGCCATGCAGCAGAGGATAATGGAGCTCATCTCCTGTGTTTCCAATGAGTCAGTGACCGAGGAGCTGCTGCATGTCAACGATGACCTCAATAACATTTTCCTACGCTATGAAAGGTTAGAACAAACATACAAATGCGGGTGCATACTCATCCTTTGGAGTAAAAACAGTATGCACATCGAAATGTGTCTTTTCAGCGACAGCATTGTATGTTTGTTCAAATGTGGTTAAGTAAACTAGATTTTACGCTGTTGTTTCTTTGCCTCAGGTATGAGAGGTTTAGGTCTGGGAGGTCCACAGCTCAGAGTGTCAACAATGGGGTAAGTCAGCAGTTTAGGTGCTTAAACACCCAATATTTACAGCACATTTGAATGTCCGGGATTACCTGTTTTCTTTTCTCTTTTCTTCTGAAACTAGTTCTTCCATGTCATGGTGCTTATTTTCTGCTCATGTTTTCTCACCCTCTGGTGTCGCCACCTTTTAGTGTCAGTTATGTGCACTTGCATGTTCCATTACTAGCCAATCTTGATAATGTCTTTCAAGTGCTGTTATATGTCAATTTATTATCGGTGTACATGCCTGATTAAATGGAAACCCAACAAAGACATAAGTGCCAGAGATGGATATGAGTCATTGGGACTTGACAGAAAATAACTTTCGACTTGACTTCAAAGTTAAAGACTGATGATTTGACTTAAATAACTTGTTAATTTAATTTAATTGTCAATGTTGGCATTACAATTGTTAAGACATTGGGGTGTATTTGAAGCATTTTTTTATAATTCAAAGTTTTTATTATCTTTTCATTTTTACAACATACAAACGAACATCAAACAAACCAGACATGATAGAGGTCATGAAAAAAATAAAATAAAAATAATAATAATAATAAAAATAATAATAAATAAAAATAGAAAAAATGCAGTAATAATAATAGTAAATAAATAAAATACAAAATCTGAAAATAAATTAACTAAAAACAAGACAGGCAAGTGAGCAGGCAGGGCAGGCAAAGTGTATTTGAAACTTGGACCAAATGACTTGAGTCACACATCTTCACATTGCAGTTCTTTATTTAAAAAAAAAAAAGCAAAGCAAATATATGATATTTACACATATTTTAATGTTGAATATTCAGTGATCCATTGTTTCCCATAACACAGTCAGAGCACATGTTTAAGACCTGTCCAGTAGGGGGAAACATTGATTGTGACAATACAATGAATGCTGTACAAAAAGTCGTTGCATTTTGGGAAGTACTGAAATGAGCTGATTGCATTTAGAGATTCACTTATGTTGTCCATGCCAGAATGAAATACAATCAGCAGTCCAGTCACAGCTTTGGGCAGTGGATTACACCAAAAGGCTGCTTCAGGATTCAACACTATTGTTAAAAGCCTAGTTTCAGCAACACATTGAAGGAATTGTTTTATGTTACTTCTTTATGACTGTTTTTACATTTATCTAACACGTGAGCCTCACTGTTTCCTGATCAGCTTCGATTTGTTTGTTTAAAGCTGACTGAAATACACTCCTGTCTTGAAATGTTTGTCAGTATAACACCTTAAAAATATCCAAATGCTTCATAAAATGTGAAGCATCTAGCTTCACATTTTATGGAAGCAACACATTAGAGTAGAATAGCCTTTTTTATTTTAGTTTCCTATTGTTTCCATCTCATCTCTGTATGCTATTTTCTTAGTCATAAACCAAAGTAGACTGAAAACATTGCCAGGAATGTGATGAATATCAGGAACATACTTAGCTCTTCATTGGGTTTCCAGCATAGTCTGTAGATGGATGATGAGTGTCCATTTCCTCCCGCTGTTCAAAAATGAAGCCAAAATATTCCTGATACGAGTGCTGCCATGGGCTAGTGACATCATTCGCAAATGTAGACCGCACTGTTTTGATTGCAAAAAAAGAGTTATTTTTAAAGCATATGTTGGTGTTTTTTTGGGGGGGGGGGATTTATGACATATACTGCAGCCAGCCACCAGGGGTCAATCAAGATGTTTGGGCTTCACTTTTCGGGAGCTGTCATTTCGTCCATCTTTATGTAGTCTATGATTCCCAGTTAATCAGGCATGCTATATCTTCCACTGTTATCATGCCATTACATTGTGTCCCTGCACAGGCATGTAAATGGTATTCACTGTCTCTTCCTTTCTGTTCTTTTCTGTTCTTCTGTTTCTGTGGCTAGCTGAGACAGGCAAGTATGAAAATATTGTCAACCTCCCTAAATGAGCAGCGTCACCCCACAGCAACTGTTAAAACATGGCTAAATAATATATGGGCCCTGCCTCCACCTGTATCCGTCACCCCCATATGGCATGTTTTGACTCTGCAGCCCCCCAACAGCCAATGATATGATTAATCTGGAGGTAGACTGACACACTAGCTTTAAGACGGCACTAAACTGAATGTGTCCCTAGAATCACTATCATGTTGTATTTGATGAGTCAGGGTTTGGTAATTGGAAAATAGATTAATTCCTCCTCCAGAGCCCAAATATTCAGTCTTCCCTTCTCCTTCCTTGCTGTATTTCTACCTTCTTAAGGGGATTGTTTTGTTTTTATGGACACTTTTAAAGTCAACACTATTACCAATTGGTAAACAATACTAAAATGTACTTCTAAAGACGAGCATTATCAGTGGACCCCCTTAAGAAGTTTTTTCAGAAAGTTACTTAATTTCCTGCTATCCTCAGTTACAGACATTTTCATGCTCTCCTGAAGCTAACCACCATGTTTTTCAACCTACTCTTTTCATGCACCATGCCCTCATTTTTCATTTCTTTTCTTTCATTTTTTCCAGACAGTCAAGGAACCCTGCCTTTCTTTAGCCTTCCACAAAAGGATTTGTTTAGCTGCCAGACACCCTAAATTGAAGCGATAGTGAGTCTCGTCAATTCTTTCTCACCAGGTCCTGAGTGAGGCCACAGAGGACAACCTCATAGACCTCGGCCCAGGCTCCCCAGCTGTGGTCAGCCAAATGCCCAACGCAGCCCCAACCAGCTTGCCTCCCGCCCTCACAGCCCCAACAGCAAGGCCCTCCTCCCCGGCCACCTTAGCCTCCCGCCTGGCCGGCCTCGGTACGTACACCTCATCTCTGACATTAGCCAAGCGCTCCTTCATAACAGAATGACGCTCTTCTACAATTATAATAGTCTATAATTATATTACTGCACAGATATTGGAGTGGCATTGAACATAATTAAAGTTATACATTTGTAAAGTTAAACTATTCCTCCTGCGGCAGTTTATTGCAGAGTTCATTTAGCCCCCAGATGATTAGATTTGTATTTGTCATTGCACAGAAATACAACGAAATTCAAAAGCATAATAAATAGTAAATAACAAGATACATTCTTATCATCTCATCTCAATAAATAGTAAATAGAAAAGATACATTCTCATTCTCTCAGCACTTAGTATATTCATGTCATTCATTCACTGTACCATCAATTTAGTGCCATTGTATGCATTAAAACAATACTGTAATTATATAAATATATATATATAAACAATACTGTAATTATATAAATATATAAAGTGCAGAGCATTGGATGTCCTTGATTAGTGCTGTCGGACCAGAGAGTTTGTTTTCAGGTCTGAGTTGAGTATGGTGATAGCTGCGGGATAGAAACTGTTTCTGATTCTGCATTTGACCTCTATTTCACATAGAGAGGAGAGAGGATTTTTGACACATTTGCAAAGCCTCTGTAAAACATATGAAAGAACAAACATTATTCCATTAGCTTTGAAGTTAATGCAGAGGAGTTTAGTTTAATGCTGTTGACACTCAAGTGTATTTTTTTCCCTGCAGACATGGGCGCCGACAGTGTGAGCAGCACCTTGAGCTCTTTGCCGAACTGTAAGCCTCCTTCTGGCCAGGATGACTTTGATGTGTTTGCTCAGACCAGGACCGGAGCTCTGCCAGAACCACGCAAGATGTATGGATGCATAAGATATCTATCGATTGTTGAACTCTAGATTCATTTTTTTTAAGGCGTCAGAATTTACAGTTTGTGCTATTTCAGATACAGATTGTAAAATGAGATTGTCTCCGGCAATTTTTTTTTAAATTCAAAGCTATTTCTACCTCTTTGTCTCAGCACCACAGAAGAAGACAGGAAAGCCTCCGACAGCCTTCCTCCCACTCTGGATGTTCAACAGCCGACTGCAGGAGCGGTGAGTCTCAGTGACAAAACCTTTAATGTCCAGTGTGGGCTATCATTTTTAGTCCGTGTCTTCATAACCACTCAAAGAACACTTGGAGTGTGTGTTTGTATGCGCACCATGCAGCTGTACTGGAGATGTTCCCTCATGCTTTAACTTGTGCTGCTCGATGTGACTAATTGCTCATTTAGCTTAGCCTTTTGTTTTGGCTTTTCTTAGGATATTTGTTTCTTACTGAACCTACAGTTCTAATAACTACGCTTTTATTTTTTAATTATATCATTGTGGCTTGCAACAGTTCAACACTACATTAAATCTTTAAGCATCCTAAGTGCTACCTGCGCCCAACTGTTTTTAGTGCATTATTAACAAGACTGACGTAGATTTAGTCTTGTTAGTTGTGTCTGCAGTGTTGTCCTAAGCCTGCTTTCACACTTGACACTACTGAATATAAACAGGACAAGGCAGTCAAATGTTGTTTTATGTTCTCTGTGGGTTGTTGACTGTAAAATGGTTAAATGAAATGATAAACATGGTGGTTTTATTGGCTGAGCCGACCTGCTGGGCTGTCAGATCGCTATATACTCATCTTCACCAGCTTTACACTGCATTCCCATGTTGTGCTTGGTATTTTTTCTCCTGCATCATATCGACATCACTCCATGACATTTTATGTGTATTGTCATCGCATGTGATTTGCCGCGACATTCACAAACATTGACCTCCATTCAATATCTTCATTTTTTTCCTCACAAAATACTTTACGTTGCATTTGAGTTAACTGAAGTTCATTTAAGTCATATTTTCTGTTGGGTTTGGGGTGGGATTTTTTTTTTTTTTTCTGTTGTGGCATTGCTGCGGTCTTGACGCTGCCCCGTAGGGTGCTGGAGGCCAGTCCTCTGTCATGGATGACATAGAGGAGTGGCTGTGTACTGATGTGGTGAGCCCATCATGATTTTTATTTCTGCCTGCAGTTTTCTCTCCCTTTCTCTTTCCTTTTTCACTCTTATTTTTAAAGACTTCTTAAAGCCAAAAAAAATAACCCATTTCTCTTACATTACATTTCCTCACTTTTTGACCAATCACACATTAATATCATAGTTCACTTTAGGTTACTAACGGTGTGTTGTTGGGACAAACTGATGTGACAAAATTGTGTAAAATGAGCATGAGGTTATGAATGCAGATATGTGTTGCTGCACTATCAAGTGTCGATAATCTGGTTAGGGTGCGTCACTGAAATTTTGCAACAAACAATCTAAATTGTGAATTACCATAAACGTTAGAAAAGGAGTAGATGGTGCCTCCAGGTCTGAAAGGTGAAACCAGTGTGGAAGTTCCTTAAACTTGCATTATTTCTAATGACCAGCAGGGGGCGACTCCACTGGTTGCAAAAAGGAGGCTGATTGTTTAAAAGCCTATGAAAAAAATTACCATACTTTTCACTTGGTTTATTACCTTAGTAAACAACTAGATGTTTATTTTGTAAATTATGCTCCTATTTAGACAAAACTAAACAATAAAGGTGCATGCTTTAGGGCGGGGCTACCTTGTGACAAGTCGAGAGCCACAGCAAACTGTCAGGATAGAGTTGCAACAATCACTCTATATTTAAATAACCATGAACTTGTTTTTGGTTCAATTCACTGGGATGCTATAATTTTATAGCGCTATTATGTTATAGCGCTATGATATGTTTATCCTTTGTGACATGTGCTCATTTTACACAAACTGATGAGACTGTGTTGCATTATTTAATATGATATCTGGCTGCTTTGGTTGGGAAACAACTGGTGGAATTCTGTTGGTATTCATAGCATTTCTATGAATGGAAATAAATTATTATTATTTCCAAAATTATTTGGAAGACTTTGGGTGAGTGGTATAACGGGTAAGTGGCTCCATGTTTTATAATAAAACCAGTGTGTAAGTGTGTATAATGTGTGGTAGTTTGGGCATGTGCGAGAGGAAACAGAGTCAACTCCCAGGTGTGACATTGTTGTCTTTCTTTTTCACCAGAAAGGAGATGAGGGGGAAGAAGGCGTGACAAGTGAAGGTAGGACATCATTAAACTAAATTTCCTCCTGAGGCCCCGTTTACACGAGGACGCTCGCGGGTAAAAACGACAAAATATTTTTTCGGAAGTGCCTTTCGTTTAGACGGTGACGGCGTTTTGGGGGCTTAAAGACGCAAAAATCTGAAACCACCTTCCAAAGTGGAAAAGTTAAATACGCTCCGCCGTAGCGTGTCCGTCTACACTGCCAAGACGCAAAACTCTGCTCAGATCTGCTCACATCACGTACGTGTTTACGTCACATACATGCTCCAGTACAGGAAAATAAACAAACGTGGGATTATTTCCATGCGTCGGACCTTCAAGCTGCTCTGGCAGCTCTAATAAACTTACAGGAGTCTTTCCACCAAATGTTCAGGATATGTAGAGATAGTATTACTGAACAGAGAAGGATCTGTAATTACCTCTCTCACATTTTGGATGCACCAATTCGTTGGAGGCGAGCCAGACGGCTGTGAACGAGACCTGGGAGATCTAGTGATGGTGGAGAACTTTGTGGAAGGAGTAGCTGATGAAAATGTGTGGCGTGAAAACTTCTGCATGCCCAAAGATGCTCTTATCGCTTTAAGTGATGCCGCCTGGCTGCATACAATCGAATTTCACACACTTTTTGCGTCACCGTATGCACGCAGATTTCCTCCCGAAAATGCTCGTCTAAACGAGGAATAAAAAGTGAAGACGCGACGCCACTTTTGCGTCTTCTGTTCAGACCGTCCTCGTGTAAATGTAGCCTGAGTTTCCAGCTATATTTTAGCTACATTCCCTCTTAAATTCACCTCCTCTAACTCCTTTTTCTCCTCCTCTGATTATCCAGAGTTCGACAAGTTCCTAGAGGAGAGAGCCAAAGCTGCAGAGATGGTCCCCAGCCTACCGTCGCCCCCTAGTGGCGAGCCGGGCGCCGCGCAGGAAACCCCAGGCCGCAAAAAGCCGGACAGGCCGGAGGACGCTTTGTTCGCCATGTAGAACCTTCCACCTCCTGACCTCTGATCCCCGACCAGCTGAGCAGCATCAGACTGAGGACAGACCGACCTGACACTAAAACACATCCACCTCCATTCTGATTCAACACTATTCAGTAACACTACAGAGATTCTCTCCTTCTAAAAAAGGGAATTATTCATGTTCTACATTAATTTCTCACAAGAAAGGGAAAAACCAAATGATATTTTGATATGCCACCCGATCAGACGATGAATCTCACCCACGTGATGGCGGGTGTCGGAGACCATGAGGCAGCCTCCCTCCGCCTGTTGTGGACTGCAGAGCTTCATGTTGCAGCTAATCCTAAAATAGTTTTATAAAAGAGCGTCTGCTGCCCTTGTCATTAGTAGCAAATACATTTCCTACCCCCAAAGCATGCATTAAAACCCCCCAAACCTGATTTTTATTTAAAGAAACCCCAACAGAAACGTTACGGTTGCAGGAATCACCTTTTACATGCAGCAGCACTGAGCATACCTACGAGGATATTGTTTTGGTGTTTGTATCAGTCCCTTTGCAAGTTGAACTGTAAATCTGTAAATGACAAATGTCAAGTTTATTAGTCGTGTGTATATTTAAGCTACAGATGTATGAAAGAGATGTTGATTTAATGTAGATTTTTTTGAAAAGGGTTTATCTTCCAGCTGCTCTGACAACAGGGATGTACCTCAAGTAAAGGGAATAATTTACACCTGATAATCTACAAAAACTAATTAAAAAGGAAGAAGAAGAAGGGAGTGTAGTTTTTGTGACTGGCATAATTGCGCACCACTTCAACAAATGACCCTCTAAATAACGTTGTAGATTTCTCTTTGACAAATCACAGTTGTTATTGAGATTATTTAGCTGAGATTTTAAGATGCTGTCTGAAATTTTCGCAGGTAGTTACTTCCATCAGCTGGAAAAATACTAATTATTCTCGTTTATGTAATCATTTTTTCTGTTTCATGAATTTACATGGGTTGAGTTCACAGGGAGTGGTTGTTATTTTGAACAGAAGCCCAGTCAGAGTTGGTCATTGGTGAGTTTTTACTCACTGACTGTAACTTCTTTTGGGTAGATTATGCTGTATGATTTCTCTGAAATTGAGTTAAGAGGACCAAAACTGTGCTTTCTTCTGGATGTTAGAGGAAAATTCTCAGATAATTGGCTTGTCTACACATAACCCGGTCCTTTTTTGACTCACAATTCACAGTTTAATATCCAGCGATGTAATGAGGAGTCAATATCACACTACAAAAGCTGTTTGCACATTATATTTGTGCATTTTCTCCTTTGTTTCTTTATGCTGACATCTTAAAAGGCCTGACCTTTCAACATGACATTTGTTTTCAGAAATGAGCCAGCTGCAGACACAGTGCTACAAATGAGATATTTGACTCTTTTGACAATAATAAATGCGACATGTTACACAATCACGACAAGCTTAAAACAAGCGTGCACTTTGACAGGCACATTACCTTTCAACCTGTACTGTAAATCAACGAACACTTAACCAGATGTAATTAATGAGAACTGTTTGGAAATATTCGAGCAGAAGTGTAGAAATAATTTATTCAGCACTATTTTTTTTGTTGACTTCAGATCAGTATTTTAAATCATTTTATTGTACGGAAGAGAAATAGGAAATGTTAAGGGACAGAATGAGAGATTGTGATTATGGTGTGTGTTTTAGTGTTTTTGTTAATGGAGTTCAGATTTTCCTTTTTATACATTTCTGCTGGCTAATGTATCTTATGTTTCATGGTTATGTGGATATTTTTGTTTATGGAAGCCCTGAGAGGAAAATGAAGAAAAAAATTGACCTAAAAGGTGATTTTTTCTTTTCTTTTTTTTGGTATTGTTGTAAGGTTTTTTCTGTTTGTGTGGGGTTTTTTGCCCCGATATTTTTTTAAGGTAACTTCTGAAAAAGCTTTTGCTTGGTGATTTCTTTTTTTCCATTCATGAAAACTGTTGAAAAAAGTTTTGTCTGGATCATTTTTTTTTTCTCATCTTTGAAAAGAGGTTTCTGTTTTTTATATTTTGGCTTGGCATCTTTCTTTCTTTTTTTCCTCTTTTGCACAGATAATCGTTGAAAACCATTTTAAAAATTACGTTTTTGTCATTTTGTTAATTTTTCAAAAACAAAATTCCTCCGAAAACAGGTGCAAAAAAGTTTGCACTTGTGAAAAATAAGAACATATTTGTCAGGATCACAGACGAGGAAAAAATGCTGTCGATCACTTTCAATAATTGAAAATTTGAATATTCCATTTTTTTTTCTCACTTGCCTCTCAGGGCTTCCGTACATGTTGCTTGTAAGTGTCCATAGAGTTAACATATTGATATATAATAAGGGCAATCCATTCATAGCTGTAAGAGAATCACATTAATATCATGAAGGACACATATTTTAATCGCTTCACTCTCACTGACTAGCACATGACAAAACCGACATGATAATCTTACTTTGGACACTTCTGACAAAGCATCAACATTGTACATCTTCTGTTTCGTTGTTTTAGTGTTCAGCGTGTGTTCTATAACGCAGAATTGTTTTATCTCAGTTGATTGAAAAAAAAAAAAAAGAACAAGCCTCTAAATGTGTGTTTTAAACAATACATGTTGTTACTATCCTGTTTGATACCGCCCAGGATCAACCTGGTTTATATCAGTGTGAGCTCTGTCAGTGATTTGTAACTGAATCTCAGCATACCCAAGACTTTGCCATGTCAGACCTGTTCTGCAGAGGAACAATATGTTTCTTTGTATGTCGCTGGATAATATGAAGAGATGCTGATAAAGGAGGCTGTGCTGTGTGACTGCTACTTTCCTGAGTTGCCTCATCTCTCATTTCTCTTTGTGTTGTTTGACTTATGCATGAACTCTAATAAAACATTAGCAGTGTGTCTGCATCCTTCGTCGTCGTCTTTATTTTTCTCATCTTATATTTCCTGCAGTATTACTTGCTGCAGCCCTCTCCTTGGCATTGCCCTCCTCCGCCTGACTCTCCCTCTTCAGATGGTAATAGCTGAAGCTGACCTGCAGTAAACCCTCTCTGGAGGCCCATGGGCCCCACACCAGGGGCTTCCCCCATTGGTCGTCTGGAATCGCCTCATCCCACAACATGGCCCCTCACATTGAGCCTCGGTCACTGGAGCGTTTTCCCGGTCAAAAAGAAAAAGAGGGGTGTGTCTGTCGGACAGTAGTCTGGAACACACAAGTGCACAGGATCCCTGTTAGATTCAACATGTGCTGCTTTTAAATGAGACCTCGTCATCTTTTCTGCAAGAGGTAATATGATGCTTTTATTCTTTTAAGTTGAAGGAAAATCATTGCTATTTATACAGTAAATCTGTTTTTTAGGATGTATTTCAGGTTCTTAGACGAACAAAATATTCAAATATGGTGATAATTAAGAAACCATGTTGTACCAGTAGCTAAGGCTCCATGTGCTGCTTTCTGGTTTAAGATTGTTTAATGTTACTGTGTTTGGAGTGTGCTCTTCTGTACTTCTGTTGTAGTAATCTGGACAAAGTTAAACTTGAATTTAGACACATTTGTTATATTTTGTGAAGCATCATATTAACCATGACATCATAATATCTGTTGCAGAGGCCTGAGCAAGTGTGTGGAGCTGTTCGACTTTCATAGAGCAGGAATACAGTGGATCCACTTAAAGGCTTTATTTGCAACAAAAAAAAAAAAAATCTCTTTTTTCCTTTTTTCCCATGCAATCCAGAGACAATCAAGCAGCCGTAGGGTTGTTTTGATAAGATATCTCCTACATCGTGTAATTTTATTGTGCGCTCATGGAATGCCTTTAATCTGTTTTCACAAATGCACTCTTCACTGTTTCTCAGGCTCTGCCCTCGAAATTGATACCCCACCCTGGCGTTTGTAATTCTCCTCCCCACAAGCAGTCAGTTAGCACACTCTGGTGGTTAAACCAAGCAGCCTGTTCACACGTGTGTCAAAGGTCAAAAGGATCATCAAACAACTCCAACCATCACTCAAACTGACAGTAGACGTCAGGATCAGTCAAAGCCTGGAGCTGCTGGCCAGAGCTGTGGTGCATTGTAGTTGCATTGCATGTTAATACTAACATGGTGCAATGAATCTGCTTTGCAACACAGAACTTGGCCATTCAACATCTCAACCATGAGCATCAACAAGTAAGCATAATGCAGATCTGTGGTGCATTCAGGTGCACCTCATAAACTCTGAGAAACTCAAGCTGTCATTTTTAAGTAAAATTCTTGTTGTTTGTATGTTTTTTTTCCCAACTGACTGCTGAAATAAGTTATTCCTGTTACATTTTAAGTCTATTTTAATATGGTGGTTACATCACACTGGATCTTTTTTAAAGAAGAATTAAAAAATGTAAATGTCATTTGTCAGGGCCTCAAACCAACGAGCTCTCGAAAACTAAATCAAATCAGGACCTTAAAATTGATTGGATTCGGAGAATTGGGACATTATAATTATAATATTATTATACTTGTTTTCAGCGCTGGCATGTGTGTGTGCATGAATGTGCATGTACTAAGTATACAGGATTCAAACCTGGGATATACTTTTGACCAGACTACCTTGATGCTGATCTTGCAGAACTTTCATCTCTTCTTCACATGACTCCCAATAACGTGGGAAATATTTAGAAACTATAACATCATTTACAGTATATGTAATGTTTTGACAAAGTGTACCACAAAATCTCAAAAATAAGGCTTGTTAAAACATCACTCATTTCTCTCATATGATCACATTAAATGTCTAAAGTACACATATTGTTTTGTATATTTACTGCCTGTAAATATGTGATGTGTCAATATAAAGGATCTTATTTCATGCATAGCTTTACGATGGCTCCTAATATATCGTTTATACAAGTTACCTTGTTTATAGCCATTCCAACTCAAGTTACAACATTTCTTTTTTCAATTTATATAGATCTCAGATATATAGACATTCAAATCTATGTGTCTAATCTATCGCAACTATTAATTACATAATTTGTAAAAAAGTTATAAACATTTGTGAAATATAAATCCTATAAACAAATCTCAGCTTTTATAATTGGATCTAAGGTCAAATAAGAAATGAAACTAAATGTGATATCATAGACCAGCACAGGTCGACTTAAACATCCACCATGATTTCTGTGACATCTTTCCCACCAATGACTTGTGTGTTGATCAGCTGACGTATGATGTCTTCCCTGGTAGTAATTGGCATTTTAGGGAATGATCCTGGTAAATTATCCCATCACTCTGATTAAATCTCATGCTGATACAGAATTACTCCTGGTTACAATCATTAGCAATAATCTTTACACCACTTATCACTTTGGATAAGTGTTCTAAAATTGCCAAAGAGGTTGTTAAAGCTCTGAATTAATTTATGAACACATAGCGCTGCACGAATAAAATGTAAATATGCATTGGAGGAGCTGTTGGGAAGCTGAGGAAAGTGACTGATGTGTTCGTCCAAAATGCAGACCGTTGACCTCTGGATCAGCTGTGGACAGGAACAGGATACATGTTTAAAAATAAACTAGATAATTACAAACAAAAGGCATGGCTCAACAAGGCCATGGCCTGGTGGAAATGTTAGTGATGAATTGATCTGAAGCATTATTGAAGTAAAATTTTCTGTCGTCTCAATAAAACCCCCCACAAAATATTGTAAAAAAAGACCACAAGTACTGTGATGGATATGAATGGGAGGAAAACTATTCATCAGGAAAAATTCCTTTAAAAAACATTAAAGTACAGTATCACATCATATTATCTTAAAAAAAAACCTTCAGTATAGTTTATATAGTTATAACATGGGTCAATTATAGTCTGTTGATACATATTAGAGCATAATATGGCAAGAAATGACAGAAAAACACCATATTATGGGATGTCTAAAAATTTCGCCTTCACAAAAAGGGTCATCAAAATTTTACTTAAAAAAAGTTCATGGTATAGTATGTCGATTTTTGTCAGTAATGGTCAGATTTTCAAATGCTAGAATTGGCCCAATTATACTCTGTTAATACATGTGGTAGTATAGTTTGTCCAAAAATAACGAAATAACACCATATTATGGGATGTCCAAAAACGATCCCCTCACATAAAAGTCATACTATAGTATGTTTATTTTTGCCAAAAATCATATAATTTTAAAATGCCTAAAAATGCTTAACATGGGTCAATTATAGTCTGTTGATAAATATTAGAGCATTATATGGCCAAAAATGACAGAAAAACACCATATTATGGGATGTCCAAAAATGACCCCATCACAAAAAAGTCATACTATAGTATGTCAATTTTTGTAAAAAAGTGGTCAAATTTTAAAATGGCTAAAAATGCTAGAAATGGCCCAATTATACCCTGTTAGTACATATAGTAGTATAGTTTGTCCAAAAATAGCGAAAGAAGACCATATAATGTCCAAAAATGACCCCTCACAAAAAAGTCAGGATGTCGATTTTTTGTCAAAAAAGTCAGATTTTAAAATGCCTAAAAAAGCGTATAATGGGTCAATTACAGTCTGTTGATACATATTAGATCATTATATGGCCAGAAATGACAGAAAAACAACATATTTTGGGATGTCCAAAAGTAAACCCTTCACAAAAATGTCGATTTTTGTCAAAAATGGTCAAATTTTAAAAAGGCTAAAAGCTAGAAATTGCCCAATTATACTGTTAATACATATGGTAGTATATTTTGTCCAAAAGAGAAATAAAGAACACCATATTATGGGATATCCAAAAATGAAAAAGTCATAAGACATAGGAATGAAGGACATTTTTTTTTTTTTTCAAACCTGACGTCACAACAAGACCTCTTCTGTTTCCTTTTTGTTTTCATAGATCATCATTAATAGTAGTTATCTTGATGTTCAACCAGTCAAACTTTGGCCATTTAATGCTATTTTGGGTCCTTTACCAACATGACAGTGAATATGATTCAGGGAATCTCATTATAATAGTCATTTGTTTATAAACCAATAAAATAATCAGGAAAAACATCTAGACATCTAGACTATATTATGGTGTCACTTCCGAACACCAGTTAGGCTCCACCCACAAAATATGTCACCCTTGTTGGTAGTAACAGTAAATTGGTCTATACTATGTCATCAAAATTTCATTAAAAAAAGGTCATAATATAGTACGATGTCAAAATTTCATAAAAAATTCATAGTATAGCATTCTTACGGCATGTTTGATGGCAAAGTACATGTACCTCAAAACTGTACTTAAGTACAGTACTTAGGATGTACTTAGTTACATTCCACCACTGTGCAAAGTATGCATTATGCACAGTAAGCACTGGTGGCAAAAGGCATCATTCTCAATATAGCTCCTTACAATCAATCATGATCAATATGTTCCTTACACTCCGGGGATATACACAAGATAGGTTGAGACTACAGACTGTGACCGCAGACAGAGAGAGAGACAGCTGCATCAGAACCAAAGCAGCACACTTTTTAATTGATTTTTTTTACATGCAATTGGAACAGACACATGTAATTGCGAGTGAAACACTGGACTCATACAAAGCCTATGGTTGAGCAGGTGGTTGCAGTAGGTTATGCAACCTCAAAGTAGTTGTTGCAAACTGCCATAAAACAGAAAGAAGAATGGACCATTTATGACTATGAGGACCCCCCACTTCATATGTGTCCCTCAAAATATTGGACAAAACTTATGCACCTGCTACAACCTCGTTAATAAAAAATATACAGTTTAATTTGTCTAAATTAGAAATTTCAGCAGATGTGTTGTATTAGATTGCATTAAATTGTATACCAAAAGAGGCCAGGGAGTGTGTGTTAAAGGAGGTAAGAGTGTGTTTAAAATAAAAAAAGAGGATGAAGATGAATTGGTCTCCAATGATGCTAAAAATCGCCTGTGCACTCCCATATGACCCTCCCGCTCAAGCTAACATCAGCTACAGTTAGCTACTGTTTGCTACCTGCCAGTAGTAACTGCCACTAGCATCATTTAGCGTATACCACACTGACAGTTATGTCAAATATCTTATGAGTCTAAAACCTCACAATAGTGTGAAAGCCTTGGTTAACCTACCCCAAAACAACTTTTCAGTATTTTTCTGTTTCTCTTCCGATCAATCAGACAGTAACTAGCAAGCTAATCTGTGTCTTATCATTTACAGGAGGAAACCACAATATTCTACGCAGTTACACGTATATTCTTACTACTACTCCACATATATTTCATTATTTACTGGAGTGTTGGCAGAAAATGTGTGCCAACATAATTTAGGGGGCACTTGAAGCTATTAGATAGTTGATATATGTGTAAAAAGATCCTTATTATGAGCATTTTCGAAGCAAAAGATCTGAGGACCATCACTGCCATTTTGGAGCTTGAAACCATTTACCAGGATTTTGTAAGGCCAGTTTATTAAGTATGGCAGTGCTTGAGCCGGTTGTATTAGATCACATTATATGTATTGAAAGCTGTTATTTGTTTAGTATTTGGTTGATATCAAACAGTGGGTCAAAAGGTCAAATTGTGACCCTCTAGTGTAAGAACCTTTCTGCAACATACCACAGGTGAAGTGACAAATTTAAACAGATATCTGGCAGATTTCTGAGTTGTTTTTTCATTTGAATGTCAAGCCCTTTCTCTTTATTAAATTTCCTATTTTCCATTTTCATCTGGAGAAAAACCCTTTTGGTATTCCCAGCAGGGACGTCCCTCCAACAGGCCAAATGTAAACACGTCTCCCAACTGCCATTGATTGACATGCCGTGTTGATTTTCTCATTACTGACACACACACATGCACTTGAAGCCATTTAAAAATAATAGCATATTCCAGCCTTAAAGTGCATACTGGCTGTATACCTGCAGGTGTGTGTATGTCAAAGGCCTCAGGCTATTTCACTGCTCTTCATTAGCTGCTACTGTCCTTGTGTTGCGGATCATTCCTTCAACCACAGAGGAAGAAAACAACACATGAATATTTATCTTCATCCCCATAATCCTCACCACAGCCTCAGTGGAATCCTGTCGCTAAACAAGCACTCAAGATTAAATGACCTATTTGTGTTTATGATTTACTTTATATTAACGTTGCAGATCAATGATTTCCCAATTTCCTCTACCTGCAATTCTGCTGTTTCTCCCCCTGAGCTGCACATTTTACCTGGCAGCATAATGAAGTCTCAAACATTTCCACACTACTATAAATGAATATTATCATGCACATAATTATAAACAAGATGTTGGAAGCATTAAGTAGGAATGAAACCAAACAGATGAATTTAGAGGAGTTATTTAATAGAGGCCATTCATTGGGACACTGTGCCAGTAGCTACAGTCTCATATATTCACCCACAACATAATATGTGCATTGACTTTTCGGGCCTGACTGGTGCCTTGCTTTCTCTTTAGCTGCCTCAAAAGACCCCCGTAGCCTCGGAGCACTTTATGCTAAGTTAATTTACCCAAATATATCCGCGGCATCATGGCGGCGGCGGCAGCCCCCGCTATTCAACATCAACAACTTTGTTAATGGAAACTTGCTGATCCATAAACGTTTGTGCCGCAGCAGACGTTTGCTGGGGGGCAGTTCACATATGAATGTTAAAAACCCACAGATCGATGAGGGGCATTTGCAAAGGAGGCATAAGGTGTGTTTAATTATAATTGCGTCAAGGGGTTTGTGTGTGTTTGTTGGGGGGAGGTGTCGCTGTTAAGGCTCCGGCAGGGGCCTCTGTATTTAAATAGGGTCACATCTCGGCCTCACCTTGCAAGTGTTATGCTATATTAAATGCCACTCATGTTAAGTGCGTTGAAACCCTCCTCTGATGTAGTCAAGACATAATATAAAGGTTAAATTGAAAAATGTCCCTTCAACGGCACAGGAACACGCCATGATTGATCTCCCTTGTACAGGCAAGGAAATGTTAGCCAGACCTGTTTCGTTAGGCCTCTTTTAACTGTGTGAATACAGTGTGTTATAATAAGGAGTGACTGGATTAGAATTTAAGTGTCAGTCAATCAGGATTTCAAAAGGTCAATGGAAAAATTAACAAAATGTTTGGAGGAGGCGGGTCTGAAATGACTGAGCCCCATCAGAATACAGTAGGAGCTTATTTACGGCAGACTAGCACAGTTACTGGTAACATTAACCCATTGAAGCCTGGAAAGCGGATATGTCGTTTTGTAGTATTTGTATAAGCTCTCAAATACTTTTTGAATTTCATTTCTATCTGCTACAGAGGCTGAAAAATCTATTATTTAGTAGAAGCGTTGCCATTTCTGTTGAATTTCCAGAAAAACTTCAGGTTTTAGGGGCTTATTTTAAAATTGCCCAGAGGTTTTACAGGCGTTTTAGGCTTCAATGGGTTAAAGGAGAGTTTGGATTTATGAAGTGGGGTTGTATGGGGTACCTATATTTTTACCGCTTGTTGTAAGACATCCCTGTTTAAGTTAATGCCCGGTGAACTGAAGCTGTAATATCCAACTATTCTCTCATTGAAGCAACCGGACTCTCCTGACAAAAACAATGATTTTACCTCACAGCACACAGCAGTTTCTGCTCTACTGCTGCCTCAATTTCTTCAGTTTGTTTGTGTTATTTTGTGACTTTGGTTTTAGTTCAGACTCAGCAAAGTCACACAATAACACAAAGTTACTTGTGGCAAAGGATAACCAGTAAGCAGCGAATAAGATTTACATTTACATTTACATTTAGTCATTTAGCAGACGCTTTTATCCAAAGCGACTTACAGGAAGAGTAAAAGCAAACAATCAAGGTATACTGCAATAAGAGCTAATAGTGCATCAATAAGTGCTAGTGACAATTCTTTGAGGAGTAGAATTATCGATCAATATTAAGGTTTAGTTTTTCCATGTTAACTTAAACAGCAAGGTGAAGTGGGGGGAAAAATCTAAATATAGCCAATATTATTTTTTTTAGGTGAATAAATTATGCTTTGCTGCTGCCCCTGTCCAAAGCAGCACATTGCTTAGCTTCCATGCCAATACTCCTGCCTGCTTCTCCAAACTGGAGAAAAGCTCGGCCAAATTTCATATTATGTAGTGCAATCACAACTAAACAATATTTATACTAAATATGGTGGAATTTTGATTTGTTGATGTTGAGAAACACCGTTCTCCTATAATGTAATGCACAAAGTAACTCATCTGGATAAAAGTAAAATAAAGTGTTAGATGTGGTGGGATTATAGTGCTATATCTGAAATATCCTATACCTTACTTCACCTTTGCTTTCTTATTATGTCATGTCAAAATGTCTTCTGTAAAAAAAAGGGAAAAAATGATATGATTGATAACTTTTGCATGCTTCTGCTGAATGTAATCATTTACAATTTGCATTTTGAATTTGTTTAAACTGAAAAATAGAATGATGTTTTTCAAGTTAAAACAAAGCAAATATTTAGGTTTTTTTTTTTCTGTTGGCAGTGTATCCAACTTTTAGAAAATATTAAAGTCTCCCTCCACTAAGAAAAGTGATTTATTAATTCCTGCTTTACTTGGATGTTTGAGCTTTACGGAGCAAAATTACGTATGTGATGTGAAGTCTGAAACTAGAAAGTTGTTGTCACGTCAACCCTGTGTTTAAAAAATAAGGTTCAAATGAAAATGCAGTCTAGATTATGTTTTGATCAAAAAATATTTTCTCCCGTATTTTGTCTGTTTTTGATGTCCCACAACAAATATGTTTCTAATCAAAGTCTGTGTACAGAGGAAGTCAGAGTGGATGAACTAGTCCAGGAGACTCTCTACGCGTCCCATGTGAAGACAAAAGTCAACTTATTTTAAATTATGTAACGTACCTGACTTGGTTTCGATTCTCAAACTTAACCATGTGTTTAAAACTGCGATCATGACCATGTTTCCTTTTAAAACATAATTGAGGATGCGGTTTTGTTGAATGGGAACTTAATTTTTGGAAGCCAAACACGGTCCAAATCATAACTTACACACTTCTGATACACATAAAACCTCCAGCAGACACACAGCACTTACACTGGAGAATAGACTTCACAGTGAAATATGACACATATTGTTTATCTGCATATTCAGAGTTTCTGGATTTTCCAATGAAGGAGAGGGAATGGATGTAATTTTTTAGAATTTAATAATATTCCTTTTCCAACTTGTTTTGTTTGTATCAGACAAGCAGAATAGCTGTATAGCTGGGGCATCTATGAAATTAAAGATTTGTACTGCCTAACTCATAAATAAAATGACAAAAATCTGCTGTTAATCAGCAATAAGTCTGAAAAAATTACAATCAAATTTAGCTTTAACAGGCCGCATTGTCCGACCAAAAAAATGAAAGAAAATAAAATAGATAGCCCAAAGGAGTTTGTTTTGCTCAATCTGATTTTTAAAGTATTTTTTTAAAACAGCTGCACTCACAGCTGCTGTGTATATACATATAGAGAATGCTGTAAACTAGTCTATGTCAGCACTATAGACACTGCACATACAGTATAATGACAATATGAAAGCTTTACTGTATGGTTCACATTTTATCTTTTGGATGAATTCTTAGTCAGCACGATGTTTCTTTAAGTGACTTCTTTTTCCATCTAGAATCCATCACACATACTGTACCTCATTTATATTTTCAAGTCAGTAAAATTCCTCCTGTGGAGTTTCTCCTCTGTCTTTGGATGTCCTTTTACAGTACTTCCCAGTTTTGGACACAGACGGTGCCTGCTTTGCTCTCCTCTTACAGAGTCCAGAAGTGCAGGTTCAGATGTTGGGGCTCCAGGACATGTATGGGAGGCCCCGTGGGCCCTATGTGAACAGGGCCGTGGGAGGATCTAAACCCAGACAGGGGTGGATCCGGAGTGGACAGGATGTAGTCAATGCTAAACTTGATCTCTGACTCTGGTTTGCCCTGCTGGGCGGGGTTTGGGATGAGGTGGTTCTGCTGCGGGCCCTGCCTCGGCCTGTCAGGGTTCAAGGGGCAGAGGGTGGAGTCGGGTTCGGGGCGCCGAGCGGCCGGTAGGTGCTGATTGCTGTGGCTCTCCAGAGGGTGGAAAGGGGTTTCTCCTGAATCACGGAAGCCGATTTTCATGTTCCTCCTGCGGCGACGGCGGCGGAAGTTGCCGTTTTCAAACAGGTCGAGCATGGACTCACAGCCGGTGGCAAACGTCCAGTAGTTTCCCTTTCCCTTCTCATTGCCCTCTGTCCGAGGAACCTGCAGGAAACATGGAAAAAATATTGAAAATATTGCAGGAAAATGAAAATTCTAGCATGAAATATACATCAATAACTACTTAACTATCACACAACCAATAATAATAATAATAATAATAATAATAATAATAGATAGATAGATAGATAGATAGATAGATAGATAGATAGATAGATAGATAGATAGATAGATACATAGATAGATAGATAGATAGATAGATAGATAGATAGATAGATAGATAGATAGATAGATAGATAGATAGATAGATAGATAGATAGATAGATAGATAGATAGATAGATAGATAGACTTTATTTATCCCAAGCTGGGAAATTACAGTGTAGCAGCAGCATTACACACAGAGACAATGACAACACAATTAAATAAAAAGAACAACCTAGGCATACTTCAAGCAACAAAATATAAAAATACAATAGAAATACAATAAAAAATAAAGTGTCTAAAGAACATAAATACATTTAAAAAACCATAACAAAAAGACTAAAATAGTGCAAAATCCTTCCTCATGTCAATTCTCTTTAACAGGCACAAAAATACTTTAATATCTTTTTAAAGTGATATCTTTTCCCAGTGTCCCTTGCACACAACGTGGTGTGTTGGTGTGCACCTTGATGAAGCAGCTGTTGAGAGACAGGTTGTGTCTGATGGAGTTCTGCCAGGCTCTCTGGTTGGAGCGGTAATAAGGAAATCTCTTCATGATGAACTCGTAGATGCCCGACAGAGTGACGCGCTGCTCCGGACTCTGCTGGATGGCCATGGCTATCAGAGCTATGTAGCTGACACACACACACACACACACACACACACATACACACAAACACTTAAATCAGCCAACACTGTGTGTGACAAGTTGGAAAGATATAATAAAGACTCTTGACCTTTGTGTTTTCTTAACATTCATGTGTAAAAATTCCCAAATGTATCAATCATTTTCTTGAATATTTTTTCTTTACTTGTTACCTTATTAAAGCAAGATATATCGAAAAAAACAATAAAATTGATTTAATAATTTGATGTTGACATTTTTAAATGTACCATAATGCACACTGTTATTATAGAAAATAAAATACAGATGTGTTATAATGTTATATATGTTGAAGAAAAAATATTCCTAATGTTTACCATAAAATGTATAGTCTGATTTTTTTTTTTTTTACAGTATAAACAAATTGTTAGAAAACTCTTATAATGGAAATCTAAACAGGGTTTTGACAGACTATCATACATATAGAGTGTAGAGGTACTTATAATCCTGAAATTATATTATTGAAAAATGAAAAAAATAGTATATTACTGAAAATGATGCATAGTGCATCACTGAAGGAAAAAGCAACCAACAAATAAAAACAATATTTAAAAGATAATAATAGATATCTATAATATACCTACAGTCATGGAAAAAAATATTAGACCACTGTTTTCTTTAATTTCTTGTTCATTTTAATGCCTGGTACAACTAAAGATACATTTGTTTGTAGAAATATAATAACATAAAAGACAACAAAAATAGGTCATAAGAGTTTTGAGAATGTATTTGAGAGCTGATATCTAGACATTTTCCATGGTTTTCTTGATAATAACCAAAAAACCATGGAAAATGGGTTGTCTAATATTTTTTTGCCATGACTGCTTTAAAGCATGGTATTTTTCATGATTATTTAAATGTTTAAAAGCTACTTTTCTAAAATACAGAATGTGCATTTTGTCTACACGATGGAAAAATTGAAGGTTGCACTCAATAAATGATTTTGTTTTCTTTTGTCCAAACTGTCAAACTTGAGGAAAAATTACTGAAATCACACTAAAAGCATATATATATATATATATATATATATATATATATATATATATATATATATATATATATATATATATATATATATACATATATATATTCAATTAAATTCAATTCAATTCAATTGGCTTTATTGGCATGACGTAACAATGTATATATTGCCAAAGCAAGCATCAGAAAAAAAGATAACAAGATAAGGAAAGCAATATTTACAATAAATTATTATAATTCTGTTATTCATTTTAAAAGAAAAGAAAAACTAATAACAATAAAAGAAAGCAATATTTACAATCATTGAATTACAATCAACATATAGTTTATACAATCTAACTGTCCCAGCAAAAAAAAAAGAAAAAATAAGATAAAAAATAATTATATATTATATATAATTGAAAATGTGTAACTAAATGTATATGCTGGCAGACAAAGCGATGTAGAACCAGTTTGCCTAAGTTGCATTAAAGATTAAATGTTTCATACCTGTACGCGGGTCTACACATCTTCTTCTCTTCGTCCGTGCTGGAGGAAGGGTATCCGTCCCCATCGTAGTTAAAACAGTTGAAGGGGTAGTTGGAGTTATCAAACATATCTACACTTTGAGGAGTCAGACTTGTGATCCGAACTGTTTGGCTCCTCTGACTCTCCTGGCCAAAGCCCAGCAGCTGCACCCTGTCCTGCTGCTCGGCTGCGCTCTGCTCTGCCACCATGCTCTGCTCAGCCAGCTGACTCTGAGCTCTGCTGATGACGGCTGCCTCTGGCCCCCCTCTCCCCTCCTCGTCCCAGCTGCTCTCAAGGAATGGCTGCAGGTCTCGGGACTCAGGACCACCTCTCTGAGCTATTTGAACTCTTTGTTCATCTCTTGTTTTCAGATTTCAGGCCACAAATGGAGATTTTTGTGTTTGTGCCTGGTCCATACTTATTTTTCCAACAGCAACTTAAATAGACTTTCACCTAAAGTCACACTGCTTTTATATTTTGACGTAAAAGAGTACAATATAGCCTAAAAAATTATATTATAAAAAGTTAAAATCATGAATGTAGCTGTTAGATACATTTGATTGAAGATGAAGGATGTTTTCCCTCTCAAGTGTCAAATAAAAATAAAGTCCAAGTAACAGGAAATGCTTAAATAAAGAGCCAGTGGGCTTCAGAGCATCAAAATTGCCCTCGGCGATGTACATAGCTCCTGGGCTGGGCAGGCTGAGCAGGATATTTTGTTTCCTTTCATATTTGTATTTTCAGCAGCATACAATGACCCAGGGCTGTGGGCTCTGTTGAGCAATGAATAGAGGCTGTCTTTGGTCAGCTTCCAGATTTCAGTCCAAATAAGACAAACTTTAAAAAACACTTCACAGATTTAGATTTTAACTGCAGCTATCCCATGAAATGTGTCTGTTTATGTTGCATAAAGACCACAAAGGCAACAAGGGCTGCCAGGAGGGGAAGGGGATGGCATAAATCCAGGGCTTTGACCCAGGAGACCGGCAATTTTAATCCCAATCGTGTCCAGCTGAAATCTTCTTCACTTGCTGTTCTTCCGTGCTAAAACTGTTATTTTAAACTCTAACATTAGACATGATTTTGTTGCCTCAGGAGTTTTGTATCACGTTACCAACACTTTTGAAACAGGGACCAAAATTTTGAAGGATATGATATGAATGGCAAAAGTTTTTTTTTTAAATCATATAAAAACGTTCATAAGAATTTAACTTTATAGTTTACTGGCGACCTCTAGTGGCCATAGTAAACATGACAGGAGCAAAGGAGGAACTAAAGTGAGGTAGTAAAAGGAGCGACAAAGTCTGCACAGGGAAAAGGTTGAGACAGACGTAAAGAAAAACACATGACTTTGGTTTAAGATATCTTTGTGGGTGTCCCTTAATCAAACGTCGACAGGTTATAAGGTAAGGTATGTTAACGTATATAACATAACTAACTTATATCACGTGTGTATTGTATATGTTATGTTACTTATAGTCAGGCGGCTTAGCGAAAAAAAGGAGACACGCCAGACAAAAGCACCAAATTTTTTCCACATGCTCTCTATCACCATAGGTTTCAATTTTTGGTAGGAGCCACTTCATCAAGATTCCGGAACGGATATGGCACCCATATAAAGTCTATGAGAACCAGTATATCTTCCAAGCCACTTAAAAGGTCAATGTTGGTGTCAAAAAATACATTTTCTGGGTCAAGGAATCATTTAAAGCTCTTGAGAATATCCCTAGATGATTATTTGATCAAATAGATATGTTCATTTTGGCCATGTATTTATGTAATTTCCAACTCAGTTCCTAAGCAGTCGAAAATATATGAGTATAGGTCATATACAGTGCATGTATTCTGAAAAATGGATAACATTCATACATTTAACCGATGAAGCTTAGCTTTAATTATCTACCTACGTAACTTATAATAAACATACTTATTTTAACCCAAACCATCCTCCTTTCCTAAACTTAACCAAGTACTTTTGTTGCCTAAACCCAAACAACCTGTGACTGTTTTACAACATAAATTAAGTGTTAAAAAAACTGCAAATATAACTTTAAGGTACGATGACGTGCTGATTTCCTTTGTGTTGTGTTAGAAGGTAGAAACAAACAATCTATGTGGCCTTTTTGTGGCATTTTTTCCACACATGCAGTAGTCTCCCTCACCATTATAAATACACTTTAATTTGTAAAATCAGTAGAGTGCCCTTTAACTTGGACCCGACCACTCTGATCAAGGCAGTCTCACAGTAGCAGCCGGGTCATCAGCGATCTGGACCAGTGGCTCCGCTCCCCCCTCCACCAGCAGGATTCTGGGTGGTCCGCTGGGCTCGTAGACCGCCTTCATGTTTTATTTTGCCTCTTTTATAGCCTAATCTCTCTAACTGTACTTAAAACAGCTAACCCCAAACCAACAAACAAGATCCTTTGCATCTTTGTTTTCTTTTTCTCTCCGTTAACTCTTTGGGGTGTGTGTGTGTGTCCACTCTGGCAGACGTTTAGTCAACAACGGGAAGTTTTGTAGATGCTATCTATAATGCTCTGTAATGGCCATAAATTGTTTCCGTGTCTATAAAACAGGGGGATGTGTATTTTGAAGGGATCTAAACGGGGCAATTGGAGGTCTCCCGTGAGGCGACAGAGGCCGGGAAAACAGCCTGAGGTCTGCAGGGCCTCTGTGTGTGGCCCCGCTGCTGCAGGAGGAGCCTACAGGCGCTACATTGAGACATTTAAGCAATTCTCTTTATTTCTGACAGGCTAATGAAGCAGCCGAAAGGTCAATGTTGTACTCAATTTAAGGTGCAGGCCTAGAGTTTTTAAGTGGCGTCTTAAAAAACCTGCAGTGCATCTTGAAGCATGAAAAGGAATCTGGATTTGCATGCAGGGGATTTTAAATGTAGTTCCTGTTGGGAAATAAACAGGCATTATAATTGAACCATTAAAGGAGCATTCCACTGCTTTTACACATCAAGGTCAGATTACTGTTACCAGTACGACTCGGCCTGTGAAAACAGTTGTATGATGTGTTTTGTGGAACATGGTCTCACAGGAATCCATGAAATAGCCACGGATTCGCTTAACTCAAAATCCGTGGAATAGCCACGGAATCACTCAAATTTCTGGGAAACTGACACAGATTTCACTACAATGCAAGTTAATGACAGTCATATCCCGTGGCTATTGGTTTGTTCCAAGTCACGTGACTTTCAAGGTCCCGGCGGTCAGAAAAAAAAAACATGGCGGACAGTGCTCTCATTTTTAGTGAAAAAATCAATAATTTGACTTAGTTTCTGCATAAAAATGGGTTTTGATCACATTTCTAGCGAGAAATATATGTTTTATTTTCTAAATATTCACTCAGTGAATGTACATAATCACTTTGTATGTTGGAATAGCCACGGGATGTGACTGTCATTAACTTGTATTGTAGGGAAATCCGAGTCAGTTTCACAGAAATTTGAGTGATTCCGTGGCTATTCCACGGATTTTGAGTTAAGCGAATCTGTGACTATTTCACGGATTCCTGTGAGACCATGTTGTTTTGTGGCTCTGGAGGGAATTTTCAAGAGAAAAATCCTCCGAGTGATGTCATCACGATTATCAGATCTTAAACAGCAGAAAACAAACATTATAGGAAGTGTAGCAGTCTGTGTTTTTTGTTTTATGTATACAACATATGGATTTTTTTTCATAGCTAATACCAATAAATAATAATATCACTTTTCGCATTCTAAAAATTAGTTCATAAATAATATCTGCCCAAGAATGGCTAAAATATAATGTAAAAAGATTTAATTATTAATATTCAATAGCTAAAACCTAATGATATCTCTGTAAGAAAAAATATTATACAATAATAAATATCTAACTTTTCCAGTAAAGTACAGCAAATGTTCTTTGTATCATAAGATGATAATTTATCAGCTTTAATTTAATTATCATAATAATACATAATAATTAAAATTTCCCATTAGTGGGCGATAATTTAATCAGCCCAATACATATTCTGCATCCCTAGTGTTTTCGAAACCTGACCCCTCTAACACTGTAATCCAAATTATTATTTTTTCTATGTCCGGTAAAGAAATCGTCCTTTGAAAGAGACTTTCAATTAGAATTATAAATTGCTTTGCAAATTTGTTTTAGTGGCAGCATGTAATTATGTGTTTCGTCAATTTTTTTTCTTGATTTGTTTTGTTAACACATGCTTTTATAATTTTTCTGTCTTTTCTGTCAAATTATGAAGAAATTGCATTTTGCTTTTCACAGCTGCTGCAAATTTGTGTTTATTTTTGCTTGATCAGATTTTGATCAGTTTTCTTTTTGCAGGAGTTAAGCTCCAGCAGCATGAAGCAGGCTTTTAATTTGGAAAATATTTTGCAAGCTTCTCATTATTAAACAAAACAAACATGAATTAAGAAATGTTTTTAAATGATTTATATTTTCTTTATATTGCTTTTTGCTCAGCCTGTATAACTACATAAACTCCAGAACAAGCAGTGGTGGGATGTAAGTTTACTCCTGTATTTAAGCACTAATTTGAGGAACATTTACAAAGTAATACTATTTCACTGTAATATTCAATTATTTTATATGAAAAAATGTGTTAAGTTTATAAAATATGATTCGATAATATCAATTTAACTACATTACAGTATTGAAAATATTTAAAATGAGTGCTACTTGACCAAATACAACAGCAAATTCTACCTACACATTGATGGATAATTAAACATCTAATATAATGTAAAAAATAATAATAATTTTTCTGCATTGAGTGTTTATCTTTTATACTTTCAAGCACATTTATCTAATCTTACTTACATACTTTTCCTCAAGTTAAAAATAATCTATTACCTTTTCAGCTTCATGCACTTAACCATACACTGTAAAAAAAGATAAACAATAGCTACTCAATAAAATTGAGGCAAGAGATTGCACGCAATATTATTTATTAAATCGAACTATGTTACAAGATGAGTTAATAACAACTTAACAGGAAGTGCCTGTCAATTAAAAACAGACTAATCTTACTGTGTTGGATTCATTCAAAATTCTCTTGATTTAGAATTACATACACAAAAAGATTATATTTAATATGGTCAAAATAAGTAGATTCTTTCTCAAACATTTTTATATTAAAGTTACTTAAACAACTGCCTCAAAATCAAGGACGCATTTATATTTTATACATTTTATCAAATATATTAAGTAAAATGAAATGACTACAGAATAATTTATTATAGTGTAAAGAAAAACCACTGACTTCATTAAAGGAATAGCTACCAAAGAGCTAAAAAGACTGAGCTTATTTTATAGCTTTTTTTAATTTTAATTGTTTTTGTTATTGTCATTATAACTTGATGTTATACATTTGTTTTTTCTATTATCAGTTATTACTTTCTAATGAAATTTTAGAAGGAGGCTTTAAATAAGCCCATCTGGGTTTTCTGCCTCTCTCTGCACTTTGCATTATATGTTATCTTGGTCATAATATGTAATTCTAACTGTGCAAATAAAATAAAACCTAAACCTAAACCTAGCTCATGCAACATTCCGGCCATGTTTACTCCTGACAGCAAAAACACACTGATTTTAAAAAAAAAAATTATTTATTTTTTTATTGGTGAAATGACGTAACAAACAAGGTGACATGAGAGACAAATACACTACACCATGTGGACCACAAGTAGAGACAGTAGACATACAGCGCAAACAACAACAAAGAAAAACATAAATGATAAACGATTTGCACAGAGGCATCACAAGTGTATGTGTGCGTGTGTGTGTGTGTGTGTGTGTGTGTGTGTGTGTATGTGGATGAGGGGCAGATGCTACGACATATATATAAAAATATTTAACATGGCTCATTTATATGTATCACACAATGAAAATAAATAGGCAAACAAAGCAAGAAGCGCTAACGAGAGAAAACAAATAAACAAGAATAAATAAAATAACTAATTAAATGAATTTAAAAAATAATAATAATAATAATAATAACAATAATAATAATATTAAAAATAATAATAATTATATATATACCACATACATACATACATACATACATAAAAAAAACAACACACTGATTCATACAAAGCTGTGAGTAGAGCAGCAGAGAGCAGCAGTGTGGAGGAGAAGACGAGGTCACAGTATCAGGCCGGTCTGAGCCCAGATCAGATAAGCACCTCATGCCTCGCTCCCATGACGAGGCTTCCTCTGGCGTCCTGTCTGCGGCCGGCCGCGGTCATTACAGCCCTTAGTTCTCTCTGGTCCCTACTCTCTGTCCCTCTGATGGTTGTCTCAGACTTCCTCCATTCATAGCTGTCTCTGTGTGTGTGTTTGTGTGTGTGTATGCATTTATGTAAACCAACCGAGTAGCTTTTCCGGGGGCTGTTCTGTGAGGAAAGGTTATCAAAACACAACAGTGCAGTGGGAACTGTAAACATGCTTGTGCACAGAGCTGCGGCTGAAGGCCATTTTCCTCTGCACTGTACTGTGCAGCCATCCTCACTGCCACCATTCACTGTCAAATTACACCGAGCACAGATAAGAAGCACAGAACGGGCCTCTGTTCACCTGAGAGTTCAGTTAGTACAAAGCAGCTAAAGCAAACAGTTCAGCTTTATAAGCTGAGCTAATACATTCTGTCGTTTTTACAACAGAAAGACTTTTGCTAATTAAATCTGATTTCACATCATTGTTGGATGACTCAGAGTCTGATTTCCAGTTTCAATCTTTATTGACATTTCATCACCAGTTCGTCAGATAATTCCTTCAAATTAAAAGCACCACTCCAATCAAAAATGTGTCTTGCTTATTGTGACCTTGTTTAATGTTTGAGCTTCATTGTGCAGAATGACAAGAAGACTGTTTTACATTCATCTGTTAAAAGGGGGGAATTTTTTAATATAAGGGGTGTATGTACGAGATTATTTAGTGACATCACAACCGATCTGAAGCCAGTTGTGGTCCTTTTTGTGACGTAAGGGAAAATCTTGTGTATTGTACAGCAGTTAAACTTTTTAGTGGAAAAGCATATCAGACACAAATGTTTTTGTTCACGGGAAATGATTTCTACATGTTTTAAAACATGTTTAGAGGGGATATCTGTCAACATTAGCTGCTGCTTTACATTAAATGACCTCACTGCAAAGTTTTTGTCTTCCACTTATGTGGTGAGATAAATAACATTAACACTGTTGATATTCTTTAAGTCTTCTCCTGCATGTTTTGAACTGGCACTGCACTAAAATTTGACTAATAATCAAAGTCAAGTCAATTCTATTCATACAGCCCAATACCATTTGATAGTGCTGGTGTTTATGAAAGGTTCCAGTCCAGATTTGCATGCCGAGGTACGATAGTTGTAGCTTGTGTTTATTCAATCGGACATTTGAAACATTAAGTAATGTGAGTCAGCTGCTGCAATGCTTTATTTGGTTCGACGCATCACTTATGATGGTGATACATCAGGCAACATTTTAGTCAGCAGGACAGGGAATATGCTTCTCAAGAGAAATCAATGCACACTGAATGCCTTTGTTAATTTTGCTCAAATATATAACTAAAGGGACAGCTGAAACAAGCCTTACCTGGTCTGTTGCAGGTCACATGTTGACTTTTGTTGTGGCTCAAAAATGGATATCTTTGGAAAAGTTTTGTCTCTTTTTGAACCGGATTAATTCAGACTGATTCCATACCTGATACATTATGTTGCACTGTTGGCACAATATAAGATGACTTAATCACCACTTTTGTTATCTTTGAGGGACATCTGAGTGAGATTCAACTCCTCTTTATTTGGGAGGGAAAAGGATATCACACCTGGTGATCTGCACCAATGAGTGACCTGCAATCACAGGAAGCTTATTGTTAGACTGGATTCTTTCTGGACACCAGAGGTCAAAGGTTATTACTTACTGTAGTGGCCCTTTAAAGGGTGGAGGTCTCATGTCAACTCATGTCAAGGACCACTGTGAAAACATTCAAGGGAAGTTTTTATAGATGCTCACAACCACAAACTAGAGAGCTAGGATTCCAATTTCAGAGGTATGTTACCAATACGGGGGTTTCTCAGCAGTTTAGAAGTGCTCGCCATTCATATGTGGAAAATGTAATTATTTCATAAATGTAAAAAATGTCAAGTTGTTTTAACCAAATTACAGCATGGAGTTTTGCATGGTGTTCATCAAGGTCTTGATGAGGTATTTAGAGGCATTTTTGACAATTTTTTAAATCAATTTTCCAGTGGTAAAAATTTTAAAATTTAGCATCAAATCTGTGCAAGAAATGGTATCAACCCAAAATTGCTGCGACAACATGGGAAAGTATGTATGTATGTAAAAAGTATGTATCATATAGTTCTAAAGCCTTTTACCCTTTCTTAACCCTATTACAACCACCCAAAAACACACATTTTGTACATATTTAAGACTAGAAAACCTTGACACACAGATAATCTTTGGGTTCCAGCTTTCAGATGGGTCTACTGTTGACCTGCTATCTCCCCTTAAATACCCCCCAAAAAGATAATAATGGCATACATTAAAGATGTATATTAAACAAATATAAACTGATAAAAAACAGACGCACTAACATTCTGCTTATTTTGTTTTATTGCACTTTTACCATGATGCAAAGAAATGAAAAAGAAAATCCACAGAAACAATGAGTTGAATAAAAAAAGAAGCATTTTCACGTTAAGAACACGTCATCTTAAGGTTCTCCATGGATCCACCCACACGTCCATACACACCGTACTGACCTGACACAGGACTATGGAAACTGTAGAATAAAACCGTATGGAACAGATGGAGCCAGCACACACACATATATGTAGACCTCCGTAACTTACCTAGAGCTCGTACCCGGGAGGAGTTGAAACCTTTCTGCTATGAAACCAGACATTCAAGTATTTCTATCATTGCACAGGCACTAGAATTTCCTACTGTATATATTAACTTTCAGCCAGCGACTGAATCGTCGACACCAAAAGCTATCAGCTGTTGGTAATGAATGAAATATACATCCTGAAAAATAATCTCTCCACAACAGCAACATCTGGACATCAAATATATTACAAAGAAACAATAATATAAAACTATAAGTGTCACATTTGGCTTTTGGTACCATAACTCTAACCTCTGAAAGAATAAAACAGAAACAGTAGTTGTAAACGCATTAAAATGTAACCAATACTTGTGGTGGCTTCAAACCAACGTCATACTATGAATGGGTGAAACGTGGAGAGGGTTACTGAGAGGCACGGACCTGGCAGCTACTTTTTGCACATGCTCAGTTTGCCCTCTTTTGGACAAATGAGGAAGTACACCACTGTGATGGAAATTAGTGTTCATTTCAAATAATAAATATGATTTTTAATAAATACTCTCTCAAGTACAAGTAACATTTATGGGCAAAATTAAAAGGACAAATCCAGGAGTAAACCTGCACTCCAATCAAATATTTCCATCTTGAATACCAATGATAGAAGCTGAAACAGTTCAGCAGGAATCAATTAAAAAAAGACACTTTGCAATAAAACATTTTTACGGAAGCCCTGAAAGGCAAGAGAGAAAAAAAATATGCTGATCCATTTTTTTCTGAAACAGATCTAAATTGTTTTTTGTCCTATGTTAATTAATTAAGAACAGGTGGAAAAAAGTTTTTACCAGAATACATTTTCTAAGTTTTATTTTCAATCTTGAAAAAAAAACTTTGCCTGAATCAGTTTTGGGAAATCTGTGAAAACAGGTGTGAATTTATTTTCGCTAGGAACATTTTCAGTTACTATTTTCAGGTGTGACAATGGGTGAATAAAAGTTTTGGCAGATTTTTTTTTTTTTTTGTCAGGTTTTTTTTCCCAGGTTACTTCATCTGTGGAAACAGCTATAACATTTTTTTACTTGTCATTTTGCAGACACCCCTGACAAAGCAAGAATAAAAAGTTTTACATATCTATTTGTTATGTTGGCATCCTTTCGATATTGTTATTGCAATAAAAATCCAGCAAAATCTGTTTAGTTTGGGTTCATAACAGAATTTTTTGTTTTTGTTTTTCTGAACTCACCTCACTTTCACCTGTTCTTAGGTCATAAACAGAAAAAAACTATTAAGAACAGACTTAGAAAATGGATCACCAGATTTTTTTTTCTCACTTGCCTCCCAGGGCTTCCATACATTTTTCATCAAATTAATACAACATCATTTTGATCATTAAGACAACAGGAAGTCAATCTCCACTTCCTCCTCCACCATGAAAGTTCAACCGAAACACTTGCAATACCAACAATACGTATAAACACAGAATTCAGCTTGTGAAGAGAGGGGAGGGGGGCGTCAGGAGGTTCTTTACAAGTCCCTCAGAATTCACTGAATTCAAAAGAAGGGTCCTGAACAAGACAGAGAAGGCGTCTCTTGCAAGACTTTCATGGTTTGGTAGTGCTGTGGTGGGTCGGTGCGGTGTCACTATCCTACACTACAGTCAAGGTTGGATATTTTAAGGAGTCTAGGTGATGTGGGGGTGGTTCGGTTTAGTTTGTGACCCGGCTCCAGATCCATCCACAAGTCTTTGACGTCACCTGCAGTTCAAATCATCGCGCTTGTTAAAGTCCAGTCCTATCCAGCAGGCTTCCACTTCCACACAGCTTATATTCACCTCAGGCTGATGAGCTTCCCTGGAAGTTTTCAGCAAAAAAAATCGAGCCCTCTGAGAAATTCAGTACAGATGGAGCTCATCTGCGTTACAGGAGTTCAGTTTGAAGAGAAAGACTCGATCTCCTATCTCCAGAGGTCAGTCTAATCCAGCTGGCCGCGCCCCCGGACAGCTACCTCCGTCGTGGGCCAGTGTGGGCGTGGTCTGTCCCTTGGTGGCCCTGGAGGTCTTCCTCTACAACGTAACTGTAGCCCTCCTTTTCAATGCACTCTGACAGCACATTCAGCACCTAGTGACAATTAAATACCGCAAGGTAAAAAAAGGGTAAAATACAGTAATATCACCATAAATCATAAAAGGGAAAAATATGCAGGTCGAATTTCTTTTATTATTATTTTTTTTACAATAATTGGAAAAATTTTGAATAAATGTAAATCAATTAAATAAATAAATATTCCAAATGCCAACAAGTATGACCAATATTGACTTCACATGCTAAACATATTGAAATATTTACATGTTCACAACCTCTCTTGTCCTCTCCTCTCTGATCTGTGTAAACAGCCTGCAGTCCAGCCAAAGTTTCACAATTTTTTGTCATGTGTCTGTTAGTCTGAGTCAAGTCATCCATGCCTTCTTAATTGCTCTAACGAGCGCAGAATTTAAAGTTTTTTACATGATCTGCGGGATCTTTTGGCAACATGTTAAATGATACATGTAGAATAAAATTATTTGCATGAAATATCACTATTTTAAGATCAGACTTGGTTGTTTTTCCTGACAGAAGCATTCATCACACATCTGTGACTGTCAGAAATGTGATGATATTTTCTGTTTTTACAGTTTTGGTTATGATAAATAGAATAATTTTGGTGATTTTTTTTCACTCTGTATAAAATGTGTATGTAACACTGACCTGGCGTAGTCGCCGGTCCATGGCGTCCAGGTGTGGCTGGATGAGGATGGGACTGAGGCGGTCCCTCACCAGGGATTCTGCCATGAGCATGGACAGCTTGTATTCTTCCTTAGCCAGCAGCTGCAGGCGCAAGTGGGTCGACTTCCTTATCCTGCAGAAAGAGAGCAGCCCGGGGGGAAGAGTCAGTGTGGCTTCATGCACAGTTAACACATATAACCCATATGCTCCGCAGGACTGCTAATGTGTATAGAAAACTAATGACATGTGAAAATCCTGCTAATATTTTGCTCTGCAACTAGTGAAGCTAACACACCTTTCATATCAAGCTACATAAAAAACACCAGAGAGGAAGAGCTCACCTGCAGCACTGAGTCAGCGGAACCAGGATAGATATCTCATCATGGGAGTGCTTTCCAAAGCTAGGGTGGAAAAAAAAGACAGAAGCAGGAATGATTCTGAAATCTGTCTCCTGTGCTGGAAATTCTCTGTTTGTATGCAACTTTTATTTTGTCAAGTTTTTGATTAGTGTGATTTCTGTGCAGGAGCTTAACACTTCTGTTGTTCTGAATACTTTTCTTCCTCTTCTTTTTTCCCTTTGGAAACATTTTGTTTTCAGACACAATCCTGTTTATTACTATTTAAATGCATCAGTAATCACTTTAGAAGCGACTGATTAATAAAGTTATCAGAAGATATACACTTTATCTGTCAAGTATGAATCACAACGTCAAAATCATTTAATAGAAAGAGGTAATACATAAATATATATATATATATATATATATATATATATATATATTTTTTAATACAGCAACAGTTTATTTATATGTGCGTTACTGTATGTCGTTACATTGTGGTTTTATAAAAATGTGCATATTTGATGAGCTATTCCAGAAAAGCTGAATTTTAAAATTATTTCCATTTCCATTCAGTATTCTACACTGATCTCATTATGATGACATATTTAATGTTTATGAATTATAAACTGTAATGCATTAAAGCCTAATGATGATAAGACTAAAAAAACATATATATGCACATAAATAACCACAAAAAGATCCCCAAAAAAAACTACAAATCAATGCAAAACGACTACAAATAAGTGCAAAATAACCAGACAAGTGACACAAAACAAATACAAAGAAACACACAATAACCCCAAAGAGTCACAGAACCACAGAGACGCATGCCGACTACAAAGAGACACAAAACAACAACAAAAAGACCAAAAGTTCCAAAGTTCTGAACATTATGCACGTTATGTATTTGTTTTGTAATCATCTGTTGTTATTATTCATGTGGATGCACTAACACACTACAGCAGAACCAACAGGTAGAATAATAAGCAGCACAGTTCTGAATGATAAACAGTTTCTGCATTGTGAGTTACAGTGCAGTGACTCACCCTCTGCCGTTGTCCAGATGGATGATAAAAGTCTCATTTCCAAACTTCTCGAACGTCTCATAATGGTGGCGATCCATGTTTCCTGTGTAGAAAAACAACAGAGAGCGCATAAGAGTGTGTAGTACACCTAATGTGTGCTATAGAATATTTACACTACACATGTGTTACATGTGCACATACGACAATATATGACTCATTATCAGTATTTAGACGACCACAGGAGAGTAAAACTCACCCATGAGGAAGTCAAAGACAGTCATGTCCATGATGTCCAGCAGTCGTGTCCCACTGTCGTAGGGGGGAGTCTGTTTGACTTCCTCGCAGTAGTCTGGGTCCACCTCCCATCTGAACAGTTTGAAATATCTCATAAACATCTTGTTCGCATTCTTAATTTATTAGAATTCATGCATCTGTTTGCAGACACATCACCAAAATCCAATTTGTTTCGCCTTTAAACATGTTTGTTCCAATTGATTCTCCAGATGATTCTGTGAAACTAAGATTTTTTTTTTGGTATCATAAGAAGATTGCAATTAAGAATCTTCTTCCGTGGCGTAATCTGTACAGTTTGTTTTATTCTGGTTGGATGTCAGTCAGCTTCAACTTGTTTTCCTGACATCTCACACACCACAGATCTCTTTCACCCCCGGTGACTGACAGTGAGTGTAATAAAAATCCTCGATCGATCTCTTACTCTGCCTTCTTGCGTTTGTGGTACGAGCGCCTCCACGGGTTCCTCCAGGTCTTGCGTTTTGCGAGCGCCAGGTCTGGCAGGAAGGCGGCCAGGGATCCTTCTATCTGGTCCGGTTTGCCGCACAGAGCGTGCTCCGTGGAGCAGTAGTAGGAACACTCTCCGTAGAAACACACGTTGTTGGCTGATATTTGGAAAGAGAACACACACAGTTGTGTCTGATATTCCTCTCTACCACTCAGTGTTCTGTCTGCCCTTTCGAAATGCACGCCACACATATTTAAAGGCCAATTTTCACAAGATTTAAATTACCTAGAGACTCTCAGTGATTCGTATTAATTGCTCAGATTGTCAGTAATTTTAATCCTGTGAAAGTTTTCCATGTGTATAATATGTACTGTAAAAGTTGCATCGCTAATTAACAGTCGTGCTTTGGCACAAGCTAAAGTCCCCTGATAATGCTAATCCCATGCAAATTAATATCCCAGTAATTCAGGGCACAGAGCGAGCTTTGCTCTACATTATGAGGAAGGAAACTGTTCATTTTTGCTTGGCTTCAACTTTTACATGACTAAAAACACAGATGGCATTTAATTATTTTTGTTTTCTTCGGAGATCAACACATAATCCCAAATGATGGTTGTAAAACAGTAAAGTTTTGGGGTACACAAAGCATGGACTAAACAGAGAACTGAACTGAAATTTGAGCAGCATTTTTATTAATTCTGTTGATGCAGAATAATCAGTCTCTTCTCTTCTAGATGTGATTCTCAAATAATTTTTCAGTTTGTACCTGGTGAAATGAAGAACGTCCTCCAGAGCTTTTTGTCTCGTGTGACATCCCGGATCTCTTTCGTCATGTTGACAAGTCTGCCAGCCACAGGAGGGACACGACGGAAGTCCAGGATCCTACAGGACAGACACACAAACTGATGACTTAGTCTACATTCTGCATTTATGATACAGCTTTCAGACAGTGGCTGTGACACACAGCTCACGGAGGCATCTAACAAAATCTTTGTCAAAAATCACATCAGAACTCTGAACACACATATTCTTAGATGAGTGGGACTTAAATCCTCTTTGGATGCTTATATATAGATTCTTTTCAAATAATTTACCATAAATCTGCTTAGAAACCATAGAAAAAAGTGTGTCTTACAACTCCCAAACGTGCTTGAGAAATAATACATCTTTAAGCGTTCTTCTGTCAAAGTAATCCAGTGATAGAGTAAATCCATGGATACACTGCAAAGAGGAGAAGCTAAGAGATAATTCGGCAAACTTTAATGATGCTAATTGGATTTTTGTTTACATTAACCCTGAAAATGATGCTTTATCTTACATCTGAAAAATGTTGGAGGGTTTTAAAAGATCACCCAAAGAGCTATTTCAGTTCCAAAAAACTGGTCATCTCACAGACGTCGTTATCTGTAATTGTATTCGTTCAACAAACACAATTATTGTATGTATATGCAGATGCAAGGGGGTGTGGTTTGTGTTTGACACCTACTTAAAAGTATATCATCTAACTTAATATTGGTTGACATTCCCAATTTTGTGCCTCGAAAGCATGAAATTTATTTTATATAGGCTTATAATTAATTATGAAATATATTCCCACACCCAGAAACATGATGGCTGATGCAAAGACTTTTTTAACATGTTTTATTCTAACCAAATAATAAGGAGCAACTTTGGCTCAATGAAAAATCTGTTTGCATGATATTATTTGTGCTTTCTTAAACACCTGATAGATAGATAGATAGATAGATAGATAGATAGATAGATAGATAGATAGATAGATAGATAGATAGATAAAATATAAAAATACAATAAATATACAATAAAAAATAAAGTGTCTAAAGAAGGAGTATGTATTAAGGAGTAGAATAGAATTCCAGTGCAGAATAAATATGAATATACAGTATAAAAATGTTGGTGCTATGAAACAAATAAGGTGCAATAGATAGATATTAAGGTAGAAAAAATACAGCCACCCCAGATGGGACTCGAACCCACAATCCCTGGCTTAGGAGGCCAGTGCCTTATCCATTAGGCCACTGGGGCACACAGTGTAAACCTTGGATATTATATACTGCTGCAATTCCCCACCACTGCCAACAGGGGGCACTGTGACATAAGTCCTGACAGTGACACCACATGGTGGTAAACCTCCGTGTGGGTTTTATGTGGCTATCATTCTACATCAAACACATTTTTAACTTCCACACAGCTTCCTGCTTTAATATATTTGGAGATATAGGTTTTTCTCAGCGATGGCGTGACCGTCTTCCTGTGTGCGTGCCACATGCCTCTTTTATGCATGTGTGGCCCCAGTCGTCAATATACCACCCAGCCACAGCATCGGCACGGCCTCTTTAAAAATTGATACCGCTGACAACACCTAATGGCCTCAGCCCGGGGGCAGGGAGACACAGAAAGGGAGACTGAGATTAAAGATGGAGCCAGGGGAGTAAGAGGAGAGACATAGCAGAACCTGATGGAGAAGCTGTTAACCGATAGCTTGTCGTGTAAATGATGCCATCAAGTAGTGGCGGTGGGTGGAGTGAGACACGCAGTCATGTCTCTTTCCTTGGACACAGGATGAAGCACCGCGCAGCACAGTCTGGCCTGCTGGGCCCGGGCCTGCTGCCATGCTAAAGGGAACAGCTAGGACTGGCTTCAATACTGTTGATCACTCTTTTTATTCCATCCCTTCCCTTTAGATAAACCTTATTCCAATGGTGGCCTTTTTAACCCTCTGGACCCCAAGCAGCTTCACGGTTCCTTTAGTTCCTGTCTCCTTATATAAGTTCCGCACCTCTATGGAAACAACATAATTATGGCTACAAGAAGAGAGCACTCATAAATCTCTTTTGTGTAGTATAACATAATTATAATGCCATAAATCACAACAGAAATTGCTGAATTCTTTATTGTTTTTCTCTATTTATGTCACAAACATTGGGAAACAAAAAATGAAATGTATATATGCAACATTTTTCTAAGAGCCCACAAGTGTTACCAAAGTTGTCCTGTTCTCTCTGATCCGTGTAAACAGCCTGCCGTTAAACAGTTTTTTGACTGATTTTTTGTCACGTGACTGTTGGTCTCAGTCATGTCATTCATGGCTTCACAGTTTTCAAAATGTTATGTTTTCTACAGCATCTGTTTCGTGCAAATTATTCTACACGTCTCATTTAAAAATTTGCCAAAAATGAACTAAGTTTTAATTTTAAGCTTCGATTTGGTTACTTTTACTCACGAAAGCGTCAGACAGGTGAAAATCCAGCAATAATATCCATTACTACAATTTTCTATATTATATGATAAATGGTGTTATTTAAAAAAAAAAGAGGTTTGGTATTGAGAGGGTTAAACTTGTGTTATATTTAGGGTGGGTCCGTGAAGAGCTCTGTATGAACAACAGTGGAAACCATCATTTCGTATACTCGCAGCTAAAAACAGCCTACGACGCCAGTGGGTATCTGGAGCTGTATAGTTTAATATTTTAAGATCATATTAGTCCTTGTACGTCTTTATATCTGCTGACTGCTTGCTCTCGTTTTCCCACCTAATGCAGCAACACCAACTGCACTTCCCATTTAAATCCAATCACATAATTAATGATGCTTACAGCAGTGTAGCCTATATAAGAAAAGACAGTGGCTCTGTGTGTGTCTGTGTGCACACACTGATGCGAATGCTGCTTTTAAAAGTGTGTATGTGTGTGTGTGTGTGTGTGTCTGCGGGCCCCCTGGGAGGCAGTGTAGCCTAAGCCTCTGCACCACCAGCAGCAGCAGCAGCAGCAGCAGCAGCTCTGTAGCCAGGCTCTAATTTAGAACAGACAAAATAAGGAAAAAAAATAAAGCGCTGCTTTTGGCAAACCCTGCCTAGCTTATATTTAGAATGGGCACAGGGCCTTTCATGCCTTTGGTTTCCTCCTCTTCCCCTTAACCCACACATATGCAGGGAGTGTGTGAGCGTGTGTGTGTGTGTAGAAGAGGACCAGATGTGTTGCAGACTGGTGAAGAAAGCTGCTCCTAATGCAATTGCTGCTGAACTGTGTTATTGTGCCTGAAGGAAAAGCAGATTCAACATCGCCACCCGCCGTGGCCCCATTGTGTGTGTGTGTGTGAAGGGACATGTGTGTGTGACCCGGGTATCATCTTGTATCACTCTACAACACAAGCTGCTCATTATAACATACAGCCACAGTGACGTCAGCTGGACTTTAATAGGAACGCCGCCGCTAAAACTCTTTTCTCCGGCCGATCAGAGAGCCTCATGAGGTTTTCTCTTTTCATTAAAGTCTCGAGGGCAGGCAGACGTGCGGGCCATAAAGTGTTAGCCTTGTAAAGGCAGTGAAGTTAGAGAGCGTGGTGGTTAGCTAAGCAAGGAGGCTGCAGTCATTGTTCAGTCAGATGCTAGCTGCGGGAGGGCGGCATTCATTCTCTATGACTCATGGCCTCTCGCAGCCTCGACTGTACGCGGCCCGGCTCACACTGCCCGCTGTGTTTGAAAAAGAAGAGTTTCTGAGGGACAGAAACTGTGAAAGGGAGAAGCAAATGTACAAATAAGTAAAGAGAAAAGGTGGGGGGGGGGGGTGTTTAAGCACAAAGGAGAAATGGGTCTGCCTGCAGTCCTGCCTGCGTTCACACACACGGATCGTAGTGCCACACTTGCATCACATATCTTAAAGCAAATGGTACCCAGTTCTGGCTTGGTGTTGTGCAGGTTTTTGTTCCTCCCGGGTGGTTAATGAGCTGACAAGAGGAGAAGCAAATTAGCAATCAGGGAGGAACACGAACCCGCAGGACGGTGGCCCTGCAGGATTGAAAGAAGCACTTGGGCTTGAAGGAGTTGGAGTTCATTCAAGGAAATCTGATTTTGTCCTTGTTTAGTTGAAAATGTTTAGAGGCCGGACTGTCACTGCTGCTCCTGAGGGTAATGTAGCCCCGAGGCTTTGACAAAGAAGAATGCATGGAATAAAAAAGATGATATCTGTTTTTCTACAGCCTCAATTTTGATGTTTTTTTTAAAAAACAGTCCACTGTGAGTCTGAGAGCAATACTAAATCAGTGCTAAAATAGAACAAACGGCAACACTGTAGAGCCGTGCTCACCTGCAAAATGTTGCTAAAATAGATGTAAAACAACCATTTTTGTAACCAGCTCACACTGTTACAAGATATTACTAAAATAATGTACAGCTGGGGGCATCCTTGTCTACCAGAGAAGACAGACAGATGTCACACACAGCCCTGAGTGATCAGGCTAATGTTGACTCACTTGTCAAGATGAAAGGCAGCGATCTCTGCGTTGTGTCTTTCAAAGTCAGAGAAATAGAAGAAGTCTGGAGGGGTCTCCTGCTCTCTGGTCTGCCTGCAGAAACACAAGGGGAAAAAAGCATAGAGGTCAGGTATAACTGTCATGAAAAGCCGAGGATCTGAGAGTCAGCAATATGCAAAAGGCTCTGTGTTAACCCTTTAATGATCTGACACGCCTGGCTGGCTGGCCCTGCCTACTTTCTGTCTTTTAGAGGCTGTAGTGGGCTCACTAGAAGAGTGTTCCCATTACATGCATGTCCACTTTATGCAAAAAAAATCATGCATTTTTTCTCAAAAATGGTTAAATGTAGCACAAATGGTATCATAAATTATATGCAGTTTAATTTACTGTTAGAAAAGTCTAAGAAAATCCAAAAATGGTTACACTTGAGAAGCTGGTTGCTATTTTCACATGCCAAAATTACATCATTGATTAAATGCTACTCTTTTCATCATAAACTAGTCTAAATAATACATTTTTGGCTCACAGAACAATGCAGGCAGCAGATAGATGACATACTAACAGGAATTCCATATTACAGTATTCGTTGGGCACACATTGGTACTGGTGCATTGGATTAAAGTCATCTCATGTCTTCAACACAACTTCATGTCTCAGTGCAGAGGAGCCCAGTCAGTGATAAAACACTTGGCTTTACACCTGTGCACCTAACACCGGGAACAGCGTTTGTGAGCAATAACCAAGCCACAATAAACACGTGTCCTTGCCTCACAAAAAGGCCCTCTACACAGTTACTGTGGGTGTTTTGTGGGGTAACAAGAAGCAGGGACAATCGAAGGTCAGACACTTCCTCCTGAAGCGCCCACTCCTGTTCTCCATCTGTACCTATTTCTGTCCAGCTCTGATCCTTCCCCAAAAAACTGCTTTCCACACACATTCTGCCTTAAAGCTCTTACTGGAGGGAAAAGAGGCTCTTAAAGGCTTAAATCCCCGAGCTGATGGAGGATGGCCAGGATGGGGCAGGACAGACAGGACAGCCGGGGTGAAAAGGCAAAGGAAGTAGAGGTGAAAAGAGTCCCGGAGAAGGTGCGAGGCATTCAAAATATGTTAGAAAGCAGTGCAGTCCATCATCAAATTGCTATATTTCTACAGGAAAGCTGCATAGTTATTTTTCCTTTTATACACGCTGCCTTTCTTTTTGCTTTTTTTTAAATTGACAACAGTAAATACTTTCCAGGAAGGCAGCTGAGTGTAATGATTTGGACTGCAGCCTCTGCCATTTCTGCTTCAGCTAGTTGAGGGAGGATGAGAAGAATGGAAACTATCTTGGCAACTTCTCTTTTCTCCTTCTCTCTCTTTATTCCCTCCGGATGCCTCTCTCTGTTTATTTCTCTCAAAATCCTCTATCTCACCTCCTCTGCTTCTCCGCTCTCCCTCACGCAGAACTGTTTTCTCTGCTTTCTTCTGAATACTTTATATCTATGTGCCTCTCCCTTTTCTCTCCCTGTTCCATCCGTCGCTCCCTTCCTCAGCTGGCTGGCTGATTGTAACTCCACAGCTGCGTGGCTGACATATGCACCAGTCATTAACTAACCCAACATGGAGCCCAGAAACACACTCATCCGCTAAAAATTCCCCGATTTCCTCCTCTATTTATCTGTCTTTCTCTCATCTTTCTCCATCCTCGATCTCCCTTCAAGTCTTTGACAGACAGCCACATGCAGATGGAAGTTTGACCAAAGTAAACAGAAAATCAGAATGTGCCTCGGTACATTTCCTTTTCGAGCTTATCAGAAAAGTATTTAGCTTCCATTTTCACAGTAGAGTGCTTGAACTTATTTCTCCTTTAACATTTCTCAATCTCAGTTTCCTTCCATCCCTCACTTCCACACGGCCGTTGCTGGTAAAGGCCGAGCACCGTCTGTTGATTGTATCGCTGTCTTCTCCTGGACAGCCTTGCTTCAGGGACACGGCTCTCACTGAAAAATGATACTGACTTTGAAAGCAGAGAGAAGGGTCTATTTACACCGGTGTAGCTCGGCCAATGCATCCGGACAGTTTCATTCACTTCTGAGCATGAAGTGACTACAGTTGTTTTATTGATGGGGGCGGTTGTGTTAACTAAGTCTGGTCCTGAAGTTATTTCCCAAAAGATATAAGGAAATTAGTCTTGGATAATAATAAAAAACAGTGATGCTTTTTGGTGACTACAATATAAAAGCTTATATAAAGAGAAGTGAGTGTGAGAATAAAAATAATATCCAGTGAAATCACAGAAACACTATGTTTAGGAAGCTCTTCACTCTCCATTGAGACATTTTGGGACTTCCACTTATTAGCTTTCTTGCTGTGAGTTAAGAGGAGTATATTAAAACCATTACCATGTTTATGCGCTAAATGTGAAACAACTGCCAGTAGCTGGTTAGCCTAGCATAAAGACTGGAAACTAGTTTAAACAGCTAGCCTGGCTGCTTCCAAAGGTAAGAAACAAGCAAATTAGCATGTTTGGGTTGGGTTCCACACTTGATATTGTCGAGCAGCAGCTTCATATTTAACCTGGCTGCAACTTTTCGGCTGGAAACGAGAAGTCAATGCAGCAGTGCTTTCTAATGGCCAGATTATATAGAAGTCTAGGAGAAATGACCCTACTTCTTACTGGTTTTACTACCTCAGTAAACATTTTCCTAATGAGTTAATGGTCTCAATCGGTAGTTCCAAGGCTTCCTTAACACAGACGATGTTAAATTTGTAGATTAATATTATTATTAGAGTAAAAAAAAATGCTTTAAGATGTAGCTACCTTATGGTTGACAAGTCGCAATCAGGTTTTGGTCCGGTGAGAACTTTTCACAGTGTGTTGTCAGTTAATGAAATTTAATTTGAACATTTTGTCGTCTCTAATGTCTTGTTCAATTACTAAAAGACTCTCTATGGAGCTGGCTGTTCATTTTGGCAACCAAGCCGACTATATGACTCTCTCATCCAAATACGATCACTTATAGCTAAAAAAGACCCCAATATGATATAGGACCTAAATGCCAAACTCCCTCACCAATGGGTGACATCACAGTGGCTACGTTCACTTCTTTTGTACAGTCTCTGTATTTAAATTAAATTTTAAATTTAAATTAAAAAATTCCAACCACTACTTTGAATTAAGGCCTAATACCATGACTGCATGTAAATCATGCAAAATCAAACCCACAGCATGATATAACAGATGTGTCACAATAAGACATACCTGTAATATCAGAAATAAGTACGGCATTATAATGTAAAGCAGCCCTTCACATGTGAGCAGGACAGATGGTTTCCAGTGCTGCCTGAATCTTTTAAAATAAAGATTATAATCAGTTTTAAATAGAAAGATAAAGGCTGGCAGTTATATTTAAATACCACAGACAAAACGTCTAATGGTGGAGCTCGCTAACTTGCCAGAATTTCATGACCGTGTCGACCGTACAGGAGCGTCGTCATGGAGATTTCTTGGGGGATAAGCATGAGCAAACATTCTCCTGCAATGATTCATGGTCATCCAGCCTTAAATAAATCCACAAGCATACTTTACAAAGGCCTACTACATTGCTGTCTCTATAGGGGAGGACACCACATTAAGCTGCATTCATGCTTCTATTCTTAAGCTCCAATACGCACCAAAACACAACTTGATGAGGCATAGATGTTATGTGTCACTGCTTTTCTATGAGTCACTGGATGCGACTATGACTGAAGAGCATGTGAATACAAGCATGTGTTTGCGTTCGAGACAAATTTCTCTGCCTGTGGCCCGGCTGCACTGATGCTCTCCTCTCACTGAATGCCAGCCAGGAAGCAGGAAGGCTGGATAATTACCGTGATCCACATCCAATTCAAACGTCAATAAAGTTATTTAGAGCATGGCATGACACCCCCCACTGACCGGGAACTGAAAAAAAAAAAGAGGAGAAGAGATAAAGTGTGACAAAGGCGCTGGAGGACAAACTACAGAAGATGCCTCTTAGTGTTGTTTGAACGAACAAACATGCAGCTGTTGGGTCACATTACGTCTGATCCAACAGCAGCACCTGTGTTCAGCCAAATCTGAGCCTGTTCTGATCAAGCAAACCATTAGGGGCATGTTGTTTCAAGGAAGCTGTGCCGTCAACGTAAGGCAGGGGAAACATACATAAATGCATGACCACATTATAAAGTCTATAAATGTTTGAGTACACAGTATGCACTAAGCTCAGAGAAAACAGAGAGGAGGGCAGAGATGTTGGTTGCTCAAGAGTTTCTCGTCCCTTTCACTTTGGACTGCCTGGTTGAGCTTAACCTTTGAAATATTTACAAATCCACCGCGGATTTATGCTGAATGATAAGTAGATATCTTGCACCAAGCTGCCAGAAGAAGCATGCATTTCTTTTCCTCAAGCAAGGCATAGTAGAGCTGCCAAATGCTGTTATGTAAGGAGAAAAGAAATAGTGTATTTTTCACATAGGGTTTGGTGGCGCCACTACAGCTGGCTGTCTACGCCAACATCACATCCTTTATCATCAGCAGCAGGTGAGACGTACTGAGCCGAGCATGCCCAGTGTGACCCTAGCCGTGCTGTAAACACATAGTTTACACTGGGTGGCCAGACAGCTTCTTGGCTCCTCTCTCCGAGGGGCCCCGGCAGCCAGTGGGGCAGGCAGAGGTCTAGCAGCGAACACACAGCAGTGTGAGAATATAAAGGTGAAAGAGAGCGCTGCATCTGGAAAATCTACCTGTGCATACAGTGCATAGCTGACCTCTGTAACACCACAGGAGACAGAGAGAGAGAGAGGAAGGAGGGAAAATAAGGAACAGGCATTTCCTTTTGCCCCGTTATTGACATCAAATCAGAAAAAAGGTATGTTGCTTCAGGCTCCAAATAGAAATACACAACTGTTGGTCACTTCCCTGCCAGCAGTAATGAGTTGAAACTAGAAGGCTCAGGCTTACTTATGAACACTACATCTGTGTGTGTGTGTGTGTGTGTGTGTTGTCCCTATGTGGGTCAATAATGGCACTCTCGGATTCATCGTGGCAATCGTTTTGTTAGAGGAAATGTGTTTTGTAAGTCTTGGAGCTTCCTATTACCCGAGAGGTTAGAGCAACTCAGATGCACCTCCCTGCTCAGCTGTTGCGTCTGAAGGGTGCAATTCATTTATAAATATATATAAATATCTGTGTTTACATTTTGGATCGTGAAGTTTGCATGTATGAAGAGCCTGAGGGATACAACAACTGTCTAAAGGCTTTTGACAGATGCAGAAAAACACGGAAAATCGAGGCTGTTCCTAAAACTTCAATTACAGACGAAAGTTTCAGAGTCAACAACTAAAAACACTCGCCATTTTGTTCTCCTTCTATTTCTAAGGGCAAACCTGTAGTTTGAGTCTGCTGTAAGCAGTTTGCTGTTATACTGTTGCAGGATTTCTGGGTATTGAAGTTACTTCAGCATTTCAGTATTACTCTTCCACAAATCTGGAAGGTCAGATCAAAAACAAAAAGGAAAAAGAAGAGTAGAGACTCTTTGTACATCCCAAATCCTACATTTCCCACAATTCAACATTATAGATTTGGTTGACCTGCATTGTAAATACCCACATCTTTCAAACTCCTTGCCCCTGCTTGTTGGGCAGGCTTTCTGTTAAAGATACCTACGGTAGTCTCCAAACCTAAACTGAGATTACCCTGATTATGTCATCAGAATAATATTCACAGATTCTCAGATCCCACAGAGCCACAGAGGAAATGATTTAACTTTTGGTTACAGTAATTGCAGCCACCAACATGTTATATTATGCAGCGCAGCAACTTGTTCACCTTGCTAGCTGTCACATGTCGTATTACATATTCAACCAAACTCTAAATATGTACAAGATGTTCTTTTAGTTGAGCCCTCCTGGGTGCTCGCATCCCAAATTCATGTCTCCCTTTCCCAGCGTTGCATCCCAGTGGCTACAAGTTATCCATTATGAAGGATCCAAAAGTTTTGACAGCTCAGCATTATGTATGAAGCATTTCACTGTGAATTCCTTCCACACAACTGAATATACAGTGGGCTTTATTTTCTTTCTCTTTTCATCTTTTTCATGGTCCACCCTGCTCACGCTCCAGTATCTTTCTCCAGCATTCTGTTTCATCTGAGCTTTGAAGTCATCAAGTCCTTGTTTCTTCTGACTTTACAATTTCTTATCCAAGGTGAAGTATAAGAGCCAAAGTATCAGCATGTCAACAGTGCATTTGGGCGTAGCACGGGGAGAGTTTTATCTAGTTTCAAAGTCAAACTGCCAATCGATCACCATAAGCCTGTAGCGATGGTCGTAGGCCACAGTGTGCACAGTGGAGGAGTAAAAAGATATGCTGTAAAATACAAAAGGACAAGGGCATCTTCCAGCCCCAGCGGGTTCCCACCAAAGGGCTGACTCCACACACTTGTCACACATCATCCGTCAAACCCACGGGCATGGCAAAGTGAGAGCATGCACGCACACACACACAGCTCACTATATACCCATACACAAATATAGGATCATACTGTACTGTACATGCACATACACAATAGGGGATTTTTAAACCTCAAGAGGGGGGTGTTGAGCTGCGAGGAGGCAGGTAAGCTGTAAATGCATGAAGGGTAAGATAGCGAATCCCATCTATGGGTCAACAAAGAGAAGGAAAAAAAGCACCACGGGGAGAGTGGAGATGAGAGGGGGCGGTACATTGTTTTATCTCAAGCATAACGCATGTGAAGGTTGACCTTTAGAGCAATGACATTTGATAAATTGAGAAAAAAGCCTTTCACCAGGGTTTGAGACAGGCAGGCGCACCTGTTTGCATCTGAAGATACGCGTTACCGTTTACTGATGTAAAGCTCTGCTGTAATCTGATGTCTGCAACACGGATTTGGAGCACAAATGGGGAAGTGTGACAGGTTGTTTGTATGTGATGACATTTGGCGTTTGACTGTGAATGGACGGACAGAAAGGGAGAGACAGAAAGAAGGAAGGAAAGGAAGAAAGATGGAGAGAAGGAAAGAAAAATCCAGGAAAAAACAAAATAAAGCCTATGTCTGTAAATCAGTGGATATTTTTGAATGTCAAAACCCTGCAAAATGACTTGTTACACTATCAGAATTTGTTTAATTTGGTCCAATCACATTTGGAGCTTTACAGGACTCATAGTGCAGAAGAAAGCTATAGAAGATCTTTTTTGGCTCCATGCGTCATAGAGCAACTTTCATAGGAATCAATGAGTCCCCACCTTCAATGCTGTATCCAGTTCTCTTTAACACATCCATGGCATGCATGTGTATCCTCTCATCCCCTACCTCTGAAAAATAGGACTACTAGTATCTGAAGTCACGGAATACGGAAAGAAGAAAGAAAGATGAATGAAGGATGGAAAGAAAGAAGAAAATAAAGAAAGGCATTCTGACCTTTCATATCATATGATGTTGTTATCTGCTGCTGACATAATGAAGGTTCCTCCCTGACCACAGCATCACAATACAATACAATACAATACAATACAATACAATACTAAAAATGATCTTCCCATACAACATAACGGCATTGTCACTTGACTTGAGGGAAACATATTTTTTTCCTTAATTTCGGTCCCAGTTGTAAAAACAAATGCATCGCAGTTTGGTTAGATTTAGGCAACAGGAATACTCAGGTTCAGGAAAAGATCTTGGTTTGGGTTAAAAATTCAATGTTGGCTTTTGGTTTCACAGGAGACATGAACAGCTGTCTCCACACCGTGTTCTCCTCATTGTACAGACTGATTAAAAACGTATTTGTCATAGATCAAACAATACAATTCCCTGAAAATGTAACTGAGAATTAAGTTTTGTTGAATGGGAACATAAGTTAAGGAGACTTTCCTGACATTAAAACCTGTTACATTGTAAGGTACCTCTTCATTAGAAATATGTCCTCAAGCAATGAACACAACCGAGAGGTCATAGTGAACTATTCCACACTGACTATTTGAAAAACTACAAAAAAAACCCCTCAAAACCTGAAGTCTGCAGCTGATTTCAATTTTAAAAAATATGACCTCAAGTGTGTGCGGCTATAATGAAAAATAAAAAAAATCACTCAGGATTTTTAACTAGCACACGACTAACATCCAAGGGCTCTCTAAATAACCTTCACACACTGATCCAGGTGTGTGTGTGTGTGGTTCTGGCTATGTGTGTTGCACCTTCTAAGTGTGATGGCTGTCATAGCTCCCCAGGCACTGCAGTGCTCTTCATCCTCCTCCTCCTCCTCTACTCCCTTACCCCTTCAGATCCAAGGCCTGACATACAGAGAGACAGCTGTTTCCTTCCAGCAAAGCCCTCTCTCTCTCTCTCTCTCTCTCTTTGACACATTGACACACACACACACACACACACACACAGGTAGGCGCATGCACACACATTTAGGAGACAGATACGCATAGACACTAGAGAGCCACAAATAGGCATATATAGGCTACACACACACACACACACACACACACACACACAAACACACACTGGCAAGTGATGAAAGTATAGAGAGCTAGCGTGCTGACAAGTAGGATAACGCACACACATATGCACACATTGTAAAAACCACCGTTACGGCCTCCTATCTAGAAATTCTCCACGGAAAAAACAGCTATGTATTCATGTTAAATGCACCCTCCTTCTGAGACCAATTCATAGACATAACCATGATTCACATACATCACAGTGTGTATGAATAGAGATAATGTCAATATAATGAATTATGTAATGGTGATGATTTTAAAAGAAACTACATCCTGTTTCAAGTTTAGCCTCTGAGTCCTTGGGGGCAGCGGCATGTAAATGAAGGCTTCCTGAATAAATAGCCAACGCCTTCACAACACTACTGTTTGGTTGTTTTTTTTTCAAATCTGGAGGCACTTCAAAGAGGCATGTGCTTTAGCAAAGAATAGTCCTAAATGCAAATCATTGAGCAAAACACAGCTATTAGAGGTTTAGCGCGTGGCAAGACAGCATGGAGGAGGAGGAGGAGGAGGAAGGAGACGCCGGAAAAAGGATGTTCAGCCAGAATGTTATGGAGAGGCTTTTTATATGATAGAAAGCGACAAGGGACAGAGAGGTGAAATGTGTGTGCCATTAGAGTCTGCAAGGATTTGCACTGTCATTATCTTTGTATTAATCCGTTATGGAGAGGCACGCAGACAAACACACACAGTAATATCCAGGAGCTACAATGCTCCATCCGGCCTCTTCCTCTCCTGCCTGCCTGAGCTGTTGTCATGTCATCCTGTAAATATCCGGGGTAGATAAACAGGCCGTAAAGATGAAGCCATCATCTCAACATAATCTGAGACAGATATACCGCTGCTTCTGACAGCAGGATGCCTCCTCCCAACAGTACACGTCCTAATACTAGCACCACCTCTCATCTCTGCACCTCTATCTTCCGTTACGATCTCTGTAAGTCTTTCTTTACTCAAAGAAAAACAACACATCAACCCTGCTACCTCTCGCTGTCTGTTTTTCTCCATCTGAGGAGACAGCATCACAGGCCTGAAGCTTTTCCTTTTTTTGGGAATGTTTTTGTGGTTTAACTGGGCGGACTGAGCACAGCAGCCCTTCTACATGAGCGAGGCACTTCCACAAGTCGTCCTTCCAGTGATGGAATATTCCTATGAAATGTCCAATCATTTTTTTCTTTCAAATGCATCAAAGTCAGCAGGAATCCAAGAAGTTAATTAAATTGTCTTGGATTAAAAAGTGGGCTTGGAAATGCAATTACAGTAAGCATTGCAAGTTGTCTAATGCATTCCTTCCACCTTCCAAGTTGGAGTGGAAAGGATGGACAGAATGAGACATAGGGAGATGCATGGATGGAGGGAACACGTAGGTAGAGGGATGGATGGATGGATGGATGGATGGATGGATGGATGGAGAGATGCATGGATGGAGGAATGTATGGATGGAAGGATGCATGTTAGGATGGATGCATACTTGAATGGCTGCATGGATGGATAGATGGAGGCATGGAGTGCTGGATGGATGGATGGATGGATGCATGAATGCATGGATGGAAAGATGCAAGGTAGGTAGATAGGTAGATAGGTAGATAGATAGATAGATGGATAGATAGATAGATAGATAGATAGATAGATAGATAGATAGATAGATAGATAGATAGATAGATAGATAGATAGATGGATGTTTGCCAGGGGGACAAGAAATCCCATTTTCCATACACCAAACCAAGAAATAAAACATGAAGGCACAATAAAACGTGCAGAAGATTTAAACTGAAGCTCTTAACCAAAATGTAAACATGCATCATTGGATTCCCATATAAGCTATATAAGTGCACAACTGAACTGATTTCTAATCTCCATTTCCAAAGCAGAGGTGGATTACATATGCGTGTGTCTCGGGAGTGGGAAGGGGAGATGATGAATTTCCCCGTATGGCATACAAGATGATCCTTAATCTGCACCATTCATTCAGTTTTCAAACGAACAGCATCAATGAAGCGGTGCCACCATCAGAGCTGCTCAGGAGTGCAGCGTGTGGCGCTGCACATTCACCAGATAATCACATTATGCTACACAATTGCGTGGACTGTGAATGCACCTATAGTGAGCTGGATTGTGCATTTGAAATATGTATTGTGATACACTGGTAAACCTCGATTACTTAAAATGTGTCGAGGGGAGAAAATGAGATAAAACAGTGCTTATGGTTTGCACAGTTTGAGTGAATCAACAATGTTTTATTGTAATTCATTTTGTAAAGTGCAGTCAAAAGATTTGAACCCACAGAAAACAGCTACTTCTATACTTTTTCTAAATCAGAATTTAAAAGAAAAATGCTATTTCAGTATTCTCATTGAAGGTTTTGTTAGCCCGAGCTTGTATTTTAAGCAAGGGACTACCTATGGCTCTGAAAAGTAAAGCAGAAGTGCCTTTAACCTGCAGTCTCCTTCATGGCCAGCAGGGGGAGACTCCACTGGTTGCAAATCGAAAGTTAATTGTTGCATTTTTGGTCGCTCAAAATGAATTGTCTAGCACTAGCATTAGCTGGCAACTTAATGTTCTCCTTCCCAGTTCCACCCTCTCGTCAAAATATGGTTACTTCTGACTCCAAAAAAAGAAGATGGCGACCGCTAAAATTCCCAAAATATCTTGAAAGCCATAAGCAACAAACCAATGGGTGACATACTGTTGACTACGGACACTTCTTTTATTCAGTCCATGATCTAAAGTTGATTTAAACAAGCTAGCAGCGAGGCAACACTTAAGCACACTTTGAGCTAACAGCAGCCTGCTAACATGTTCAGAATGATAATGCTAACATGTTAATATGTTCACCATGTTATTTTAGTGTGTTCGCATGCTCACATTTTAGTTAATTGGCACTAATTAGAGATATTTGATCCCAGCAATATTGGACAAGTCACTGCTCTAGTAGATAATACTGTAATCGAACTGAACTGAAACAAAGTAAGCTTGATGTGATACATTTTTCCCCCCGCAATTTGTAACAGTAACCACAAACCAAATGTTCCGAAATTAAATCATACTACAGTTACAGCCACAAAAATATAAATTACAGATGTCTGATGTTGCAGTTGAAAAGGAAAGTACAGTGAGTAAGACTTTTCTATAATGCAGACTTTGGTTAAACAAGCTTTTCTTTGAGGCAGAAACAATTTGGTTGCTTGAGGTTAACCTCAATGGTGGAGAGAAAGCAGTTACAGTATTATAATGAAGCTCCACTTTCCTGATGAATGCCATTTTCATCAGGGTAATTTATTTACAATTCAAGCTTGCCGGCTAGAATGGTTTTAGTTGTGCTCATTTAGGTTTAACTCAAGCACTGGGATTGCATCTGCTGCCCTCTGTCCCTGAGTGGTGTTCCAATAACTTTTAGTGACCTGTTGCCATTACATTCAGACTTTCTAGTGGAAAATAGCAAAAGAATATCAAAACAACAGCAATCAACAATTTATGATAGGCAGTGAATGTGCCATCAGTTTCAATTATCCGCATCTGTAATTGCTGCATATTTGACTTCATTGGAAGTGCTTCAAGTGCCAGTTTGTAAAAATAGCCTCCGTTCAGAATGAGAATCTCCACTGGATGATTAGGGGACAGGCTGGGCTAAGACTGATTGCTGTGGCCTTTCCAGGGCTATTCTGGCTCTGCTGAGTGTATGCCTTCCACTCAACATTGATCTATCGACCCACAGTCCAGTAAAACCTCGCTCGGACCAAAAGGTGAATCTCATTTCTAAACACACACACACACACACACACACACTGGCTGAACCAAGCCCATGCATACACACACAAACACAGAGACTAACAAGCGTGTTGATTTTTGATGACAAGATTGATGTAGCCTATCTGAATTCTCCTTGCGTCAACAATAGCCAGACACTCTTGCTCTCCATTGTGTTTGTGTGTGTTTGTGTGTGTGTGGTCGTGCGCCATTGAACAGGCTTTGTAGGCTTTGTGGCGACGGTGCAATCACCGCAGTGTAATTGGAATTGAGCAGCTCATCCATGTAACGGTGCGGCTCAGTAGGTAGGGTTAGGAGAACGATTGCCATTGTCTGCTATAATGAGATGCACGTTGACACCTCGGGGTTAAAGGTCAGATATAGAAGCCATCAAAATCTTCATAGAAAATTGTCTGCAGGATCAAAACAAAAAAACACTAGGCTATCTCAAGATGTATTTCTAAATAATTCCTTTTTACATACAGTTATGACATTTTAAGATGAAGAATAAAAGAGGGATTCTTTTTAAGAAGCGCAATCCTAAAAAAAAGAGGAAACCATCTGGAGTCTTTTCCAGCTTTTCTCAGTGTCTAATCGGCCTTCTCTGTTCAACACTACACTGCAATTTCCTCTATCATTTGCGAGCTCACTCACCTACACTGAGCTTTCCTCTCCAGTGTGCAGCAACAAAAGCTTATAGCCCCGGCCTCTATGTAACTACATACAGGGCTGCTCCTTTACAGCTCTGTCGTGGCCGTCCTTTCTTTTGCTTTATGTCTGCACTTCACCTCCTGTTTTTCTCTTTCTCTCTCTTTCCCCTGCAGGGCAGTCCACAGTGCTTTTACAACTCTGTATTTACAGAGCACACGTGTCAGGACTACAGCTCTTTTAGGCAAATGTGTTTTCACTGTGTCCATCCAACCTGTTATTAAAATGCAAATGAATACATATAAGCAAGATCCTAATCCTTACCTGTGCAAAAATGTCAAAGGTTATTGTAGACTGTTTGGCTATCAGGTTGTACTTTGCACTATTTCACAACAGACTATCAAGCTGCCTCCAACTCACTGTAAAATGCAATATCTTAGACTGTCTCACCACACTGTTGTGATTTAAAAAGCAGCATTTTTTAACATGTTAAATTCAAAGAAAATCACATTCAAGTTTTGTTTAAGTCATTGTCTTAGTTGTTATCAGGTGTAATTTGCCAAATATATATAAAAATCCACCTTCTCTTGTTAAAAGAGAGAAGAGAGAAATCAACATATCCAACATATTTTGGACTGCTCTTCTTCAAACTCGGGGGCGTTTACATAGCTTTATCTAATTAAATGTGTTTTTGGCAACTAACAGAAGAATGTGTTGGAGCTTTTAGAAACATTTTTTATTACCAAAGAACGTGGCTGAAGTAATAATTTAATTGATTTCTCCCCATCTACTAACACAAATGAGGAAACTGTAGGTGAAATAGCAGTTTTTCATAGCCTTGTATCTTTTTATAGCTCTATGTAGCTACGTAGTTGCTAAGCAAGCAACACTTTCTGGTGGTGAAGCCGATGCAGAACCTGCATCCTTTCTAATGGCCAGGACGGGGCAAATCAATGGGACTTTGTACCATTGCTTGGACAAAACTATATTAAATTATATCACATAGGCTTCTATGAACTATTTTTTTGATGTATGATTCTGATATTTTATATTAATCAATAAAGCAAGGAAATAATCCAGATTTTTTTTCTCCATATAAGGTAATAATGAAAATAAATATGTTGTCCAAAAAGAATAAAAATCTTTAATAACATCACATAGGCTTTCAGAAAAATTTTTTTGATGTCTGATTCTTGGTATTTTATATTTATTTATTATCTAGATAGTCCAGATCATTTTCACCATATTAGGCAATAATGAAAAAAAAATGTCCAAAAAGAATAAAGTTTTTGAACTACTTTTTGATTCTTGGTATTTTATCTTATTTTATTTAACGAGAAAATAATCCAGATTTTTTTTTTCCAGTTTAGGCAATAATGAAAATGAATATGTATATAAACCCTTACTAACATCACATAGGCTTTTAGGAACTACTTTTTGATGTTTGGTTCTTGGTATTATATATTAATTTATTAATCCAGATTATTTTCTCCAGATTAGGCAATAATGAGAATAAAATTGTTGTCCAAAAAGAATAAAAATCTGTTCTTGCACAGACTTTTCCTACGGTGCTAGGGTCGCATGAAATATAATGTAAAATCATTTAAAGCAAACACAGCAGAGAATAGGAGAAACTCTCCGACATAAACAGAGAAGCTCCTGAGATGAAACCCAAACCAATTGCCTTTTTTTCTCCCTCCCTGAACAACAATTACTGCTAATTATCAGCTGCTCTGCCCTCCTCAGCTCCTGCCCTTAGCACTCGAGGCACGTAGCACACATCCATCCGCTCACTTCTCAGGCCATTCTTCTCCGCTTCTATCTCCCTCTCCCTCTGCACACGCAGCCCTCATCTGCCTGTAACCAAAACAGCACAGGAGGATGCCGGGGTGTCGCTGTGCCTGATGGGACAGCGTGAGTTCTGGCGCTTTTCATTATTCATGCCCGCCCTCCTCCTCTCCTCGTCGCAGTTTCTCTTCTTCCTTTCCTCAATCCCCTCATCCGCCCTTTTGCTCTCACAGCGTGCAATGGATTTATTAGGAGGTATTACCAAGAAGGCCTGGCGTTACCACGCTTACATCCTGATAGACACAATGCAGGAAGGAGAGGAGAGGACGGAGAAACACAAGAGGTAACACAACAGCAACACTCATGAGAGCAGACAGGAAAGAGGAGGAGTGGAATGTGTTCTTTTAAATACATTCTTTATAATGTGTGTGTGTGTGTGCAACAAAACACGCAATTATGTATTAATGAAGCTGTTTTCTCTCTGTGTTCTCATGACTTTCTCTTTCCACTGAACCTCTTCTCCTTCCCCTCTGACATTTAATCCGTCGTTCCATCAGACTTCTAATGCATGTTTGTGTCTCTTACTGTTAGCATTAAGTGAACCAGCCTGCCTTGGAACAACCAGTGAAGACTCACGGGAGCAGTTGCTTAACAGGCTGCGTTCCTCATCACATTGCAACATCATAGCAAAGGTTCGAGACAAACCGTGTACAAACACACACACACACTAACAAACTTTCATGACACACATGAGATAACTTGAGATAACTTTTCTCAAATGTGACATTTTCCATATGTCCATTAAGACTGGTGTTGTTTAGAGAACTGCAGTTAGCATCCTAATGCATGTAAGCAAGCAGAAACCTCCAGGCCTGAGAAGTGACGCCAATACGGAAGCGTCCTAAAACTGCATTCTTTCTAATGGCCACCAGGGGGCGACTCTACTGGTTGCAAAAAGAAGTCCTGTTTGTATGAAAGTCAAAAACAAAATGATCCAACTTTTCACTTGCTTATTTCCTCAGTAAATATTGAGTAAGTATGAGTTTATGTTCTCAATCACTAGTTTAAATTCTTCCTCAATAAAGCATGATGTTCATTTAGTAAATTTTGCTCCCATTTAGTGTAAAATAGACAAGAAAGGACAATCTGTTCTGTACATGTGCTGGTTACCAAAAAGAACAAAATGCTACAGCCATGAACCAATATGGTGCCGGCCAAACGCAGAACTCCACAAACCAATGGGTGACGTCAGGGTTACAACGTGACATCATTTTTATACAGTTTATGCTCATGGGCCAGTTTCCTGGGCATCAGCAGAAACGCACACACCCAAGACTCAACATGAATGACTGACGGGATTATGTTGATATGGAAAAAAAATAATACAATCATATTAAGCCAACAAGCAGGTAAGCAAGTTAGTTGCACAATGTTGGCACATAAATGTCACATACTTTGGATTTTTCTGGCAAAAATGACAGAAATGTGAGAAAAACAAAGAAATCAGTCCACGTCCGGTTATAGGCATCTGAGAAAGTCGGGGAATGTCTCAGATTTGAAGTTACGCTACAATCCATATACACATTGGCAAAACAAAGCAATTATTACATGTCAATGCTTTCACATAGCACCTGTAATCTAAGCAGAACATTAGTGATGACCAAACAGGATATCTCCATGAGACTGTTCATTGCAGATTACAGCTCTCTGTCTGTCACAGCCTAATGGCACAAGCACACACTGCAGATGAACACAGGCAATGTTAATGAGTGTGTGTGTGAGAGTGGCCCAGTCACACAAAAAAGCACATGCATACACATATTCCCTGTAGTAGCAGAGACATGTAAGTGTGATTAAATGTGTCACGAAGCGTGTGCAGATAAGAATGTGCTATTGCATTGCCATATATGTTTCGAGGTTACGTGTGTGCAAGTGCATTTTGGGTGAAAGACACACACGAGATGTTATATCGTGCCATCAGAAATACCCAGCAAAGGCACGAATCTTTCCTAAGCTCATCAAGCATCTCTCTGAGCTGATAGGCTGCAGCTTGCTGTACCAGCCGCAGTGTCTGCTCCAGGCTACACTGCTGAGAACAAAGCAGTGGCTCTCTGAAACATCACAGAGGCCAGCGCCATCGCCATCCAAACCCCAGAAGAACCTCTCGAATCGTGCCGCTCATTGTGCGGCGACTTATCAGGCAGCTCTTGAATAGGACGCGCTAATAGAATTATGAGGGGGGAATGAAAGGGGGGAGAGAATGGCAGCGATGTTTCTGTTGAGAGCCGATTCATTTCCAGAGGAGACGGCGGCCTCGTGGACATATGTTGCAGCCATTGTGCAGACTCCAGTCAATAAGGCCATGGCTGACACTAAATGAACTCCCAGGCACAGAGTTAGAGCACCCAGGTGGGTCACATCCACATCTGTTGACTGAAGGAGCAGGCAAGAGAAGAAGAGAGGGAGACTGCAGGAAATGCTGAGGTTTGACTCTGGGTGAGCAGGTGGAAAATTTTAAATCATACACAGAGACACACACACACATGCTACCAGCTGTCTTTCACACACATCCGCATGATGTTGTGAAGAGTGTGCATGTGTTTCCCCAGGAGAGAAGCCGAGGCCAGAGCAGTCTGACTGTCTGGAAACAGCTGGACATGGCCGATCACAGCACAGAACCTCACAGCGGGGTCAATCAGCTCAGCAGCGTGACACAATGTGGCTTAACAGTTTATAATGCACCAGGGTCTTGTCTCACGTTATTAACTTTGTCATAAAGTGCTTAAGGTCATTTGAATTGCATTTAAAAGCTGTATATGGGTTTAAATATCTGTTTCTTAAATGTGCATCTTAAAAGCTAAAATTAAGAAACATAAGTGGAAAAAAAAAAATCAATTTTGTGTTATTATCATCTCAGTTTTCATATATAATGGGTGCCATGAAAATTAGACTCTAGCTCCACTCTCTTCACTGCAGGTTCGGACATCTTTGCTGAGTCCAGCTTCCTCTCTTCAAACTGCTATTTAGGGTTTTGTGTTTGGCTCTTGAGTTTTCATCCATCAATCCAGCGTTCTGAGAAGATTTCCAGCCAGCATCAATAATTTGGGCAAATAAGGCAAATTACAGCAACTCAATTAGAGGGAACAGAGTGTTCTTCTCCTCTGCAGCAATAATTTTCCACCGATCAGATGGGTATATTTTCACACAAATATGAAGTCTAGTGCAGCTTCAAAATATTCTGTTATATTTTTTTTTTAACGTAAATGGGTTGAGTGAAACCATTTGAATTTAAATGTAGTAATTTTCTTTAACTCTACAGTTTTTTCTGCTAAAAGCACCTCCGTTTTTTATATGCACCTCTATGTGTTTATGTGCATGCAGGGACAGTGCAGGCTGCCATGCTGTGCTCGTATATTTTGTAGGTTGACACACAAATGGCTCCACTGGGCACATACTCACATTGTGAACTAGGAGGGGAAACAACATGTTTTCAGGTTTTATATGACACACCAATGCCCTTGGGGACATGCATATGGCAAATTGGAAATTTGGTTATCCAAACATTTAGGAGCCAGATTTTCTCTGGAAGCAGAGTTAACCTCATTGAGACGAGCAGAGCCAAAGTGCCACAGTTGTTGAGTTGATAAATTACATTGCAGATTGAAGCAAAGAAAGAATTCCAACCCATAACACTTTTTCTTTTCATTCATTTATGACAAGGTATTCATGGCTGCAACTTATGATTACTCTCTGAATTACTGAGAGTACATCAGTATAGTATAGTATCAGAATTAGGGTTGTCAAAAGTATCGATACTCAAAAAAGTATCGATACTAAAACGTTGTATCCGGATACAATACTCATTTTCAAAAGTATAGAGTATCTGAAGCTTGTTATCATAGTTGCAGTTTCTTTTTGCACAACTGTTTTTTTTAAATAAATATTTAACCTGTGGTTCTGTTAATTTTTACATGTTGTGTTTTTCTTGTTAATAAAAATATTTCTGTTAAATTTTGGGGTCTTTGGTTTTATCTTTGAGTCGAGTATCGAATATTTTCCTGAGTATCGGTATCGAGTTGAAAATTTTAGTATCGTGACAACCCTAATCAGAATAGTTTGGTCTATAAAACATCGGACAGAAAAAATCTTATTGCAATATCTCAGCGCTTAAGGTGATGTCATGAAATGTCCTGTTTTGTGCAAACTGTCCAAAATGCAAATATATTATGTTAACTACAATGTGAGACAAAGAAAAGTAATACAATCTCACAACTGAGAACAATAGACTATATATAAAGATAGACGACATGTCAGCTGCCCAAAAGTGAAGCTTAAACATCTTGATCGCCCCCTGGTGGCTGGCTGCAGTAAAGGTCAAAAGACCCGCCCCCTCCATTACCTTAGATTAGATGGGACATGAGCCAAACTACAAAAGTGCATGTCAAATTATGAACCTGGTCTCACAGGAATCCATGAAATAGCCACAGATTTGCTTAACTCAAAATTCGTTGAATAGCCACGGAATCACTCAAGTTTCCGTGAAACTGACACAGATTTTGCTACAATTCAAGTTAATGACAGTCATATCCCGTGGCTATTCCATGGATATTTTTTCCTATTGGTTTGTGTCCAAGTCACGTGAAGGTTCCGGCGGTCAGAACAAATAACATGGCGGACAGTTCTCTCATTTTTTGTGAAAAAAATCAATATTTTGAGTTAAGCAAATCCGTGGCTATTTCACGGATTTCTGGGAGACCATGTTGCAAATTATGGTTTCTTTCAATTTTTATGGTTCTTATCGACTCTGGCTCCAAATGATGGCACCAATTCAAGATGGCAGACAGTGCAAGTATCCAGGTTATTTTGGTTTCATTTTGTACAGCAGATTGAGATGGAGATGTGTCATCCCTTTTTTTCCCTACAGTATATGTTGAAAACTTGGAACTATCAAATGTTTGTTCAACTAATCATTCAAAGAATTTGGAATAATTAAGTTAGCTTTTGATTTGAGACCTTCGCGGGTCAATGGATGAGTACATTGGATGAGTTGTCTAATAGGCCAGTGTACTTTGATTCACCTATGCTACTAATAAGATACCCTTGGGGAACAAATTTAGCATGACCAAATTGCATTATTGGTGCATATCAGCCAAGCTGGCATGAGCCCAGCCAAGAGCAAAAGATTTTATGAGTCATGGCCACTTTATGCTCTATCAGGAAAAAAAAGGAGCTCATATTTCATACAGATCCAATCAAAAAGCACCAACTCATCTCCCCAAATACACTCTAATATTCTATTTCTATGAGGCATTGTGGTCTCAATAGATACCATGTGTTCTTTCTTGTTTAGATTATGAACACATGTGCAGAGTAAAGCTCTTTCAAACGTGAACAAACATAATCACAAAAGCAAACAAACCCCGACTCTTAACACAATATCTTAGAGCAGGTTGTATGGCTAACGACCACATCCATTGTGTCTACAACCATGTGTAGCTTCAGGCCATGCATCTCTGCTGCTCAAACTGCAGCCACTAACACTAACAACCTACAGCAATCAGCAGCACAGCAACCCTTATGACTTTAGAGAGTGGAGGAAGGACAAAGATGAGAGCAAAGATCCTAGTAACTCACCATTATCCAGATATAGGATGAGAGGTGTGTGCTGGGAGGTATGTGGTGATGGGTTAATGTGCATGTACCCCCCAGAGCCCTTCTGTGTGCTCTAAATGGCCCGGCTGCATGTAGATGCCATCAGATTGCCTCTGATTGGGGCTGAAGTCATCGCTCTCCTCTTCTTGTCTTTCATGTTGGCTACATTAGTGACAGGAGAGTAATCAAAGCTGCCATTAATGCCTGGCCATTTCCTCTGCCCTTGTCATGCAGGCCCACGGGGCAGGACTACGCTTCCACTCCACTGAAATACAGCGTTGGGAGGGCAAGATGGCTAAAACCACCCAGCTAATGGATTCTCCTCATTTCCTGTGGTTTGGGACTTGAAAGAAAGAAAAAAGCCCCACAAAGATGCTGGTGATGGTGAGAGTAGTGATTTGTTAAGAGTGCTTAGAGACAAAAGGGGCTATCTTTTAATCACCAAAACCATTTTAGACCACAGCTAATATGGAAATATAATATAGAAAGGGCTGCAGCATAACTAAGTCTTTGTTTCAAATTGGACATTTCAACTGAAATGCCCCTTAAAGTCATATTTTCAACTTGGAAGTTGGAAGAACTTCACCAATCCTAACCTCTAAATCAAAGATGACTACTGTAGCTTTAGTAATATACTATTTAACAGCACTTCTGTCTTATTTGTATCTCATTGAATTAGTTACAAACAGTACTTTCCAACCTCTATCTATGGACATGCTTGCTACGGTTTGCCCATCCATTTCCATCCGCTTGTCCGGGGCTGGGTCGCGGGGGCAGCAGGCTAAGTAGGGCATTCAAGACGTCACTCTCCCAAGCTACAACATCCAGCTCCTCCTGGGGGACCCCGAGGCGTTCCCAGGCCAGTTGAGAGATATAATCCCTCCACCGTGTTCTGGGTCTTGCCCGAGGCCTTCTTTTAGGTGGACGTACCCGGGACACCTCTAACGGGAGGCGCCCGGGAGGCATCCTCACCAGATGCCTGAACCACCTCAGCTGGCTCCTTTCAAGTCGAAGGAGCACAAAATGCCATACAATGTATTGTTAAGAACTAGTATTGCCAAAAATGACTAACATGACTTGACCAAACCCGACTCACCCATCTTGGTTTCCTGTTTGACATATTCACCTCTCCACGCTTGCTAATTTGTTAGCTTTAGAGTTTCTTTTGGACAGAACTGGCTAGCTGTTTCCCCCGCTTCCAGTCCTTAAGCCAAGCTAACATAATGACCTTCATGCTCTAGCTTCATAGTTAGTGCACAGACATGAGAGTGGAGTCCATGTTCTCATTCTGCATCTTGGCAAGAAACCGAATCATCATATCTCACAAACTGTTCCTTTAAAATGTTTGGTTTAACATCAGCAGCATTAGTATTCATTAATATTTTTTGACAAATATGCACGTATTGTGCAAGAACTTTATTAATTTCAAGTGAGAAATTCATTAACCTGATTATGGGATGTATAATATGTCGTCTTTAACCTATATATAAATGTCATTAGGGTTAGGATGAAAGGTTTTTTTCCTGTATTCACCTGTAGTGCCTCGCTTCATTCAGAATGGCTGACAATGAGGACAGAGTGGAGCTGAATTAGACATGAGAAGATAAACCATTCATACATCCGTTAGCAACGTCCCATTAAATCCAGTTGAAGAGGCTTCATTCTGCCAGGCAGCGCTTCATCCTGTCTGCCTCCCACGTTGTCTCTATCTCTCTCGCCCTCTCTCTCTCTCTCTATCTCTGAGTCACACTACAAACTACCAAGGTGCTTTTTTTTCTTTTTAATCGGGTAGCTGCTGTGCACAATTTCATTTAACTGCGCCTCAACTTGTGAGTTTCACTTTAATCAACCCTGGCTTAAAATTACCCACCAGCCACCACTGCGCCAGTCTCTGGCATGAAACATATGTCTTGTTACGGTGCTCTGAACATGGACTGCAAACTATGAGAGTAATTAGCAATGCAAACCCCCCAAATTCTTTCATGTCTGGATTGAAATTTATTGCTGAGACAATTAGTCTAATTATACAGTTTGCCGGCTGGCTAAGAAGGCGGTGGCATACCACTGTAACATGATCCAACTTGTGTGCTTCTGTGTGTCTCCACTTTTGACTCACATGCTATTGCAAAAGCAGAAACACCGACGTGATTTGGCAACATGCTCCGGTAGGCGACTCGCACATCTGATTTATGACACACAAATCTCTGTGTATCACAGTTCTCGCCTCATAGCTAAAGTAATACACACATGACAAGAACAGAGGAGAGGAGTGTTTAAGTATTCTTCTGTCACTTCTGGAGAGAGCCACTGAGGGGCAGCCAGGGCCTTAGAGTCTCAAAGCAACCAAGAGAAACCCCAAAAAGTGGGTTAGTGGAGAGAGAGAGAAAGATGGTAAAAGCAAGAAATAATGAAAACTGGGTGGTGAAAAAAAAAAGCATGACTCAACGGGACACAAATCAAGGGATTTTGGAACACTTTAGTAAAAAGCAGCGAATAAGAGAGGGGAGGAATGGCATCAAGGCCTGGAGCGCTGTGAGTGACTGCAGCCAGGGCCTGTGGTGTCCTCAAATCCAAGGGCTGTGTCTGGTAAATTGGTGGGTGGGGTACACAGTGGCTGTTGATAAGCAGATAGAAAACAGAGCTAAGCGCCTATAAATACACTATAAATACACATAGGGAAACCCTGGAGGCATGGCTATATGGCAGAGAGAGGGAGGGGAGGCTCCAAACCGGAGAGTGCTGCTGCAAAAATAGTTAGAGAAAAACAGAGAGAGATGGAGATGGATAGAGATAGAAATAAGAGGGGTGAATGGAGATACCAATACCAATGGTTAACTAAAACGTTTTTGCACGACATACAAAGTCAATGCAAACTTTCAAGAGTGAGAAAGTTGTGTTGTAAAAGCAGTGGTGGAAAGTAACTAAGTACTTTTACTCAAGTACTGTACTTAAGTACAATTTTGAGGTACTTGTACTTTACTTGAGTAATTCCATTTTATGTCACTTTATACTTCTACTTCACTACATTTTGAGGCAAATATTGTACTTTTTACTCCACTACATTTAGCTGACAGCTTTAGTTACTTTACAGGTTGAGGTTTAACGTAAAAAACCCACTAAATTTAGGTGATTAGACAATTTTTAAAATAAACCTCATAATAGAATATTAAGTAGTCAATATGAGCCCTACCTTGAGAAAATTAAAACGCTGTATACATAAATGCATCATTAAAAATAATCTAATATAATATTTGGAATATATAAAATACGTAATCTGAGCGGCTCCATTCTGCATAATGAGTACTTTTACTTTGATACTTTAAGTACATTTTGATGCTGATACTTTTGTACTTTCACTTAAGTACATTTTGAATGCAGGACTTTTACTTGTAGTGGAGTAATTTCACAGTGTGGTAATAGTACTTTTACCTAAGTAAGAGATCTGAATACTTTTTCCACCTCTGTGTAAAAGCCACCAGCGGTAACAGTTACCTGCATAGCCCTGATCGATCCAAACTCTAATCAGAAAACAAACTTTTTAAAAGTTGTTTGCTTGTCTTCATATTGGCAGACCTGACAAAGCATGAATTTAGACTTTTTACACATTAGCATCATGATGTATTTATTTCTGCATATTTTAGATTAGGGCTGGGCGATATATCAATATAAATAATATATTGATATATGTTTAAATGTGATATGGAAAGAGATCATATCGCATATATCAATATAGTTCAATTTTTTTCCTTCTTTATACATAAATGCTGCCCTTACTAGGGTTTGTCATATTTAGTTCTTTGATAATATTCATTATTCTTTTCTCATATAAATATATTTATTTCAGAAAAAGATTGGCCTATTTTATTTCATAGGCTATTTTTATTTAAGATATTTTTTTATTTAAATTTGCAATTTATGGAGCTTTGATTTGAAAAAATGTACTCCTGATGTTATACAGTATTTATGTTCACTTAAATAAACAGTTTCAATAAAACTACTTTTGACATGTCATATTTGTCTTTGACTTTGACTGAATATTTTGCTCTCATTTTGCGATTAAAATATCAGGATATATATCGTATATCGATATTCAACCTAAATATATCGGGATATGACTTTTGGTCCATATTGCCCAGCCCTATTTTAGATCTGACTTTATTGCATTAAATCATCTTTTTCCACTTTTTGGGGGGGTAGTATTGTTGTGTTAGTGGCAGTCATCCAGATGCGGGAGAAGGCAGTGGCAATTCAGCATGCTGATAATGTGATGAATCCAGACATGACATGACACGCTTGGTGTTCCCACTTATTCAACAGCTACAAAGCAGCAATAGTGGTTATTTCTGTCCCGGTCGGTGACAAAATTAGCTTCATGTTTGGTGTAAACACACCAAAAGTGTATAAATCAGATGGAATGAGAGGGAAATCCAGGAGATTTAACCATAAAGCATTCAAGCAACAACTTCACTAGACCTCACTAACACCACGAGTCAGTTCTTCTGTTTCATAAGAGCAGTAAATGAAGGGAAAGGCTGCATCTTACTCCTTCAGCCTCAGAGGAACCAACCCCTTTTTTATTGCACCACCATTATAACCTCACAAATACAAGAGGAAGCCGAATGGATGGATGCTGCTGGAAAGTACAATACAAAACTGACCTTGTTAAGCATTTATAAGGACTGTCTGGGAGGCTTTATGAGCAGGGAAAAACAAGTTTTGCGAGAGGAGGAACGATAAACGGCAGATTCAGATTTTCCAGGGAGGGTTGGGAGAGTGAGTAGAGGAAAGAAACTCACAGGAGAGGACTAAAGGGACAGCGTAAAGTGAGCCTGTTTCTCCCAGCTGAATCACTCATATCATATCAGGAGAAAATGAGAGGATGAAGGTGTTGTCGGAGGGAGCGAGAGTAGCGCTCTCCTCTCGCTTTCTATTCTCCCAAGGCCCTAGATTGAGAGGTGTGGCTGGAGGAAGAAGGAGTGATGGTGAAGAGGAGTGACGGGGAGAGAAAAGGGACGGAGAAAAACAGGAAATGGCCTAAGGAGGGTTAGAAGAGAAGCAGAGAGGCGTATGAGAAATTAAAAAAAGAAAAGCCAGAAAAAGAATGGGATGAGAAGCAAAGGAAGATAAAATGATTAAATGAGCCGGTGGCAGTGTGATCATGCAGAAAGCTTTAACACACCAGAGATACTGAAAGATAGGTTCACTTTTTTTAAAAGTCTGTTTTTAAGACATTTGAAAAATTAACACCCCGAACAGAAAGTTCAGTGAAACAGATCACTGGGAAGCAGTTTCATGTATCTTCTGCGCATCATCATGCCTGAACAGGAGAACAACTTATTTGCCAATTATGCCAAAATGACAAATGATTGTTCTATTAATCGTGTCAGTTTTAAACAGTGGTTAATGATGTGAAACTGAACTACATGGTTAGGTTTAGGAGAATATGATGGTTTGGGCGAAAATAAGTGGTCTGTTAAGTAGGCTAAACCAGTATGTTGCATAGTTATGTACGTGCTAATGAGGTTACATACAGAAGTTAAAACAACTAAGCGTTGACTTTCTCTTTCATACAGGACAAAAACAGCAGTCACCTGGGTCAAAGTCCCATGTTGGTTGAACGTTGAACGTGCATTACTCCTGTAAATAACGTCCGTTACCTAAAATAACTCAACATTGACGTTTGGTTCCAAACAGCGGTCTCCTTGGTGAAAGTCCTGTGTTTCTTTGAGCCATCAAATCCCCCCGGACCTACTCGCTACACAGACTTTGTCGCTCTTTATACATTGACTGACTTCCACCTTTGCTACCATCATTGTTACTGAAGCTAGTTTGAGGTTGCAGCCTAATAACAAAAGCAATTATGTAACATAATTAGCTGCTTGCAGAGATGATCTAAGCAGCCAATTTTCAAATGAGGACAGTTTTCCGTTTTCAATGTCTTTAAATACAGAGGTTCTGAGAAACAAATCAGCAGCACATCATTTTGTGTATTTTCTACATTAGCAAAGAAAAAAGTAAAAAAGAAGAAAAATGCAGCAGCCAAGCAGCCTTCAACACACAAACTGCTAGCAACAGATACTAATAACACACACCATGGCAGGTGCATGCACATTTAATTCAAGAAATGAAAAAAACATGGTAAAAAAAAAAGAAGAAAAAAACGGATATAAGTTTGCATATTTAATATTTCTTATGTCTGTTGCACTTAACTGCAGCTCTTCATTTCTGCACTGCAGAATAAAAGAGTGAATATTGGCTGAGAGCTCAAACAAACTGCTTTTAATGTTTCCTTACACGCTATGACAGATGTGAAAGCCCCTCTTCAGGCTGACTAATAAATTATGAGTTGTACTCTTATATTTAGGAGAGGGAGTGTTTTGGAAAGTGCATGCTGCATGTTTAAGTGGTCTGCCTGCTTGAGTTGTTCATGAACAGTGAATTAGGGGAGGACATGTGGAATTAAAGGTGAAAGCTGTGCCCTGTTCCAGACGCTGGGCTATGATTTTCCCGGATCATTACTTTGAATGATGAGACAGCCACGCCCCCTCTGAAGTTAGCTCGTGCTTGGACAAGAACTGAGACTCCAAAGCTCATATTTGAATAAGCGCTGGACAAACACCATAGATGTCCCCCTCTTCCCCCCTCCCTCCCCGACACTGCACAGAGTTAACTGAACACACAGCAAAGCATCACAGTTGGTAGGAAAGCTCTCGCAGCACACTAATCCGTGCCATTTTGCCAAGCTGCTTTCTCCTCGCTGGGCCTAACAATGCTGAAGTCACTTTTCCTCTCTCTCTCTCTCTTTTTTGCGAACAACAACAAATCATAATCCTTTGGTGAGCCCGACCATATGGTCTTTTCTTTATCCTTTCTTTATCCACACCCCACTGACATTAATAATCTGTAGGACTGGGGGAATGGTATAGGGCCAAAACACTCCCAACATTCACCTAATCCCACTGTCGTTTTTTGTACTTCCTTTCACTGAAACTGACATTCTCATTGAAAGGGGTTGAAAATCATTGATATGCCAATATTTTACTGTCAGTCATGAGAAAATGATTGACGGTCCCACAGAGAAGCATCACCTGAAATGCAGTTTTAGCATCTTTCAGTAAAAAAGCTCTAGGAGACTCTGCTTCCTGCAGACAACAAGCTAGTGGACGCAGTGGAGCATTTAGTAGCTAAAGAGCCAGATATTCCCCTCAGGAGCTGGTTGAAACTAAAACAGAGCTAAAAGGATGGTGAATGTTGTACTGATCAGTTAGCGAGAACAGCCTGGTCTCACTCCCAACTCGTCAGATACCAACGCTTAGTCACAGCTCTTGGTGTCTGATATCAACGCACAAGGCAGCCTTTATCTTGTGTATGAGATGCTCTTGGCTTTCCAGTAACACCAATGTAAACCCATCCATTGACTGTGAACACGGAGGTTTATTATGAAAAGCCACTATGCATGTAACTAACAGGAAGTCGCACACTGTACCTGACACATTCAGAACTGAAGCAAAAGGTGCCTTGTGCGTGTCGGTATCACATGCACTAGCCAGAAACACGACTCCAACTTAATGCAGAATATTCTGCGTCTGCCGTATCTTAGGGTGACCATATTTTGATTTCCAAAAAAGAGGACAATCGGCACGGCCTCGAGACACAAATTCAGACAGGCTTCTCGGAGGTTGATGAAAATGCTTTATTACGCTTCAATGGTGCAAAATTAACTTCTGTAATAAAATAAAATGAAATCTGTAAAAACTTGTAACAAAATAATAGCTCTTGTAGACTCTTTTCAAATAAATTAATAAATAATATGAAATAATGTTCTAAATATGAACTCTTCTGTTAGAAAATCTAGCTTCAACAATATATCTCTTAATAACTGCAATAAGATAAATAATAGAAGAGTCTCACAAAGATACTAACTTAACAAACAAAAAGGATCTATACTTTTCATCTTTAGTTGTCTTTGAGCTTTGAGCTTTGAGATCTCCAGCACCTTTATTAGACACTGAGACATATGTGCCAGCATTGCACACGGTGCACTCCGCCTCCCACCTGTGACGGTACGTCGGAAATTTTTTTTGCAGTTCATCTGTGAAGCTGCACTTACGCTTCGGCATTTCCCGTGCAATGCTGCTCCGCTGTTCGATCTGCCCTCTGTCTGCTCTGCCCTCTGTCTCTCTCTGTGTGTGTGCGCGGCGCTGACCCGCCCACAAGGCAACCTCTTGGTAATTACGTCTCGCAAAATTGTGTGCAAAGCGCCGGTCAATTTACGTGCACGTGTACTGGTCCTATGAAAAACAGTGAACACCGGACATTTTCGTGAATTTATAAAACCCGGCCGGACGCCCCGGACAGGACGTAAAAAGTGGACATGTCCGGGCAAAAGAGGACGCTTGGTCACCCGACTGTATCTGTGTAAATATGCAGCTGTTTGCTAACAGGTCAACTTAAAGGATAGGTATTGTGTTAACAGATTGTTCATGCTGCCCCTCCAGCAGCCAAACATACAAGTATTGCAGGTTTGAGATGGTTCCAGTTAGATTCAGCTGCTGGCCATGCTGGTTACTATTTAGCTGCAGGCTTGTCATATTACGTGATAGGCTAGCTAGGGTGTAGGGTGGCAAGAAATGAATGCTAATGAATGCTAATGATGCTAATGACGCAAGACACTGTTAGCGAACATGTTAGACCCCAATAACAGCAAAAGGCTTTGACGTCAATTAGACATAGTGGTCAAACTGTGTAATTACATGACCTGGGTGTAATACCATGAGGACCGAAATAGACTTTTCCCTATTGGATTACAATTGAAAAAAGGTGATTGTAAATCAGCAGATAATCTTTTTGAGGTATATTAACTTCGAAGGACAAACACTTAAATACCCATTTTTTAAATTATCATGACCTTAAAGTTGTAAATTCTTATTTATTTAAATCCAGAGATATTTTCCTTCCTCCGTTCTGTAAATCTGTACACTTTCTCTCTACAAGAAAGTCAAACTTTTTTGGCTTCATGTGCCACTGAGCAACTTCATAGGAATTAACAGGACTCTGTATCTAGTTCTTGTTATACATCCATGCTGTTTGTGCCAATATTGTTAATAACTTGTCGCACTGCCTCACTGTGGCCAATAACATCAATGAAAACTGCTTTCAGTCTGCACACATAAATTATCATTGCAATAATCTCTCCTCGAACCTGTTTAGACAAATATTCTTAATGAAAAAGATCCCACACTTTATGTTCTTCAGTCGTCAATTCAGTTTGTAACTGATGAGAAGATTATGCTATATTACTGTATATTTTGTCATATCTGTCACATTACATAATGTTTGCTATATGAGTAAATGCACAATCTGTTATTGGATGTGTTTGTTTCAGCAATGGGCCCATCTGCATCCCATGCCAATAAAGCACCTATAAACTGTAATGAAACTGAATTGTTATACACAATTAAAATTAAAGTGTGCCAATAAAAATAGGCAACACAGTCTGAGTATAGTATTGTGCCACTTAAGCAGCACATCCAAAGTGAAACAAATCACATGCTGTCACCATTTTTTATTTATGCTCAATCTCTGACACAACCAGAGGTGTTTGAGCGTAGAGACCGACTAGTACTGTACATCCTGTTTCATTTCAGGCAGCCATTCATGTTGGGACTTGGGCGTCATGGATGGCTTTTTAATCTTCCCATCTGAGGTTGGTTGCATCACTTGTTTTGACTACCCAACCTCCTTATTTTCCTGTGTAGAGGACGTCAGTGGTGAAGCTTGAGGGGGGATATGCAGATATTGAATTGTAAGAGCAGAGCTTTCTACTCTAATCAAGCTCATACAGTATGCAGCAGAGTGGAACAGATGTTGTTTAATCCACATCTATACCATAGCCAGAGCGCTGACAGCTGTGGTTCACACAACCTTTTTTCCCGCCGTAACCTGAGTCGCCGCTCTGCTGTTTGCTAATTATGTATCACAACATGCTTTCATAATGCCACGTTCCTGAATGCACCCCTCAGAGGGTAATTCTTTGGAGGGGAAGAGAAAGCCTAATTAGACCAAGTGTCCATCTGCTGAAAGGGAGAGGTGGAGGGTGAGTTAAGAATGAGATAAACGCAGTAAAAAAAAAAAAAAAACGTGACGCCCCAAAGACCTTGCGGTGCTATAATTAAACCTGACAATCAGGAATGTTGGAAAGCGACGGGTGAACATGGTATTTTTCCTCCTGCTTCATTACAGTCTAATGATCCCCCCTAAGGTGTTTTCCCTGACACTAACTACAGCTTATAAAAGGGATCAGTTTCTGCCGCTGGGACAGTCTGAAGAAGCTTTAAATGGCTAGTGAAGGTGAAGACAGAAAGTAAGGAGGAAGATCACAAGCTCTGCAGACCAGACTGTAGCTCCGCCACACTATAAAACGCTGGATACTTCTGTAAAACTGGAGCTGTCTCGCCCCGTGGCAGGATAACAGATACTGTGTGTTTTATATGAACCACAGAGCACGGCTGTTTCTGCAGGCTATCGCAGCTCTCAGATCAAGAAAAGAGAAAGCACCGGTTCACTTTTTTTTGAAGGTATGTTCGCCCCATTCAGAACATCTCTTTATAACTGCTAAATCAAAGCACTTTCTCCCTCCATAATTAATGAGACTAACGGCACTTTCACCCTGAACACATGGAGCAGTTTCATCACACTCTGGCAGCGATTACAAGTTTATTTGGCCGCAGCATTCCAGCTCAAAGAACTGACCCAAGACAGGTGGAAATACTTCTTCCAAGACAAGTGCGGTGCTGAAAATGTGTCTCGGCCAACTACAGGAAACAACCTGAAACAAGGAAAGATTTGAATGATACACGAAGATGGATGTTGATAGTCAGGACTGAAGCTCATCAGTTATTCCTTCACATGCTCTTAAGCACAGAAAGTAAAAGGAGTGCATGATTTTTGGCTAAAGTTAAAGGGATTCCAGCTTAATCTATTTACATTCACCCTGCTGCCAAAATCTCTAACCTCAGGAGATGACAGGTTTCCAAAATTCTGTCCAGTGAGTTGTGAGTCAGTGTGACTTTTGTTCACAAGACCTGTTTTTTTTTTTGTAATCTGAACTAGCCTGAAATAAAAAAAAAGTAATACAGTTAGATTGACCCCAAAAGAAAGCAGCTTTTGGTGTGTTCAGACCTTTAAAGGGACCGTTGGGATTTATCAGAGTGGGGCTGTAAAAGGTGCTATTACCTACAGTAGATGGGGATCTGCACACCAGCAGTTGGAGAAGCAGGCAGGAGTACCGACACCGACACTAAGCAATGTACTGCTGTGGACAGGGGCAGCATCAAAACCTATTTTAGTCTCCATAAAAAAAATTTTTTTTTTTTTTTTTCAAACTTCTCTTTATTGGGTTTTTTTTCTTTCGTTCACATACAAAAATAAAGAATGTACATGTTCATTTATGCTTAAAACCAACACGAAAGAACAGAATTATAGTAGAAAAATAAAAGCAATAAAAAAAAAACACAAAAAAAAAAAAACCTAGGTGGAGTCAAATCAAATATCAAAACAAAAATAAGGTTTACAAATAAAAAAGATTTAAATATTAATAATACAACTAATATCGGAGGATGTCATGTTTTCCAAAATTTACATTTGTTAATTTTTCATGGGGACAGACAGATAGATACTTTAGAGGGAAATTCAAGCATCCAGTAGCAGCATTCAAACATACATTGAACATACAACAAACACACATACATTAAAATTACACTTAACATATAAATAATTAACCTATGATAAATCTGAATTTAAATTTAAATCTTGGCTAAAATATTAAACATTTGCAGATAAATTGGATTTTAACTGAGAAATTAGACATTGCAGAAAACTTAATAATGTGCAGATAAATTAAACATTCTGTCTCTCTTGACTCTATTGACAAAAGCATCATTTTACCTGGCAGAACAGTGGAGTTGGTGGTATACCGCTGCCCCGAATGGTTAGTGTGTTTGTGTCATGTGTTTTAAAGGGTTAGTTCCAATTCACCAAAGTCACACAATAACAGGAAGAAACCCAACTATTGGGGCAGCGGTAGACCAGCAACTCCTGTGTTCTGCAAAGTAAAATTACAGTTTTTGTCAATGGAGTCTGGTGGCTTTGAAAAGAGCATAGAGCGGCTTCAGTTCCCCTAGCATAAACTTAAACAAAGCTGTCTGACAGCAGAGTAAAGTGGTGAAGATATATATATTTAAAATAAAGGGTACGCTTAAACTGATATTGATTTTTTTTTAAGGTTGGTAAAATATGTTTGCTGCTGCCCTCATTCACAGCAGTACATTACTTAGCTTTGTGCTGGTACTCCTGTCTGCTTCTCCAAACGTGTATGTAATACCCTGACTATGGATGAGTTCTTTATAGATCCCCACTTGGAAAAATTTGAACTATCCCTCTAATCTTGTTAGGCGTTTTATCCATCAAGGGAACATTTAACAGGACACATGGTTGTCACGAGGTTCAAAGCTGTAAAACTCTTATTTATGGTGTGTGCCGACCACAATCTATTGTGGCTAAAACACTGACTCCTGATTAGTATCTCATACAACCCACTCCAATAAATCTGTCTCTGTAAGGGTGTCAAGAACAATGATGAGGTTCATTTTTAGCTTCATGAATATTCAGTTTGTAACCAGACCTAAAAAAAAAAGAAAACAAGCTGGTGTTTCCACTTAACTCAAGTATGCGACACTAAACACAGGACACATGACACTGTCCTACTCGCATTTTGTTCATTGACTCGGGGAAGACATATAAGGCTCATTTCCAGTCATGAAACACCCTCTGTGCCTCTGATTTCAGCATCTGGTCCTCAATAAGAAAGAGGGCCGGACCCAGGCCAGATGAATCAATGTCTGCTGCGATTGTCACATCAGCTGTTGAGGTGTACTGTGTCCAGACAGAGAGTAAAGCCTGCCTTTTGAGTGACAGCTCCTTCAAAGCAAAGAGACAAGATGACAGATGGTATCGAGGCCCGCGTTCCCACAGAAACACAGTGCCGGATCAGGTTTTTTGAGATGTTCATAGGCGGGTAATTAAGCTTCCTTGTAAAAAAAAATGATTTCTAAGAAACAATGAATGAGTTTATCAGGGATGAACCGGGATTGTGACGGGCCAACTTGCCTCTGAGCTTGCAGAGAAACGGCAGCGCAGCATTTTAAAAAATGCATGTGTGGAACGTGCACGAACGCGCGAGCACACAGATGGCAGAGGAATTTAGCCGAGGCTTTGATATGCAGATTGGATGCTGGCTTGTCATTTCTGCTGGCTGCAACACTGTGTTATCGTTCCTTCAGCACAGCATTAGTGCTGATAACATTTACCTGAAGGGGGGCAGCTGACTGATAATATCGTCAGGACATTTCTGCTCCTGGAAGGCCTGGGCGAGGGGCCGCGTGGAATTTGCCATAACAGTATCACTGCCGAGTGGAGCTCATACACACATGCAAACACACCCACACACACACACACACACACACACACGTGTACACACAGACAAAGAAATATGACCATTCACTCCTGCAACTACAGTACAAATACTGAGACAGTTTGGAACGCTGCATGTCCAAAGTCATCACAAGTGGAAGCAAAACAGTGACACACACACACACACACACACACACACACACACACTGGGATCTCGATTGCAACGACAGCTTTGCAGACTGGATGCTGATGTTGAGTTTTTAGAAAATAAACCAAAAGGAGTGGGTGTTAGCATCAAACACATGTCAAACAATTTTGCTAATCAGCTACACTGATTAAAACTGGCAATGCGTGTTACTTAATAATATCTACATTCTACATAAATCACGACGGCTGATTACTGTAGATGGCAGAACGCCAACAGTACATTAACAGATTACAGTTTTTTTCCCCCATCCCCACTAGACCGTAGATTATTTGCATAAGCTTCTGTGATTGCGTGCTCATAGCATGTTTTTCTATAGTACGCTGAAGCGGCTGCTTATTGTCCATTACCAACTTCAGCCCCATATTAAGAGATTATTATCAGTTTACCCTATATTTTTAATTACAGGGTATTTCACAGTTGCTTGGCAAACAGGTCCTCAAATACTTTCACATCAGAACATAAATTAATTTAATACAGGGAGTTATTTTGTACTGAAAATGTTATGTTATGTGGTTCCTGTGCTAGTCTTTTAGCAACCATTGATGTAAGCCATTCAAAGCAGGCTATTATTTAACCGATGTGCACAGCAATGTACCCACAAACACCTCTCTGTCTTTATATAAAACATACAGAAACCTGTTTTTCGGCCTTGGTTAAATAAAAAGCAATAATTTATGGGAACCAGGCCACTGAATAACACAGTTTGCCCTTTGGCAATACATTGTCCAATATTGATCATTTCAGCTTTGCTACTTTCTACCAGAATTTAAGGAATAAAAATGAGCGGGTTAATTTTTTAGCACATTTCAAACAATGCTAAGGGGCAGAAACTCTATATTGTCAAATTACATCTGTTGTTCTGCCATTTCTGTGACACAGAAGTCTATGCATCCTCTAGAAAAAAGAGGTGAAGTCGATGGCCTACAGCAGGGCCTTGAACCCTGCTGTTTTTATTCTTCTTGATGCCAATGCATCTGAAAATGATGATAATAATAATAATAATTGTGTAATACCATCGCAGGTTTCATCACAACACAATATTAAATCGATTCATTGGAAAACAATACGATATTTGGCAATATATCACAAACAAGTCTGCGATTAAGTAGCCATCGATCGATACGAGACGATATCTTATGGCCATTTAACACAACCCATTACATTTATATCAACTCACAAAAACAACTAAAATATAATTTCACTATTTTATTTATGACCTCTTCCAGATATTTAAATGAAAAACAATCCATTATTTTTTAATACAAAGAATATAAATAGACCTTCTGTTCACTATAAAGTGCTACATTGAATTGAAGTGCATATGTTTTTTTATGGGTTAAATTAAAGAGGCTGTGATGATCTTTCAATTATGAATATAGATCATTGCCAATTGTCAATAGAAGTGACTATTAAAGGTGGTGATATGCAGCGATTTTTGGGCATTGTAGGATCGTTCACCGATTGATCGATGTATCGATCCATATCAATGTATCGTTACAACCCTAATTAGTATTGCATATCTGAGGCCCTGTAGACGTTCTGTTCCACTTTTCTTCCATTTGGTGATCCTGGTGGCCTGCAGTGTGTTTTAGTCTCTGCAGGGAAGACAGTAAACGGGTCAGATAACAGAGCCTCGGGGCTTCATTTGATCATATGTATCACTCGGCTGCACTCTAAAAAAATATGCTGTAAATCTCATCTTCAGCATGTGATGACTGGTGAGTGTGTGTGTGTGTGTGTGCGTGTACTGTTCTCCATGTACTTGTGTGAGTATGTCTTTTAAACAGAGCACTTGCACGTTCATTTTTTTTCTCTGTTCCTCCAACAATTTTGCTTCAGCACAAGTAATAATACCCTAGTGAAACAATTATAACAGTGGAAACAGTCAAAACATTAAGCAGAGAGCAGTGTAAAGCCTTAAGTGCTGCTAAATAACACGTCTCACAGTGGTTGTAATTTTAGATTAATTATTCAACTGTTTTCTCTACCAACAGAACCGGTGGTACAGCAGAAATTAATTGAACGGAGATATATCCTGAGGTCAGCCGGGGCGTTTACAAGCCATTATAATATTCTGCTATTATTCATGATCCCAGAGTGCTCTGTTTAAAATGGGAAGAGTGTGCGTGCTGTACTGCAGTTACAGTCCAGGTGGACTCATATTCTGGGCGGGGGAAGATAATATGTTTATTTGTACATACTGTACAGGAATAATTGTGATTGTACTGCTCATTTGAGATATAACCTCTACTTGAAATAAAGTCATGTTATGCATGCAAAATGCATTCACAGTGGATTTCATGCATGTGCTACTAATTGATTGCCACAAGCTTGTGCAGTATAGGGTTTATATACTACATGTACAATATTGCTTGTGATAGTGTTTAAATGTCTTGATGTCGTGGTTTAATGCAGTTGCAAAAGTGTGTGTTGCACTCATTATCTGTATATAAAGATGGACTACACATTCCCTCCAATGGTACAACAATTAGGCCAAAATATTCTGGAATGAGGCTCTGCAATGTTGCACTGGTGACATCGTTCAGCCGCAGTATTGCAAAGGGGTGGAAAATTTCTGGCTAATTTCCAGAAACTTTCCATGGGAAGTTAATCCTCGGAATTTTGGAAATACTCAAAATCCAGAAAACATGACATTTCAACAGATTTATTTGTAAGTAGAACTTTATCAAGTTTTAATTATTTTATTGAACAATTATTTTTTCCATTGAACAACAAAAACATGAATGTTGAGCTAAATATTACTCAACCCCCCCGACCCCTCCCATTCAAAATTCAAAATCCCATTTAAAATGTTAAATGAAAAGAGCCTCTCTTCCCTCCCTTAATATTTAATACACATTGAACATGTGATGGAGGAATGCACAGTGCATGTAGGGGGCGTGGCCTTAGCAGCCCTGCAGTAAACAGTGTGCTATGTGCATGTGATATGTACTGAAGTGTACTTGCAAGGAATCAGGTTGTTTTAATCCAGATTATGCTAAAATATATTTTCCCCAACTATATTTAAGTTCCATGTTAAGGGCCAACCTTCAATTTTGTAAATTCCCTGTTTATTCCTGTTTATTCCCATAAATTCCAGTTAATTCCCATTAATTCCCATTGATAATTCCTGATATTTTGCAACCCTAATCACAGCTTTCAATTTGACGTTACACCCCAATTTTACAGAATCAAAATAAAATCCAATTTTTATTTTAATCTCAAATATAAATAAAATTTGAGAATATAATAACATGTACCTAAAATGACGATGACGAAAAGAAGATTTTGGGAAAAATGTATTTGAGCCAGCCAGCCATTGGGGGGCAATCAAGATTTTTTGGCTTCACTTTTGGGGAACTATCATTAGGGTCTGAAACAAATTATTGAAGCTATTATTTTCATTATCCATTAATCTGTTGATTATTTTCTTGATTCATCAATTATTAATTAGATCTAGAGCCCAACTGATGCTGGATTTCTGTGAGATTGTAAGTTGAAGCACACCCTGCGGTAAGAACTATGTGCTGACACCACTTCTAAATTACCCTCAGCTCTTTTTCTGCATAATATTCTGTTAAGAAAAGTTTTCCTGTTTTCAGTCCAAGTCCAAGGAGATGATGGTAAATGTCGTTAGTCCAAAACCCCAAATATTCTGTTAATGTGACAAGAGAGAGAGAATGAAATCTCCACAGCATTTTATGCCATTTTTGCATTCAAAATTGCTTTAATCAGTTATCAAAATAGTCATGTCGTCTATCATCAGATACAGTCTATAGCTGCACCATTTGCAGATATGTAGGCCAGCAGTTTTAGGGTTAACATGCTACTTTCTGCCCCCCAGCTCTGGCGCTGCAACTATACTGCTGTGAATATCCTCTATTTCCAAACAGAGCTGCACTCATCATCTGTGCTCTGAGTGACTTGTCCTGAGGCGGTTCATCCCTTTATTTCCCGACTCAAAGTCAAAGCAAAGGCACAGAAGACCTTGTGAATACAATATCACACAGCAAACAGGCGCGTATGCACGCACGCAGACAAACAAACAACCAAGCTGACAAAAAGTGAGGTTAGTCCAGAGAGGAGTCAGTTTGTTTGACATCTCTTTGTTCGGCAGCACACAGGAACAATCGCCGAATTGTCCCGTCTTTCATCGGCCTCTCAGTCTTTGCCTTGTTCTGGGACAAATCTGGGCAGCTTTAAGCAAGGATAATAAGGGTTTTTGTTGAGACATGCCCTCCCCATCTTTAGACAAAGCTCCCTCAATCTTATTCTTTCACCTCCTACGGCTGATGCAGCTTGATGATACAACATCAAGTCTTCCACGCAGCCAATTTCCCACATATATATTTCACATTTAACACAGACGTTTCCTCCAGGCTGTTATTTGTGCTGCTGTCAATATGTTATTGACACAAACGAGGTGACATTATGTGGCTCCCGTCTCTTGTCTCCCCGACGTGTCAATCAAAAATTACTCATGGACCAACTCAGCACAGATATAGATCGCTCGGTGGGGAGGAGCTGCGGAAAGAGCAGATATCTCTTCTAGGAATACTCGGATTGATTTGGGTGTGACTGAGCCAACAGTCGGTTGATTGACAAGCGATACAATTAGGTGGAAGTGAGAAGGAACGGAAGACCATCATTATATCAATCATAAGTCCTCCCCCCGCCTTCCTTCGTCGATCATCTGCGCTCATCATATAATGGGCTTTGTGTGTTCCGAGACAATCTCGCTGTAAATATTACAATCATGTTTTCCCAGATCACACCAGCACAAAGTCATAATGACAGAAAGACAAATAAAAAGAGGGAAAAGACAAAGAAAGACTTTCCCTGGCAGTGTTCTCTACCTAGACAGCAAAGTTCAAAGTGTTGTGAAGTACAACGCTACAGCTGGGACTCAAAAAGGTTTACCTGGGAACGCAGAGGTATTTGTAACAGAGGTTCCTGGTGGTCCTTAAGGTATTACATGCATACCCTTTTATTGCACTAAAAAGTACTTGGACATGTCTGACAGCAAAAGGCACATAATGTGTATTAGTATTATTTGAACTTGAAGGTAAGCCTTTAAAGGTACAAAATGTTTTGTAGCTGGAGCAGTCCTCCCAAAGGGACTCTCCGTTTTCAAAGAGTAAAGTTTTTTTCTTTTCTTTTCCACAGCACTGCAGAGTGGCCTACCAGTCCAGTCTAAAGATGTAGTCATTTTCTCATAGCTGCTGCCCAGAATAGTTGCAGAATAGAATAGCAGCTTCCCTGACCCTGTGATAGGTGAAGGTTGCCAGGGGCATACACAGGCTGACAGTAAAAGCTGGGAACACTACTTGGCACAGAAGCACTCGGGACAAAGAATAAAGAAAATACATAATCAGTTTCTGAGTGGGGCTACATGGTGGTGTAGTGGTTGGCACTCTCGACTCACAACATGGTGTTTGCATGTTCTCCCCGTGTCAGCTTGGGTTCTCACCGGGTCCTCCGGCTTCCTCCCACAGTCCAAAAACATGCACTTAGGTTTATTTGGTGGCTCTAAATTGCCCGTAGGAGTGAATGAGATTGTCTAAATATATGTGAGCCCTGCGATAGTCTGGCGACCTGTCCAGGGTGTACCCCGCCTCTCGCCCAATGTCAGCCCCCCAGTGCGGATAAGTGGTGAAGGATAATGAATGTATGAATGAATGAATGAATGAATGAAGGGTTTCTGAGTGCTCTATTGGTATCCCTCAATATTGTATTTTAGATACATTATGTGTCGAAAACAACTTTAAAAATGATGGTTTTCTGAACGGAGTTTGGTTTGATCAAAATTATAAATCAATGGATATTATTTACTAGGGATTTTTTTGTGGATTGTCGAACAGTTTAAGGAGATTTTAAAAGACTGAAAAATAACACAAAAAGTTAACTGAAAAAACGTAGAACATTTGAGGTATAAGTTAAGGGATGCATTCATGTTATTTGGCCAATGTTATCAGTTTTTACACATTAATCAGTATGAAGCCAAAATATGAAATATGTGATTTAAGTTTGATTTAATGTCAATAAACGGATCAAAAGGATACTGAAATAACTACATGATGCTGATGTGGAAAAGGCCCTTTTATTTAAAATTTATATTAATGATCTACCATATCTTTCTGTCCAAAAATGAATATCAATATGTATGCAGACGACACAGTCTTTTATATACATGCTAATTCTCATTAACAAGCTGCATTATTACTAATTGACTGACTTGGACTGAAACAGGAGGGTGCAGGTAATAATGAACACATTTCCTGTTGCTGGAAGATCAAGACCATAGCTGCAGTTCCTCAAACGGCCACTTGAGGCTGGCTCAAACAGTGAGTCAATCAACTTTACAGCAGAAATAAACATATTTAGGTACAAAAAAATATGCTATGATCTCTCTAGCTTATAGAGTAGAATTTTTGTACAACTCAGCTGCTTAAAAGTTGAAATTTTTGTATTAAGTATATTTGTTTCAGCCAACCACTTGATTTAGCAGCAGTACTCGAGCATAATCAACTTGAAAAACACAATCTGAGGCTATAAGCTACAGCATACAGTAGCTACATTACACTATTCAGACCACATGGAATACTTTCTTCATCAATGAGGTTTTCGCCAGTACAGGTAGGCTTTCAACGGCATATATACTGTACATTTTGAGGACTTTTGAGGAAGCCACGTTTTTAACCTCACATGATGAGTAGATGCTCCCAACCTGACAGCGTGAAGTGTTTATTTTCTGGGAACAAAAGCAAGAATTATGGAAATGCCGCAATTCTGGGTTATTTCAGTCCTGGCCACAGGCATAACAGGATGCAGAGGATGACGAAGATGATAATTGAGCTTAGTCATCAAACTCATTCAGGTTACAATGCAGTTGTTGTGACAGAGAGTACAGCCCTGATGTTTTCATCTGTATGCCTAAGCAACACAGGGCTGGGCATCAGACGGGGTTTTAAGGTGCCATCCATCGTAGCCTCGCAGATTTCATAAGACCTGTGGTCTTCATTGCAAAACAGGCTTCAAGTTAGATTAGACTAGGTAAGAGTGGGTTTATTCCATGTCTGGAAAACAGCACCGCAGACAGCAGTTTACTGGCCTGATTCATCTATGTTACATCATAGTTGACAGGTACTGTAAAGACGTTTTGTGGTGTCTCAGAACAGTAGAGGCTGATTCAGTCTCTGTCATATAAACTGTGAAATCATGCTAAGATGTGTTTAACTTGACCTACACATAAAGAGGATCCCCGCCACTACAAAACGGAGGCACTGACCATAGTATCTGATCACTGTATCTCTCCCTTTGAAGAAAAGAAAAAGAAAAAAAGGATCGATACGGCAACCCTGTTAATGGATTTCTTCATCTGTGCCTTTCATTAAAGAACGTACGAGAGAGAAAAACAAACAGAGTTTCAGAGACGGGGGTGAAGAGTGATGGAGAATACTAAGAACGAGAAAGAAACAGAGGGGCCGATAAACAGAGAGAGCAGAGCAGAGCAGCGAGAGTGCAGGTTTCCACAGATATGGATGGTTTGAGGGTCGATCGTTACCCAGACACCGCGTGCATGCATGCCTGTCTGCCTGCCTGCCTTCGCTGCCTGATTGCTTGGCACACATTTGCATTAGAGCTGAGAGGAGCCGAGCAGAAGAGCACAGCCGGAGAAGTCTTTGATCTCTCAGCCTCTGTCTCTTTGATGCACCACGTGGAAACACACCAGCAGATTTGGGAACTAGGAGATGATGTTGGGTGTTAAGTGGATGGATGTGTGTGTGTGTGTGTGTGTGTGTGTGTGTGTGTGTGTGTGTGATCTCTGCGAGGGGAAATTATGTATGTGGCTGGGATGACACTGCAAATCTGTCAAGACCTTGATTGCAGTCCAAATGAGCACACACATGCCAGCATGGGTTGCCCTATTTTGTAAAAGTCAAGTGCATTGAAGCAGGAGGGAATGAAAAAGCCCCCCCACCCCCACCTCTTTCACTCCGTTTTTCAGGATTATCAAACATCACGGAGGCTCCGGCAACCACAACTGTCTAGCAACAGATTTACATCCAACCCCATCAGCCCGTGCTTTTCTGAGAAAATGTCATTTCACATTTCCGTCTGGGTTCAAATTCGAGGCAGTGCACCGAGATAATCTGTGGATTCTGACTCTGTGTGTATTGACAACACTCTCTGCCCACATCTCCTCGTCTGTCTCTTTCCTACCGTCTGTAGCCCCTGGCCCCCCCTCACCTCTCCTCCCTCCTCTCTTGCACTCAACACCTCTCCTCTCCCATCCCCTTGCCTCCTCTCACCTCATTCTCATCTCTCCTCTTCCTGGCCTGTCAGGATGATTTCAGGCTTGTTGCGTCTGGCCTGGCTTAGTGTGGTACGATTGAAGCAGTAATTACAACAGTCTCTGAATAGCTTTTCCTCCCACGGAAAAAAAAACCTTGCTACCTATCATCCACAGGCTTAACCCCGCTCTCCATGCTGACATGCAGGGGACAGACAACAGTCTTGTGTAGAAAACCATTAACCCACAATTAAATTACAATCACCATAACAAAAGACGGGTGACATTTAAATCCACCAATCGAGGAGGGATTAGGAGCAAAGAGCACTTCTCTTGGGATGCGTTATCAGTTAAATATGACAGCGTGGATAAAGAAAATTTGAATTAATCAAATATTACACAGTATCTACCAGTGGGGCAGTATTTACCACTGGGTGGACTTATCTGCTCTAAACCAAGGTGTATTACAGAGTGTACAGAGGTAAGCTTAGGTACAAAAGGAATAGAAAGTGTTGCTTCCGCTCTTCTTCACCCTGTTATGCGAGACATTAATGATAAAGTGTAGTTCACTGGTTGGATGTTCTCATATCACAAGTGGAATAAGATTCAGAAGGAGATGAGGTGAAGAACAGAGGCATTGGATCACAAAGCTCACAGCAATTATGTCTGGCACCAGTACAGAGAACTAGCTGCTGATAAATAATGACAAAATATGTAGCCCTCGGTTTAGCAAAAGTGATACCTGAGAGGCTGTTGCCTGTAGCTACAGCTGGGCACTAAGCCAAAAATACTTTAAACTAAGCTGTTAAATTAGACAAGATGACAACACAAACTGGTATTTTTTAAATTGATTCTGCTGCATTTTTGGTTATTTCAGGAACCACTATGGGACAACTGTAACATGATTTGGTTAAGATTAGGTTAAAAAAAATTCTGGACATTATTTCCATCAACGAAACACCAACATGTGACATCCACTTCCATCCCGTGTACCCAGTAGATCTGTGTGGCTTTCATCATTGCATTACTCTATCACCGTAATACATTTTGTGGGATAGCTACAAAATCCAGTGCAGTAATAATTACGAACCATTCATGAGACAAGCGAAGTGGTGCTTTGAGCTAAATGCTAACATGCACCCAATGACAATGCTAAAATGCTAATATGTAGCATGTATAATATTTGCTATGTTGGTCAACTTAACTTAGTATGTTAGCATGCTAACATCTGCCATGCTAGGTTTACATTACAGCTGAGGCTTGAAGATATTTGTATATAGGGTTGGTTGGAACATTCTGAAATATCACCCAACCCTATTTCGTTATCATCCAAATAACAACAAAAAACAGGTAGCTAACCAATTTATTACAGTGCATTCTGAAGGAGAGTACCAAATTTGATGCTAATCCAACTTTAAGATACTGTGGCACTTAAAACCACTCAATTTAAAACTGCAATACATGAAAGGGGATCAGAAAAGTCATTAGGGATCGTCCTAGCACCATAGATACACAGAATGTACTAAATTTCAAGGCAATCCATCTAGTAGTTGTTGAGATATTCAGTCCGTACCAAAGTAGTGGACTGACTGACTAACCAAATGTCCAACATCCACAAAACCACATCCAATAAGCATATGGTTTAAAAGGGTGACACAATGGTGAGACAAACAATTAATGTGATATTGAATATAGACTGAAAAAGTCATGTTTCCCTTGTTTAGACTACATTGGGTAATGACCACTTCAAGCTGTAGTACACCCACACACACACACACACACACACACACACACACACACACACAGACATAAACACAACAAAGACATTTAGCTGACGATGGTTTAACATGATCATAACACCGAAAATTGATCGGATGAATCTGTCACAAAATGACACAGGCAGCTTCGCCTGAGGGCAGAGGACCTCCAACATGGCCACTAAAGGATGTGCCGTGTCACCTGAAAGCCCTGTGAGGTGAAATGCCTACTCAACATTTGGCTCTGACACAGCAGAATGATGTCGGCCCCCAGTCGAATACCAAGGTTGTGCTGAAATGAAAGCAATTTGATATAGCCAGAGAGGAGAATGAGGAAATGAGATTGATGTTGTGAGGAGAATGAGTAGGTGGTTGGATGCGAAAAGGAAGTCATTGGAGGTAAAAAGCTGCATAGTTGGTGTTTTATGCTGAAATGGCACTCAAGCTTCAACATGATACAAAAGAGATTGCTTTTCTTAAAGAGAGTGGAATTGACAGTGAACACTGGTATAGAAAAAAGAGATGAGAGGGCAGTTTAACCTGAGAAACAACAGAGATAGCAGGAACAAATACAACACTTACTTCATGGGTTTAAAGAGAGCCTGGCCGTAGTTCTGGAAAGTCATGATGAGCTTGAGCTGAGTGCCCCCAGACTTCATTGCTGTTGAAGTGAAACAGACAACACTGCCATTAACAATACATTATCTGAAGAGTACTATGAATATTTGTTATATGGTATGGTATGAGTTAGAGCTAATAAATGAGCTTAAAGGCTTAAAGTTTGTGCTTTGACACAAATTGATCAACCACAATTTCAATTTAAATACACAAAGAAATGGCTAATTTGACAAACTAGCCATAGACTGTCTATCATAAATGGATGTAGCTACTGTGTCGTCAACCATTGGTTTGTGGTTTTGGAAGCCACATGTTTGGCATTTTGGCCGTCTTGGCTTTTTGGAACCAGAAGTTAAAAAATTTAAGTTAAGAACTTCTAAGCAAACGTAAGTGCTTGAAAATAAAATTCACTTTCATGAACGGATAAATGTCACAGTTCCAAGATGAAAACACACAGGTTGCCGTGGTAGCAGCTATGCTCTGAAAATAAACATCATGCTGTAGTAGCGATTGAGACTGTTAACCCATTAGGGAAATGTTTACTGAGGTAATAAATGTGAAGAAAAAGTGAGAAGTAGGGTCATTTCTCATAGACTTTAAAACAATTAGATTCCTTTTGCAACAAGTGAAGTCGCCCCCTGCTGCCTATTAGTATGAATGCAGGTTTAAGGCACTTCTGCATTGGCTTCACTTCTCAGACCCGAAGTTTGCAAGATTTAGGCATTTTGCATTTGACTATACTACAACTATTACCATTTTTAACCTCCAGAGCAGCTTTACAATATTAGAAAATAGTGAAAACTGAGCAGCACAAATTCCCAAAACCAAGTCAAACTTGTGAAACGTTTGTTTTGTCCAATCAGCAGTCCAAAGTAGAACACATCCTCCCATTTGACCAGCTAAAACTTGTTTAACAAGTCGGCCAACAGAATCACTTGCGTCAGGTGATTATTTGTTGTTGTGGCTCTGTGTACTATTTTAAAAGATCCTCTTAATCTGTAAAGTCCAAGCTTCAATAAAATCCTCCTTCCTCTCTATACTGAAATACCTGCTGCCTCAAAATTATAAATGAGCCATGGCAGGAAAATAATAAGAGAATAACCACAAATCCACATTTACATGATACAAAGGGACATAGTCTGTTCTGTTCATATTGACCGTAATGTAATATTGACTGACTCTGATTTGAATTCATTGTACACCTGAAACCTGAAACATTTCCTCTGCCATGTCGGTGAAGCATTCTGTTGTGTATGGGAGCTTGTGGGTAGATGTGTGTGTGTGTGTGTGTGTGTGTGTGTGTGTGTGTGTGTGTGTGTGTGTGTGTGTTGAGTCTTTGTGAGCCTGTGCTCAGAAAAGACTGAGTGCTGATGTCACACTGTTTGTTTGATGGGAAGGGAGAGTGAGGGGGTGAAGGACAGCCAGTGCTCGTCCGACGTTTTCTGTTCCTTCGCTGTTTACTCTCTCTGTGTATTCTCTGGAGGGTCTATCTCTATCTCTCTCTGCCTCTTTGTGTTCCTATTCATCCTTCTGTCCTTCATGTTTTCTCCCTTTTTGTACATGATAATGCAGTCGAAAGGCGCTCGTGGGACTGGGCTCAGCGCTGGGGCGAAGACTGTACAGGACTGAAATAGAGCAAATTTCAGTAAATAAAAAGCAGAGCAGCCACAGTGCCTGTTCCTTCTTCAGCTGATCGATTGAGAGCAGTGTTTTGGTGGCCTTTTGCCAAAGAACAACCTTCTCAATCAATGCTCTCATTTATTTTTACATATGGGAATCATGAGGACAAGAAAAATGTTTACAGAGAAAGAAATTACAAGTGAAAAGATCAATGTCCACCTCACCTCACCTGCTTCTGTTGCTGTGGATGTTTGGAGTCATTTTAAAGAAAGGCAAATCTAACTGTAACCGATAGGAACTATATACAGTCAAGGACCATGAGAAAAGCTTTCATTTCAACCTCCACTCACAGCAAGCAAACTGTATTTGTCGAGATGTCACGCTGTGAAAATGTTTACCTCTGTCTCCTTTTTGGTTTCGTCAAAGTTAGACTTTCACTATCATCTGTAATAACATTTATCATATCTGCTGCTTTTGCACGCTATGTCCTCATTGATGATGCTCAAAAGAGGTTATAGCGTATAATACATCCGAGTGCTCCTATCCTTGAGTTAAGATAATAACCGACTGCTATTGGCTTCTATTGGTATTCTGCCCCAGGCCTGTGTTAAGGCTCTGTAATTACTGAGCCACCATGTATTTAGCTGGCTAGAGACGCTGAGAACTGCTTCCTCTATCCACCCAGCCCAGAAGACAGAAAGCAAGAGGGAGAAAATCAGAGAACATCTTGACTAGAGAGACAGGAAAGAAAGATCTTTTAGTGACTAGGCAGGGAGGCTAGTATTAAAAACAGCTACTCCCAGATAAGTATTGCTTTTTTTTGGGGCTAAACAGCCAGTAACAGTTTTGTCATTGGCAGATGAACCTGAAATCTGCAATCACTTTTCACAGCGAGCGCAAGATGGGCGACCTTGAGTCGACAAGCACTCTTGGAATGTGGGAGCTGGACTGAGCCAGAAATGAAAGACAATCCCCTGAAAAAAAAGGAGGAAAAAAAAGCAGAAATTGATTCCATATAACTGCTCCAGTGTGGATTATCGCCTCTGTCAGGTATCTACTTGCACTTGCAGCGCAGGCTTTGCAGCTTTTCTGCAGAAAGTTGGACGAACCGTGCGACTGTCAATCAAAGAGAAAAAAAAGTGTCACAGTGTCTTTTATTTGAATCAAACCGTGATGTGCAGCCGTGTGATTTGCATGGAGAGCAGATGTTCTGATATATTCTAGTGTGACGCTTTGTGGGGGGATACATGAGAGGAGAGTTTCTGTATTCCTTCAGCCTCGTAAAGCAGGAAGAGCGACATTCAGCTCTGTCGTACAATAGCCTGCAGCTGACTTGTGTAACGAGCAGCACAGTAGTCCATCACTTAACAGATCCACCCCTCATTCTTGACCAGTAGATACAGTTTCAAGGGCGGCACACATTCCCCTCTGGCAGTGATGGAAAGTCACTGAACACATTTACTCAAGTACTTTACTAAGTAAGGTAAATATTTGAGTATTTCCATTTTAACTTACACAAAAGTCCGATTCTAGGAAAGACGTTAAATGTGATAATTTGCTAATCCTTGTAGACATATATCCAATTGAACCCTCTAATGAGACAATATATTTTACGTTCTAACTGTAAAAAAACTGAATTGTGAATTTGATTAATTCTGTAGTTATTGACAGTTTATACAACTTTTTTGGAGTTGCAGGAGTTTTTCTTACTCCATTTCATTAGTTACCCACAGATTTAGATTATAATTACCAAATATTATCAGCAAATAAAATATAAAACATATTTAGCTACACATCAGTATATAAAGTAATAAAAATTAGCCCCTTTACCAGCTGGCAACACTGCTGACACGGTTTCTTAAACTGAACTTTGACCTCTGCACGGCACACAGAGCCACTAGATAACAAAATAGCAGTTTTTATCCATGGCCCAGGCAATATCTGTGTGTCCATTAGTAGAAAAGTGGCCTGTCAAAGTTGCTTTCATCAAAACACTGGACTCCCTATTAGCTTGTTTATTATAGGTCACAAATGGTGTGGTGTCATGCTAGAATGGCGAGTAAAACCTACGTAACCTCAGAGACTGTCCTCCCTCAACAAGCCACTGATGACTCATTTGGACAAGCAGCTTAATATGACCCATATTTAGGAAAGTCAGTTGATGTTGTATAAAGGCCGACAAAGTCTGCGTAGGGAGGGAGTTCTGGGTGGCTCAAGCAAACAAAATATTCTCATGAACAAGTTAGTACAATTGCTTGTAAAAAAAAATGTTGCAACAAAGTTTATATGATGTATATGATGATGATGATGATGATGATGATGATGATGATGATGATGATGACATGTCACTCACGTTGTGATACGGAACTACTTAAGATTTGGCAACAAAACCACTTGTTTAATGAGAAGAAAAAAATAATAGGGTTAAGCTTAATATCACTGAATTACTGGAGGCAATTATAAAATAGTTAGCGTAGGAATATATGAGAACAGCCTGAATAAACACAGGACTTTGATCCAGGATTGTGCGGCTTACTTGATGTTAGTTACATAAGTATATCACATGCATAACCACATTGTGTAAATACATATGGAAGTTAAGTTAACGTACTCAGATGAACTCAAACCACAATCTTTTTCTAAAACTAACAAAGTAGTTTTGTTGCCTAAACCTAACCGAGTTGTGACCGTTTCAAAATAAGGACCTCGTTTGTTGATGTTCTGCCATTAGTGGGGATGCTAATTTATTTTGCACTCCTGTCGGGCGTATTAGAGGGAAGGAAAAACACCCAAATAGTCGCATGGGTTTGTGACATATATAGTGGGACTTAGGTAGACCTACGTATATATGAGCGCAACTTAGTTCTTCCTTACACCTTTAAACACCACAAATTGCATGTCATGACGGCTTTTGTTGCCCTAATAGAACAATTTTCTGTCATACTAGCTTGGCCTTTTGAATTGAAGTGAAATTTCGCCCCTCCCTCTGTGAACTGAAGCCTCTCTGCAGGCTGCTGTTGCCATCCAGTCACCTCCCTCTGTTTCTTATGACTCACCGACGCTGGTGATCCTCTGGGTGACCAGGTCCTTCAGGAGAGCGTCAATGACCGGGTTGTGTCTGGAGTACAGCTCGTATCGATTAATCCCAATGTGGAAGCGCAGCCAGTTGGGGTAGGAATCTGCTGTCAGCTCCCCTGTTGGGCTGAACTCTTCCATGTTGGCTTCAGTATTCCTGGATGAGGAGAGGAAGAGGGGAGAAAGGAGAAGGAGGACTGTTAGGTTTTTATCTAAACAGTGACAGGTGCTATGCAACAGCCCATCAGCACATGCAGAATTACAATAATGTGATCGCACTAAAGTATAAGCCTATGTGATTGAATAATAAAATATTGAAAACTTGTGTTGCATTAGAGTTGATTGAGCTTTCAAAAGTGACTTTAAATACTTTACCATGCCTGATCCTCTGCAGCTTTTGGGTCAAATCTGATGTCCGTGTTAACGTTGAACAGCGTGTCCTCATCTGTCAGAGGTGGCAGGATTCTTTTATATAACGGGTGGTCATACAGAGCTGACAACCTTGAACCCTTAGCCGGCATGTTTTTGGTCACTGTGGCGTCCTGGATGAATTGTCTCTTCCTGTCTCCACGCTGCCCGAGATGCTCCAGCCTCCTGAGAGCCTGTGTTTTGTCGCCTGTAACCGGGATCCTTTCCAGGGAGTGGGAGGAAACATTGGAGCTGGGCTCGTTGCTGAAGTCCTGGAGGATCCGCAGCGTGTGCTTGTTAGGCCAGCCCTGCTTCCCCCAGCTCTGAGGCTCCTCGCTCGGCGTGTGGGAGCACGAGCAGCCGCTGTTGCCGTGCCTCTCCAGCTTTGGTAACAAGTCTATCATTATGTGCATCGAGCATGCGATGAGGAACACCATGAGGATCAAAACCCGGAATTTGCGCAGGAGGATCATCTTCATGGTCTCCCTTTTGAGCAGATGTGAGTATTTACTGCAAATGATCAGCACGCAGATGAACAAGCTGACTACATCGCTGATGATGTTTATTAGACTGGAAGCCAATCTAATGAAATATACATTAAACACGTAGGACCCATCTTCACTTGCCGTCTTGAGTAAAGGATTCAGTGTTCAGCCTTTGTGTATTCAACATCAGAGTCCTGCTTTAGGCGCGCGGGGGTCCAGATTTCAGAAGCGCAAAATCATCCGCAAGCGTCCAGGTAAAACACGTTGAGTCGGTTCAGACCAACGGTCGATTTGCGCAAGCCACATCCTCTTCACGCTGCTCTCTCCCCGTTCCTGACGATCACCAAATAATTTCAGAAGAAATACCGAGTAGCGGATAAGTAGTGAGTAGGATCCAAAAGCAGCTGGGAGAAACGATCCGTGCGTGTCCAAGAAGAGGTTCGAGTGCGCGCATCGGTCCAACCTCGATCCTGTGCGGGGAAGATCAGCGGTGTGGGGGGAAATGTACGGGTAGTGCAAGCGCTTCACATTTTAAAAGCTTTTCGGGAAAGTCCCCGGAAAAAGTAGCGTGTGCTGTCATCCACCTCGTCGATCCAGGTAGTTTCTGTCACATCGATAATCACCCGAGGAGAGAATACGCTGCACAGGTAACAGGAGACAGAGGAGACCCTCCCGCAGGGCCAGCCAGGCAAACCTCTAGGAGTAAAGCGGGATAGGAGAATGCACCTCTTGTAGCATGTGTGAATCTGGGTGGGTGTGTTAAATATGATGATGAAGCCAAGGCTAGATCCAGCCTTTAGCGCAGCGTCACTGTGCGCAGATTGGCTGAGAGAGAGAGAGAGAGAGAGAGAGAGAGAGAGAGAGAGAGCGAGCATGTGAAGCATATAACTGCTGGTCTGTATTCCTCTTGGAATAAATCCTCCCTGCACATCCCGGCTGCGCAAGAAGAGGGCGTCTGTCCACAATATTCAGGCAGCAGCAAAGCTTTTTTTTCTTTTCTGAAATTCATCTCCTGGAATCCCTCTGAAATGTCTCCTCCGAGACGGCAGTCAATCCATCGATGATACATTAGACAGGCCTATTAGAGCGCTCATCAGTCTGAGGATCCAGTTCCATTCTGCACTGCTGCCACTCAGCAACAATCACATCTCCAATAATGTTTAAAGGCTGCATGGGATGAAAACCACAAAGCATCTTTCAGAAAAAAAGACCAGAGAAATGAATCCACAGCTTTTCTGCTGCCCCGACCTCTAACCTATATACCACATAACGCACATACAGCAACCTGCCTCTCTCCGATATCCACTCAGTGCACTAATGCTTCTTTTTTACGGCTAATTGGCACAGCATTATGGCTGCATCCATGCTTCCTGGTGGCTGTAAATAGGCAGGAGAGACAGGGTAATAAACTGCTTGCATTTCATAGTATGGCATATATGCATGAGTAAGTGATCATGCTGTCTGTGATTACCTCCTTAGATTAGTTTATAATTAAAAAGAGCCCAGAGAGAGGGAGCGAGAAGGAGGGAGGGAGATGGTGGCTCTTGTACTAACACAGAATAGATTTATAAGAGAGAAGAGTGGAGATGGCTTAAGATAGGCTCTATGGGGGGATTTACCCAGTGGAACAAAACATTAGTTGTGAATGTTAATGAAGCTGATATAGATGCAAAATTAAAACCGCAGTATAGAGGTCTTTGCTAATTTAAGGCTCTAAATCTGTGTGTGGTGTTGTTAGTGAGCGCAGGGGCGGATTATGAAACAACAGACTCCTGGGCACAAGCATTCAAAAGGCCCCACTACATATGAACAACACACGCTTTATAGTTGTTTTGCCGCTTTTTTTTGTTGCTTTGTCTCTTTGTAGTTGTTTTGTCACTTTGCAGTTATTTTTGTTTCTTTGTAGTCGTATTATGTCTCTTTGTAGTTGTTTTCTGTCTCTTTGTAGTTGTCTTTCTGTCTCTTTGTAGTTGTTTTCTGTCTCTTTGTAGTTGTTATTCATCTCTCTGTGGTTATGTGTCTCTTTGAGGTCATATTTTGTCTCTTTGTAGTTTTTTGTGTGACTTTGTAGTTATTTTGTGTCTCCTTGTCATTATTTTGTGTCTCTTTGTAGTTGTTTTTCATCTCTTTGCAATGTAGTTGTTTTGTATCACTTTACGATCATTTTATGTATCTTTGTAATCATTTTTAGGCTCTCTGTAGTAGTTTGATATGTCTTTGTAGTTTTCTTTTTTTCTTTGTCCTTGTTTTGCCTCTTTTCATAGTCGTAATTTTTTTCCTGTTATCTTTGTGTCTCTTTACATTTGTTTTGCATTCCTTTGTGCTTGCTTTGTCTCTTTGTAGCTGTTTTTTGTTTCTTCGTGGTAATTTAGCATTTCTTGCAGGTGAAGGCCAGGAGGGTCAATGACACTTTGGGCACCTGTGCCTGTTGCTGGCAGGCATGTTTAGCAATCCATCCGTGAGTAAGCAGGAGTTGATTGGTTTACTCCAGAAATAAAGCATTAGGTGTCAAGCAGCTAACAATAGATTCAGCTCCATTGAATTGACTATTGTGCTGGACATAGAGAAAACATTGTTGTACTTTTTCTAAAGGAAGTATTCCCCTAAATTACTGTGTAATAGGAGGTTTACATACATACTGACAGCTGACATTTCAGGGCCCTTTAACAGTGACTAATTCCCAACAAAGCAAAAGGTCCATCAGATCGCCTCCTCTGGTGTTTGATGTCAGTGATAGTGCGAGCGCGGAAGACAAAGTGATGCTTGTTGCCTGTCCAGATCTCACGCCAGCCACTGTAGCCTGTGGCCTACTAGCCTGAGGTGAAACAAGCAGAGATGAATGTGTATTGATGTCAGTCAGACATGGATCACAGCAGTCGATGGGTCAATGGTTCCTCACAAGGCCTGTCTTGTGCAATTGTAGCCGAGCTTTTCAGCATCAACGGGATTCTCTCGCTCTTGCACCAATGGGCTGATACGTCAACACTTTTTTATTTTTTTTAACTCTCATTTTATAGGCTGTCAAATGACATTAGTGCTTCAGATCTGGTAATGGAAGTGGACTGTTGTGAGATGACAATTTGCAACTCCAAATGAATAATCTCTCTCTATTACTGGGCAGAAAAGCAAGCTATCATGACAAAGCGCAATGCAAGAAAACAACAAATCCGCAGACAAAAGAATCCAACTCTGGGATTACCAGTGTCAAATTTCACCCTTTGTGCACATCATTCAAAATTTTTGACAGACATTCTTCTTGATCGCAATCTCTTACACAACAGGCTGATTGAGAAACACTATCATCCGATATCCAATGTGACAACAGTATTAAAAGCACCTAGACATTGCACAGACAAGATCAGGAAGAGGAGGAGGGCAGGGCACCCTAACAGATAGCTGACTACAGCACAGGTCGTAAATACACAAGATTTATGTCCTCTACACTTCACAGTGTCTCTCAGTGAGATAGCACAGGGGGATAGCAAGATAGCATTATCCGTGTTCCCATCTGCACCATCACGGTGAAGGGTGAGCCTTGCTACTGTACAAAGTCTCATTCAGGCAAGAGGTGATTCAAGTCCAAGTGAAAAATTACATTTTTATTTAGTTGGCTGATATTCTGTATCATAACATATCTCCATTTAGTGTAAAAAATAAATAAATGGCAGACTAGTTTTATGGTTCAACATCAAAATACCATATTTTTCTTGTTTTTGTTATTTTTTTACTGCATTTTTTTCCCCTAGTTTGGATTTTATAGTGTTCTAGATTAAAAAGTGTCCCACTGCAGAGCTACAGGCTCAGGCCCATCTCCAGCGCTAGGACCCTCTGGTGTGCTATTTGTTAGGGGGGAAAATCACATGTTTATCATGCTTTCATATCAATAAATACCATTTACATGCCATTGTAATATATTTTGCAGTGTATTTTTTTCCATGCTTACCATTAATAAATAAGGTAGCTTACTGAGTGTAATTTTAATACATTGTATCACGTCCATCCCACCGCATAGGCCTCCTATAAGCTGATTGACCACATTTGGCTTCACGTTTAGGCTACATGTATATTGTTTGCCACTGTATTATAGGCTACAGAGATGGTCATTATTACATAATGGCATGCATTCTTTAGTTTGAATAAGCCATGGGACCTCCAGCAATAACAATGTAACATTAAGCAGCAAATAACTTGTATTATTAACCTTTTGACCTGATGAGTGTGCTTACAAAAGCTAGCTATGCTAATATTGTTCGCAAACTTATGTTTCTAACCTTATGAGTTTGTTAACATTAGCTAGCGTTATTAAACTAACATGGGCGTTAGCTGAAATGATTATTTTAAGCTTTTGAGCTACTGAACAAGCTAATATTTTCGTGAAAGGGGTTGCTGCTATATTAACGTTAGCTATGTTATACAATGTTTCACAAATTCTAGCTAACGATACAAACAAATACAATGACATTACACAAACAACAGAAAAAATGCAAAAATCTAAATATAATTATTTCAGCTGTTAACGCTAGCTTGCTAACAATACTAGCTTAGCTAGCTTATATAGCAAACTCATAAGGTTAGTAAAAGTTATTTGCTGCTTAAAGTTACGTTTCCGAACTTTATAAGTTACAGTTATATTGAAATACCAAGATTCTATTGTTTATCTCGGTGTTATTGATCGATGTCGTGTGGCCTTTTCAAAGTAATGAATTCATGCTGAAGACTTCCCTCTCTAAGCTCGGGACTGGGAAGGATCTGCAGGGGAGGTCAGCCGAGTTTGGAGATCTGAAACTACACCCTTCTTACTAACCAGATTAACAAAACAATGTTTGTTTACATTACAGCAACGTGGGAGTATTCATTTGGAAGAATGAGGAAGTTACAGCTCACTTAACCTTCCTGGTTTAAACAGAAGACTATTCAATTTAGACCAAGGCATCATGACAGGTGACATGGAAATGGTGTTCTAAAAAAAAAAATGTTTTACATACAAATGTATTAAAGTAACAATTAACAGTTTATTAGATTTTTTTTTGTTCTGTTGTTACATTTTTTGCAGCAGTTAACATGGCAGCATTGTGCAAATTGTAGAAAACATACATGATGCTAAAATGAAATGTGAAAGTCACCCTGAAGCTGCATGGAAATAAAATGCTGACAGTTGTTTAGTACTGTAAGAAAAGAAAGTGAGGGCAGCTGGGACGGCGTACTGAGCCTCTGACCTCTCTGCTTCACATCCCTCCACTGTTTCTGCCATTCAGACATGCCTCTGTATCGCCAGCGTTCCATATGTATTGTCTGAGTAAATTCATTTGTCTGAATTTGCCCTTGGCGTGACCAGGGCTGAGTGAGGAACAAGACTAATTTCCATCCCCGAGCAGCGCCGCACTCACTGCATCTGATACGGCACATTTGAATGGATATTACAGATAACAATGCCCTCTGTTGGCCCCAATAAGCCTCACGCCGCTCTCACTGCTCCTCCGTCTCCTCCGTCTCCTCGACCCTCCTCCTCCTCCTCCTCCTCTCACAGACCCTCCTCACCTCCATTTACAGTGGCTCAGTTCAGAAGCCGGATGTGTAAACACAGGCACATTTAAACTGGCATGATAATCACTTCTGTAAAAAACATCCACAATCACAGGAGACCCGGTGACATTTTTGAAATGTTTGTTTTTGAATTGCTCTCACCCAAAGCATCTTTTATTTTATTTTCACTGTGTGGCTCCTCTTGAAACTGTTTGTGTTCCTTTGTTATCCCTTTTCATCTATTTCCCTATAATGTTTGAATGAATGATGCGTCTTTTGTTTACACAATTATCACTTGTGGGTGTCAGCGCAAAGCAAGGTTGACATTCTGCTTGATTGCATATTAGGGACATTTGAGAGAGATGTGTGTTTTCTTTGTGATCATTACTTTGTTCTTACTTACAGAAGGATGGAAAGTTGTTGATAAAAATAATTGGCATCTCATTTAGCAGGAATGTAATATTCATAGAGAATTCATTGTTCCTGAAGATGATGCCCGCGGGCTTAAAAACACATCTTGGCAGCTCTTTACAGATCAGTAGCTCTACACCAGTAATAGTGTATCTACAAAATGTACAATGTATTCCTTCATGAATAATTATGACAAAACAGCAAATTAAAGTGGGATGTTTTGTTCTCATTAGTATAATCATAGGCAGTGAGTTGACGACTAAAGCTACCTGTAGCCCATATTTTACGCCAGTAGAATGTCAATGGTGCACAATTTCACAAAAACAATGAATAAAACACTACAGATAAAGTGGAAAACATAAAATTATGTGTACTGAAAATTTTTAAAAAGTCAATAAATTAGTGTTACCCCCAAATGGATTTTCTTGCAGGGTGGAAAACACCTGTGAATCATCATGAAACCCACTATTAACAAAACTACAGTGCAGCCATGTTAGTGGCTCTATAAGGCTGTACTTAGGCATAGTGGTACTTTGAGCAAAGCAACAATGACAATAAAACATGCTGATGTTCAGCAGGCATGATGTTTACCATGTTTACCTTCTCAGCTTAGCATGTTAGCATGCTAAATATAATATATAATATTCATTCATTCATGTTCATATTCCTACTACGACATGCAACATCTTATTTAACATGCTAAAATATATTTTCTCCAATGTGCAATATCTGTAAAATGCAAAGTCCTTTCAGGAAAACAAACACAAAAATATATATTTTAATATTAATAATAAATGCCACATAGCAGAAATGTATGCATATAATGTGTAAAGAATGTATGTATATGTCTTATTTTTTATATTCTCTTGCTGTCTTCTATATCTGTGTCTGTATCTTGAGCTGCTGTGACAACTAAATTTGCCCACTGCGGGATAAATGAAGTCATAACTTATCTTATCTTATTCTTAACATTTGCTAATGAGCACCAAACATAAAGTAAAGCTGAGGCTGATGGGAATGTCATTAGTTCAGCAGGTATTGTACTTCATCCTTGGGGGGGATATGAATTTCTGTACCAAATTTAATAGAAATGGTCATAGAGACAATTCACTCTGATCTGCATGCATGGTGCGAAACACTGTCATACCTCTTTCCCACCAACATGGAATGAGTTCCAATTTGGTTCAAGCTACATTTGGAGCATTTTAAACAAAAAGAAACCAGCATGAAATGGTCTTTTATGTCTTCTTATGATTAAAAGTTGGTCCAAGCTTATTTCTGGGATAAAAACAAACATCAAACAGCTTACAGATAATTAATGTGATCTGCCATCTTGCAACTACTGTTTGGTTTCATTGTAAATTGTACAAGGCACTTTGTTAATGACATGTCCTGATTACAATGGTTCTGCTCAAAACTGGTGAAAAAGCAGGTTTGTTAACTAAATGGCACAAGGGTTTCTTGAATCCTGAACAGTATCGTCCAAAAACCAGGGCGAGAAAAGAGGTATCATTGGGATTTGATACCAACTTTTTTTTATAGAGAGAGCAGTAGTCAATCCAAAAGTTTTAAAGATATTTCACACAAAAACACAAATGTGTATCTCATAGTGGCATTAAAGAAAAAAAATCAAGGGATAACCTACACTGCAAAAAAGCCAACTTGTATTTTTTGGCCTAAAACAGTGATTTAAGTTGGTAAAACTTATAATATAAATTATTGACATTTAGGGCAATAATATAAGTTAGCACAACAAAGGAAGCCAGTTGTCTGCTCAAAAACAAGTTTGTGAGTTGTTGTTACTTATATCTTTAAGTTGGGGTTCACAACAAGGTACAATAGTTCTGCTAACTCTTGTTATTTGTTGTGAAATGCGGGAAAGCAGTGAAATTCGGTCATTAGCGAAAGCTAGTGGCTAACTGATGTTAGCGGCTAACTGATGCTAGCGGCGTTGCTTGTTACAGCTACAAGAGTAGCCATTAGCGTATCAATGCTAACTCAAAATTGTGGTCGCAACATTAGGTGACATTTCAAAGCGCCGTTACAATCGTGCCAATTCAGCACATTGCAGAAGTTAGCAGAAGTAAGGATTAAAAGTTATTACAATGTAAAATTGTAAGTTAGTACAACTTACAGTTGAGTTGACAAAAATCTGAATTCAGAGTTGAGCAGACTCAAAAACAAAACTTAAAATATTTTGTTCAATTGTCCAACTTAAAATTTTATCTAAGTTTGTTACATTGAAATTTTGAGTTCACCCAACATTTCTTTTTTTGCAGTGTACATCAGTAGGATTTGTCTTCTGGGAACCATGAACATTTTGTGAAAAATGTGAGAAATTTCAAAGGATAAGTGAAAATAGTGTGGTTTGGGTTCATACTCTGAGGACCACGAATGACTGTATGAGATATAATGGCAATTAACCAAATAGTTGATTATGATATTGGACCAAAGTGTTGGACTGACAAACCTAGAGCAATGCTGCCAGCATGTATAAAACCCATGCAAATAAAATTGAGAAACCACTTCCTTAGACTTTGATTTCCTGTTCACAAAATACTGTACCTGCAGGGTTGGAACCAAGCAGCATTACTGATCCAACCCCAGAGGGAATGAATGAAGGACCTAAAAGAATTAAGGCACTAAAACAGAGGGAGGTCCTGAGCTGCCTACAGATTAGCAGTTATCTAGAAAGAAGGAATGGATGCATGTTCCCCCTTGAATCAAGTCTCTTAAGTGGTGATACAGGCTCCCCAGGGTCATCTCTTAAAACATCTTAAAAGCCCAGACTGTCTGTGGCTATAATAAGGTGTTATTGAGAAGAGTTCTCCTGACCCTGTCTGCCTCCCTCTGCTATCAGACTGTGGGGCTGACTTTCCTTTCCGCTCCACCTTGGGGTTATTTTTAAGTCTGTTTGGGAGGCTCATGATCAGCACTATACTTACCCAGGTATATGTCGTGTTTGGCCTGTGTGCGTTACTGTGTTAGTTCAAACCCTGAGAAGTGTGTACAGCGACCTGCGGAGAGGGAGAGAAAGACGAGCACTGTGTAAATGAGTGTTTGGGGTTTGTGCAGGAGTGTGTGTGTATGTCTGTGGGTGGATACCTGGGTCACTAGGTACAGTGATCAGTGTGTTTTGGGGCGGCTGCATCCAACCAGAGGCCCTTGCTGTGTTTGCCCTGCTGGCTGCCCTGTAATCCTATAATTAGAGCTTGGGTGGACCACTTTAATGAAGGCTGGCTTGGATGGATGAGTGTTCCTGTTTGGATCATTTCAGTACGAGCGTTTTTATTTTAGAGTGTGGCTCCGTCGACCGCCAGGCCTCCCCAGCATGGCGCTGCAGGCGCAGGTCCAGTTATAGCAGTGACCCTCAGCACCCCGATCTTCGACAAATAACAGTCATCTGTGGTCAGTTTGTTTCTCAACTTTACTCTGGTTGCCTGAGATGTTCCCTGACCTGAACGCTCACCTGTGACGTGCTGCATAATGAGTGATACATGATACATAAGGAATAATTCAACATTTTTCAAAATAGGCTTATTAACCATCTTGCTGATAGATGAGGGATATTGATACCACTGATCATAAAGACAACAAGCAATGTAAAATACGTAAGTTGTGGTGAATTGGAATTTTATGTACTAAGTCAAAATAATTTTAACATCCATCCACCTTGACATCCTCCCGACGCGGACTTTGTCACTCTTCACACTACCGCAACTGACTTCTGACCACCGAACAATACAGGTGATCTATGGGTTTTAGTCTCCAAAATGCAGGTTTTATAAGTGTATGTGTTAAGTCAGTGGTTCTTAAAGTCATGAGATCATTTCTGGGGGTCACCAGATGAACAGATTAATACAGATAATAAAAATAATCAATAGTTGCAGCCCAACTTTTAATTATTCATTTAACTGAGGAAGTTTAACTTAACTGAAACAGCTTCAATCATAAGTATTTCTGCATCAAATTTCACTACTTTGAGTCAAACTTTTCTCATTTTATTGATACAAGTACATTTTATATGAGGAATACTTTTACTTAAGCAGAGTTTTGCACTAATTCTACACAGTAATTTAAAGTTTTAGCAAATAGTCATTATAAGTGCATTGCATTGCATGTGGTACTTTTTTCCATCCTCTGCTAAACTGCTTTACTCTCACTCTTATGTCTGCACCTTTCATTCTGAACATTATTTACCCACATGCCCACATATTCAATTTCATGCAAATATTTGAATTAATCACTGTAACCACCATTTGAGTAAAAAACAGTCTTATCTTGTGACATGCTCCTTTTGCTAAACAATTTTTTGCTTCCTCTACGCTTTTACATGACCTCTTTTACAGATACCATCTCCCAAAATCAACATTTATATTAGAACATTTTAGTGCAGTGCAGGCCGCCTTCACAAGCAGAGGGTGTGCTGCAAAAGCAAAGCCTCGTGTTGGGACCTGAAAAGGATATTAGCATCCTGATGGCTTGAAAACACTGAAATCTCACTATTAATCCCGCCGTCTGCTCGGCCGAGACATGTTTGGGTTGCTAAATGTAGTGGGAGTGGAGGAGTCGCTCTGCAGTAAATCTCAACAGTTATGACAGCCCAGCTAAAATAGAGCTAAATGGAGACAGATCCTGAAGTCGTTAAGTCATAATGAGAGAGAAAGGAAGATATCTCAAAGATTTGACTCAGGGCCAACACCATTAGGAGAATGATATATGAACCTATTCCATCTGGGATCTTAACTCAAAGTGGACACTACACACACACACACACACACACACACACACACACACACACACACTAAGTTACTTGCCTATACCAGCGCTTCTCACCTACAAACTCCCCACACACACCAGTCTCCTGACTGCTGACTTTGCAACTCACGCCTCCCTCTTCTTAGCTCATCTCAACCTCATCTTTTTCTTCTTCTCTTTTCAAAGCACTCCCAACCTGTCACGGGCCTCCTCTCCTCTCATTATGTTCTCATTTCTTCTTCCTCATATCATCTCATCCCTGCTTTTCTCTTCCTCTCACTCATCTCCTCACTGCTGCTGCTGTATGTCAACAAAGTCCCATCACTGTCAGCCAGAAACACACAAAGTGTCTCCATAAGCATGAGGTTTGTAAGAGGTAGCGGGCTCTTACTTGGCAACACTGCAATGGCGTGTGTGTGTGTGTCTGTGTGTGTGTGTGTGTGTGTGTGTGTTAGTACTCATATGTGTATGACTGTGTGGGAGGATAGCCAGTCACGGCGACACAGTAAAAGAGGCACTTGTCTTTGTTTTTCTGCTGGAGGTACAAGTCTGGCTTTAGACTCACACACTGTGTGGAACCTCAAAGCTTCTACAAAGCCACAAGAGGGATTTAAACGGATAAAGTGTATTTTGAGGATATTATTTTAGCAAGTTATTCTGCTTCTGGGTTGTAAAGTCATACAAAAACACTTCACAAAATTCTTATTGTAGCCCCTTTTATGATCCATTTTATACACCAGTGCAACCAAATGGGCACTATACTGTATGATCAATTGATCAACAATACACCATTCATTCAGGAGCCGGTTTTACTGCCAGCATTTTATCTGAGTACTTGCTGGCTTGCGGTTGGATCAAGATAAACTTGTTAGAGTGCCTTGTTACAGGAAACTCTAGTGTACGAGTGAAGGGAGTTTACTTTCTTTGTAACAGTGATGCATAAGGCCAGCAAACCAGTGGTGTGTACACTAAGTGGGAAGTGATACAGCAACAAATCTGACCCCAGTCCATGAAACGCATGTAAAGATGACAGTATACTCCGAATAGCTTTGGAAACCCCCACACCTCACACCTTTTTGATGTTTTAACTTCTCTCTTTTGCTTTATTTTTTCATTCTTGCACTCTGTTTCTGTTGCTTTCGATCCCCATTGAAGCATATACTAATCAGTAAAAAGTTATTACTGTTCACCCTGTGGAAACCTGCGTGGCTAAAAAGCGAAGCCAATGTAGAAAAAAAATTAATTCCTCAATTTGCAACTTGAAGCCGGCTCCCAAAGCGAGTCAATCCCTATAGACCCCCATGTTAAAATGTCCAACATTACAGCAGAAATGATTGCAAAAAAAAAAAAAAAAAGTTTTGGTCTTGATAGCTTATTTCCCTGAAATTGTATATAACTCACCTGTTTCAAATATATTAAGGCTTAAAGCTAGGCATAATTTAATTGGCCTCTTTGAGTAAAAGGTGCCTCATTTTTGCACATTTTTGGATTAGCCCAGAGTAAGGAGGAGCCACCCACTTAAGCTCAAATTTGGCTCTTCAGAACCTTATGGGTGAATCATAAAGACCATCTTCATGTATCAACGTCATGGTGGCGCTGAATGAAGTGCCAGGAGATCACCAAAGTCATTAGCAGACCAAGAATGTCTGCACAAAATTTCTTGGCAATCCATCTCATAGGTGTTGAGAAGTACTTTGAAATCCCATTTTTTGAAAGGTGCTGTAAATATGCTTAAATGTTAAAGTTGGGTGTATTAAAGTTAGACACACACAGAGCAGTGACAGAGCGAAAGGGCACTGTAAATGCGAAAGACACAGGTTGCATTTCTGACATCAACAGAGTGTTAGATGCCCATCTATATTCACGCCGATCAAAAGGTCAAAGCATTGTTCTGACATTCTCAACACCTCTGGAGCTCATATCCCCCCGCCGGGTTTCGGAAATGTTATTGTAACAGAGATGATAGCTGGACGGAGCCCAGTATGGCACGAGAAGTGTGTATCCTGAATGGAGTTTCCATGAGATTCGGAGAGGCTTGACCTTTCAGTGATAGCCTCAATGTGAGGTACTTTCCCCTCAGGGTAAAAAAGAAAAGGTGCGTCTGCTGTTCTCCTCCCCTCAATGGGAGCTTTATTGAGCGGGGGAGTGAGAGAAAGAAGGGCGGCTGTTTCTCCTCCACTTTCCTTATCGAATGTCAGGTGAAATTGTGATAAAGTCTGACCCTCATCCCTTTCTCAACCTTGAAAAGCAAACAGATATATATTTTTGTCATTTACAGAAATAGTCTCACCATGCAAATGCATTAGTGATGGCAAGTGTATTAAGAATTGAAACCATTCAGGGTATGGGCCATGTTCCAATGTACTCCCTAATGCTGGGTGATATGAGCCATGAAACTTGCATGCCTTTATGCATGTGCCTTGTGCATCCATAATTTTATAGTTTTTGTGATTTTATACTGCAGCTTACAGGGTTTTGCTTTATGACAACTGCTGCAATATAGGCAGTGGAGGATATAATCAGTTGGAGTAAAAATACGACAAACCTTGAAGTATTATTGCTTCATAAACCATATACATCAGACTCTATTACTGCTAACACTATCAAATGGACAGCGTGTGCAAGACCTCTGCCGTCTGTGTTTTTGCTATTCAAAGGACATATCGATTTAGTTTTACACAAAACCGTTCCTGTCTTATTTCCCTCAAGACCGCAGTGACTAAAGCCCCTTGTGCTTGTGTTGTAGATATTGAGCTGTTACCCTTAATAGATCAAAACGCACCTTTGGCTCCCTCTTAACACCCTAACCCACAGACACGTCACCTGTCGGGAGAAAACTTCACATATATAAATGTTAATTTCTCTGCGTGATAACAGTTATTTTTCCCTTTGAAATGGTTTTCTATGCTGGAGGGTATTGAATTTTCTAAACCTATAAAGAACCATGTAATCCTTCAGTTTAATTTAAAACATAAGTGAAACAAGTTTTCACAACAGCAAAATGTAAAAGCTTTGAAATTAAACTGTGGTGAATTAGTTGTGCTCCTATAATATGTGTTGTACTTTAATCCCATTTAGTTCAACATAAAGGCCACACAACCCTGTTTCTGTCTCTTTGCCTTCCTTCCCATCTCTCATTCCTTCATTCCACCACCCTGTCCTTCTAAAAACAGAGGCTCTGTGTCTTTGTGTGTAAAGACAAAAGCACTGTTGTAAAAAGGTGGTGGTTTGAGGTGGCTGGGGCAGGTGGCTGGCCTTGATTGCATAAGACTGGTGACGAGCAGGAAACGCCAGAGGAGAAGAATAGGTAAAGGGTTTGTTTCCTGCCACCTGCTTGTCGTTTCCGAGGAAAAAAAAGAAGGTTCAGGCTGGGTCAGGCTGTGCACGCCAGAGACGATCATCAGGAAACAATTAGTTTGAATAAACCACACCACCTCCACCAATAACACCAAGGTTAAAACAACCCAAGCTACAAAAATGTTCTAAAAACATTCTGTTAAACATTAGCCTGGCTAACACCAGACCAAATCTCATTTGAGATTAGGTCTGGACACCTGCCGTTCATTTCTCTGTAGAGGAGGTGTGGTTTACGATCCTCCAGAGTCGTTTATTGGGCGCTTAGAATGTCTATCAAAAGCATCTGTAGGTAGCTCTTAGCCAATCAGATCAGTTATACCAGATGACATAGTAGAGCAACAGAAATGGATGTTTGTTGTGTGTGTGTCTGTGAGAGAGTGTTGCTTCTCCAGTTCTCGCTTTCTGCAAGATTATTTATTTTCACACTTTATTCCCCCTCATGTCATTCAGCCTCACACATCCACTGATTTTATGGGCAACAAACAAGCTGCTGCGGGTCTCTCGGCGGCTCCGCTGTCCCCCGGCTCGGAGCGAGATCACCGGCGGTGACCAGCGGTCCCGCCGGCTCGTTGCGCCGAGACCGCCGGTGCGGCGCTAATAGCCCCGCTACCGGTGATCTCGCTACGAGCCGGGGGACAGCGGAGCCGCCGAGAGACCTTTCGCCTTTCAACTTTTGCTCTAAACTATTTAAAACACCATCTACAGTGAAAGAGAGTTTCGCGTCTGCAGCAGCCATGTTGGATCCGGAAAGCTTCCAAGTGCCGAGTAGTACGCGTCATCGTCTCACCTTCCCTCCCCGCTCTGTGATTGGATCCCTAAAACAGGGCTAAGAAACTGCCGTGGTTTCCAGACCGTCTGGAGGTTCGAAATTAAATTCGAGCGCGCAAGGCAGTCTGGGTATACCCAGGCTAGTTAAACATATTATTAACATGCAATGTTTCCTTTGTTATCTTTTGGTTCCCATGAGTGCCCTTTTAAAAGGTACATTCACACATACAGGTAACAATCTGAAGACTTAACTCATGTTAGCATTAGCTGAAATGATTACATTAGGCTTTTAAAACTTTCAAGCAGCAATTAGCTATGCTAATCGCATTAGCAAACTGACGTTAACATTACCTGAAATTATTACATTAAGCTTTTTGCATTTTTTTTTGTTATTTGTGTAATGTTATTGTATTAATTTATATGTGTTTCTAGCTCACATGTAATATAGCTGAAGTTAGCATAGCAGCAACCCCTCCCCCAGAAATTGTTGTGCTTGCAAGCTAGCTGCAAAAAGCCTAATGTAATAATTTCTGCTAATGTTAATGTTAGTTTTTTTCTTACCAAACTCATGTGGTTCATTTGCTGCTTAACATTAGTTACCTAATGTTCTAATATTAACATTAGTGTTAAAATTGAAATATTAAGTTTGTATTGTGTTACTTGGTGTTATTGGTGCAGAATGTCTGGTTTATTCAAACTGAAAATGCATGGCATTGTAGCCATTAAGCCTGAATAAACCCAGCTTATAATAGCCCTATTTATGCAGTGGCATGGACGTGATACAATGTATTAAATATATACTCAGAAGGCTACTCTATTTATTAACAATAAGCACAATAAAGCAATATATATAATACAGTGACATATTACCTGCATTTATTGATGAGGAAGCACAATAAACACTTTTCCAACATGGGTCACACCGCTGATGCCCGGAGCTCTGCAGGAGGATGCTATTGGGAAAAAAAGGAAAAAACTGAAGTATGAGAGATTCAGAATGGTATGAGGTAGGAGATAGAGGTGGGCTTAAAAGTGCATCCAGATGAAGCTGAGATAGACATGATGATGGGAATGTCAGAACATGAAGGAAAGAAATATGAATTTGGTATCAGCGTTTCCTGATCCTTTATTCTGACATCAAATGGTAACACATTCTAGCGCTAATTTCATACACAAAACAAACATTAAAGCCTCCGTTTTTCTGTTTTCCCCAGATTACCGCGCATCAATGATTTCCCTCTATCTGATTCCCTGTTGTCTGAGCTCCCACCTGCCTGCCTGGGCTTTTTGCCGGGGCTTTGTTGGGCCCTGAGAGCAGCTTAATACCTGTGGCTGATCTTAAACCGGTAAAAGGCTTTCTCTCAGGCCTCCCACTGCATCTCATTTTCTTCCGCCGACGGTTCTTCACAGACAAGACGCAACTGGAACACTAAAAGGCAGAGGATGAAAAGAGGGTATTAACAAAGGTGTGAGTCACCAAGGTCTTGAAGTCTGTGTAGTGCAAGGATGGACGGATTCAGGATCTTCTTTTGATTCCCAAGAAGAATTCACCAAGGTCTCTACGACTGTTTGGATGATTGTGTATCCATCTAAATATCACATAACAACGTCTACAGAGCTTCTTCCTCTCCTTCAGCGCAGATGTGGACAACTCTGGCGATCACCTAGGTTGAAATGGTTCTTGGCAGCGCTCATATTTGCTGCCTATTTGTTGAACATAATAGAGTCTGGGTCCTGTTGTGTTCCAAGTCCCAAACTTTCAAAGAGCCTTGAATTCAAAGAAAGTGCCTACAGCATTCAGCGTAGCTCAGCTGCCGTGTCAAGGTAAATACGGTGGAAAGCCAGCTGATTTGTAACAGTATTTGCCTAAATGGATACCACTGAAAAGCAGAGTCTGTGTACAATGACAAATACAAACCAAGCGTAGATGTACTCTGTGGCCAGTGATCACAATCAAGCCCAGAGACACTAATACGCTCTGTCTCTATCTGTCATTTAGCCCACTTTAAATTAAAGAAAAGCCAGGAAAAACAATTCAGGGCCTCGGAATAGATTGTGGTCAAATGGGAGGGAAAAAGTAAATTGGATTAGTAGTCTTCAATCATTCAATCCCACTATTGATCCCCAGCCAGAGGAAATATCTAGAGGGCTGCTGCAGTATCCAAAGTGGGATTGATTGGGAAAATGGGACGGACAGGAGCTGATTTAGTTGATGCATCCAATCACTTCTAAGTTCCACAAACACACAGTGGCCTCCGAACTCTGCTCACCCCTGAAATACACACACACATAAAGAAACTTAAAGTGAGGCTGAGTAACTTTTGAAACTACAAATTGCACGTTCAGTCTGTTGAAGATGAAAAGTTGTCTTTCCCTTTTTCCATTTTCTAAAAAGACTATCACCATAGACCAATTTTCTTTCTTTCTTAGAGGGGAACAGGGATCTAAAGGTGGAGACTCCAGCATTAGATGAAAGATAGAAGTGGTGTAAATCATCTGGAAGCTGGGAACCTGAAGATTCATTTGAAATTAAGCTTTGTTCTGTGCGTCAATTTATTCTAGTCATGAACCAGAAATTAAAATGTATTTAAGATAAATTCATTAATTAAAATAAATTGTGAAAGTGTTAAAGGGCTTATGTATGTGATGTCTATTTCCAATCTTTAACCTTAAACATAAACCAAAATGATGTGCCCTTTTTGGGTAGATACTGTTTGTTACACATATTTGGTGCAAAATATAACCATTTTTGACCACTCAAGAATGGACATAAACGGTCATAAATCCCTCCAAAATACCACATTACAACACCATGACCTTGAGGAAAACCAATGAAAAGAGTGAATGAGAGTTCTGTAAGAATTCTACGTTTGTTTAACCCTTTGATGCAAAAAGGACCCGCATTTATTTCCCCTGTTATTTAACGCTTGCTGTGTGTTTCTGTGCTATCTGTTTTGATATCAACTTATTTTATGATTGAATATTCTAAGTATTCTTTAACTATCTTGTTTTTGATAAAACAGATCATTATTTTCATTTTGCTTCTAATAGTTTATAAAGAAAAAAAGTTTCTGTATTATTACATAGCTAACTACTTGGCTAAGAAGCTTGCTAAGCTAACTACTTAGCCAAGAAGTTAGCTAAGAAGTTAGCTTAACAAGCTAAAAAATGGATATGGCTAATTTTTCACCCATGTTGTGTATTAGAAGAGTAGTGACAGAAAAAGGGATTCTATTCAAAATAAATAAAGGAAAACATAAAAATTAGGATGTATGATGATCAAAAACAAACTAATTGAGGAAAACCTGGAATACTGAATGATGAATTATTGAAAAGATATAGAACATAAAAACTCTGTCGGGTCACTTTAGACCCATGTTGTGCATCAAAGGGTTAAAGGCAACTTTACATTGTAGTAAGATTATTGTGATGACCAGTTTAGCTGTAATAAGTTGTGCTGTTGTTCCTAACAGTGGTAATTCATTGGACAACGGCATTGCCCCGACCCCTCCAATACAACCACATCTACTCAAATGTACAGCACATATAACCACTCTGCTGCACGGTTAAGCCAAAGTCCTGCCTTTAGCATGAAATACAACACTGCAGAGATCAATAAAACACTCACAGGCTGAAATATATGTCGATTTCTTAGAATCTCACAGAAACTGTCTCTCGATTGCATCAATATAATCTCCAGATTCAAGTTTAGAAAGATACAGGAGAGCTATGTGCTTATGAGTATTCACACTCACACACGCAGACACACTTGAAAATTACTGATATTGAATGAATTTGATGGCTAAGACTTCACATTACTAAACCCTGAATGCCGGCTACAGAAGCTCCTATAATTGAAATGAGAAAAACCCACTAAATGCAGGCTTTCCTGCTTAGCCGCTGCACAGTGGCTTGATTGGACTGATTTCAGTGATTGTGTGGTGAGGGGGGCCAATCAAGACCAATTCCAGGTTTGATGTGTTTACTGGAGTTTGGTTAAAACTAGATTTTGAACTTAAAAATGCACCCATCCAAACTAAACCAATTAAGTTGTCTTCATCAAACATCTTTGAGCATATAAATGCAGCTACAGAGGAAGTTATTTTATTTATTTTTTTTTAAATAAGTTGGATATACTAACAGATACCAAATTACCAACATTTTTTTTCAGCAGAATGTTGAGTACAACACCGTCAAAACACAAATTACACACAATATAAGCAACATTTTAAACTTGAAGGTCCTGCATTCTTATTTCGGATTATAAGGAAGGTCTGGGTGGCATATAGATACTGTGAGTATTAAAAAAATTCACAAAAGGAATGTGACTTTTGCAAATAAGGCAAAAACAAACGTATAATTCTCAAAGCACAAAATTGCACCCTGGTGCTTTGGTTCTATTTGCACATATTTAAATTAGGTAATATGCATACATCTGGTGCAGCAGCCCCTTTCTATGCAGTTTCATTGGGGGAAAAAAAAAAAGTCAAATTCACAGACACCAGCACTAATAGACATATAAGGTGAAATTACTACTGTCTTTAGAGAGCTGGTGGTAAATAAAGTGCATCTATAAGGATAAAGAAAAGGTTGACTCAAACTCCTTAATTTTGGGATTCTGTGATGAATTAATAGGGTAAATAGATTTCTGGCTCATTCTGACTCTTCTGATGTCCACAGCTGATGTGCCCACATATGTTCACTATGTGAAACACTAACTGATATTAGTTCCTGACCGATCGCCGGGTCTGACTCTGGAGATTTAAATAATCAATGTATACCCACTGCGTCTCTCTTATCTCTGAAGACACACTCGTCTTTAGGGATAAATGACCCGAGTCCGATCAATCAATCACTGTGATATAATTAGCGCAATATCTTTTGTGAATCCCTTATGACGGGGCAGATATCGATTGCAAGTGATGCAAAACTCATGTGCTATCAATCCAATCTATGTGAAATCGCTGTTCAATCCATGGAAAAATGCATGCAGCCTGTATTCAGAAACTGTGCTTTTAAACGAGCCATCAGGATCACTCTAAGGCTAAGCTACAGTGTGGTTACAGTTACTCCCCTGCTGCAATGATGGTGCAGAGATGCAGACAGCGTAGATGCGGATAGACCCACAAACACCGACTAATTAGGCCAAGTGCCTTGTTTGTGAAGAAAGTAAAAACACAGAATACAAAGTCCCAAACCCCAAATTGTACCTAACACGTTTTAGTTCTGTTCCAATCCTGTTTTTCCCTTTTTAGCCCTTGCTTCATTTTGCACTCAAGCACTTACCAGGTGATGTTAATCTGTGAGGGTTCAGGGTTTAAAGCCTTAGGGGGTTTTCAGATCTGCCCCATATAAAGGAAATAAAATAATTAAAGCCAGAATACAACAGAAATGTTTAGTCTGGGTGATATAGCACCATGTGCAATAACAACACTGCTCTGCTTTTTGGCTGGAGAAAAAGGCTTTTTAGCTTTCGTGGTTGAGCAATCATTGAGTCACTGGTATTGATCAACAACCCTTATCGACCCTCATCAGGTCATTTTGTTCTGGGGGCAATAAAAGTCTCACTTGTTGGCCCTTTTAAGTAGAATTTAATGATCCTCCAACATAACAGATTTGCCAGATTTCATTACATTTCACTCATTTTCTCAAGTGTTGCCTGTTCATTATTGTGTTCGGAGGAGGTGACACTGACTGGATGGACCAGTTGAGCTGCAATCAAGTTCCCTGTGGGACTGCAGCCTCTTTTCCGCCACTTATCAGAATCTTGTCAGAGTCTTGTTCATTTTAGTTGAACAGCAGCCGGGCAGCACAAGTCAAACATGTGCACACACACACAGCAGACCCTGGCCTTGCGAAAAGAGCATAATTCCATTGGTTGAGATTAATATTGAATTGAAATCAATTCTAGGTTACAAACAGGACTGTTGTACTTGTTGTACAAATGTTGTTGTACTTAAAAGCAACTTATAATGACCCATATTTACAGTTGTAGTTGGTGGCGCCCTCTAGTGGCTGTATGGATTATGAAGGACACCCAGGCTAGACGTGTTGATCTACTGCCTCCATTGGGGACTCTATTTTAGAAAAAAACGCTGATGTGTTTCATATTTGAGGGTACGAACAAACAACTGATGTGTTATATGGTTTGAAGACTTTTTTTCTGTTATTTTTCCTCACAACAGCCATGTTTCCATTTAAGTTGAATTTATTTTTGAAATTAATTTTTGAAATGTTGTATTAAAGAAAATGCGAATTAGGGAAGTATGCAGTGGCACTTTCAATTTCGTTGTATAATGAACTATATAATGACAATAAAGACTATTTGATTTGATTTGATTTGATTTCCATCAACTGCTTTACAGCAAATAAACAAAGCTGCAAAAACGTACTTTGGTCAGAAGATGGCAGTGTAATGTATTGCTGTAGGCTAATCTGTCAGACAACAGTAGAAGAAGAAGAGACTGAGCAAGAGATAAAAAATATAATAAAGAGGTTGCTAATCGGACAACTTTGGGAACAATGAGAAAAAATATGTCTTCAGGAATTAGATCCAATTGGGCAACTTATAATTGTTCTTTCATGTCAGCTCATTGACCGGTAGAGCGGAAACAGCTGATCAGTCATGTGAGGTAAATGTTCGCTACGTCAGAACCCGTTTGGCGTATTTTTTTCCGAAAAAAAGCAAAAAAACATCTCACGCAAGTGTAAAAACTTTTGTGTTTCTATGGAGCTTTTCTCATGCAAATCTTCAAAATGTGCATCAGAATTCATTAATGGAAACATGGCTACGATCTCTATCTCACATCTTTTGCTCCTCTCCTCTGCTCCACATCCTGCTCTGTATCTCTCTTTGCCATTTATGACATGCCTCCTCTCTGTACTCGCAATTACGAGGGCATGATCTGGTGTTGAAAAGGGGAGAGACTCGATAACTCATTTGATCCGACTGTCAACATGTTTCCCCAGCTGCTGGAGGGGTGCTGTACATGTACATGCCTCTTGGTATAATAGTCACGGTAAAAATGAAATAGAAGTGGTGTCTTGTTGAAATGACCATCAATGACATTTACAGAACCAACAAATCAGGCATCCTATTCATTCATTCTTCAGTGGCTTTGAATGAAATTGAACTTTGAGGCCTTTTTGTTTTTGTCATGATCTTGTGAAGTGGAAGTATTCCAGTAAAACATAAAAAAATACATTTTTTGCCCAAAGTGTCGTGCCCCTCAACTGGCCTTCACCTACAAAATGTCACTGAAAGAGACACATACCGACCAGGAAAAGACACAAATTATCATAAAGAACATAAAAGACCATAAATAAACTGAAACTGAAATAAAAATTATTTCGAAGAGACTCAATAAGACTACAAAGAAACCAATACAACTACAAAGAGATACAAAACAGCTACAAAGAAACCACAAAGACTCTCAAAACATCTATGAAAAGGGGCAAAACAGCCACAAAGATACTCAAAACAACAACAAAAAGACCAAAAGAATAACAAAATGACACAAAGAAAGACCAAATTAACACAGAAAGACTACAAAGAGACACAATGAGTCTAATAAGAAACAAATACAACTTCAAAGAGATGCTTCAACTGCTTCAAAGAAGCCACAACAACACCAGCAACAACTACAAACGGGGAAAACAGCCACAAAGAGACTCCAAACAACTACAAAAAAGAGACAAATTGACCACAGAAAGACTACAAAGAGACCAAAAGAATTACAAAATGACCCAAACAAAGACAAAATGACCGTAGAAAGACTACAAAGAGACACAAAATATTACAAAGAAACAAATACAACTACAAAGAGATGCTAAACTGCTTCAAAGAACCCACAAGGACACAAGCAACAACTATAAAAGGGGAGCCACAAAGAGACTCCAAACAACTACAAAGGAGGGACAAATAGACCAAAGGAAGACTACAAAGAGACACAAAACAACAACAATGAGAGATGTGTGTGTTGTACATATGTAGGAGAGGCAGTGGGGCCGTTTGCAAGTCTGTGCTGAGCGACCTATTGTCTCATAATCCGTCCGTGACTCTCAGGATGTAGTTTATTGACCCTCTGACTGAAAGTAGTCTGATGCGCATTGCCGAATTATTTGACGTCTATTTCCATCTTAACTTCAAAGCAGTGATTGCTCAATTTGTCTTCTGAACTTCTGAACTGAAAAAATCAGTTTGCAAATCTGAAAACCTGCAGTAACCGATGTTTTCATTAAAATGGAAGGTGGACACATTAAACCTGTGCTGTCTGTTATTTGAAAGATAGACACATGGAGATCGTGATAACATACGTGAAATATCACCATCATTATTAGCCACCCAGCACATCTGACAGACGGCGCCCATCTCAAAATGGCCGGCGTTGTCTTATCTGGCCAGCGGCAGATTGAAATGTAAATGAGGCCTTTTGATCAACAGCAGCCCTGCCTGTCAAGCTAGCCTTTAAACTGATCGGTTTGTTTGTCCAGAGGATGAAAAATCAAACTCCTGGTCCGATGACCTCTTAGTTGAATTAAGAGATACAAATAGTCTTGTCTGTTGCTGCCACTGGTTGGTTCCTCACCTCCTGCCGTGTCCAGGTATTGATTTAGCCTTGAAAAGAGAGACAGAAGAAGAAGAAGTTCTTTGATGGGGAAAGTGGGATTTGTTCAAGAAATCCCAAATGGAGATGAGTTTCAGAAGAAAAAAACTGGCAACATCAGCAAGCAGAGAGCGACAGCAAAGAGATTTAAGCCTGAAAGAGAAGCAGAACAGAGAGGAACTGCCAAGAGAGAAAAGGAGGAGACTGAGAGGAAAGGAATGAATATATTCATCTAGAGTTGAGAAGGAACAAAGAACACATCTTTGATGTTTCTCAATCTCCACGGTTACAATGAAGAGTATAACTTCATTATGACTGACAATAGATACGGGGATGAATGGCTCTAGCTTGTGACTATCATCATCACTGGAGCCACTGAGAGCATCCACTGCAGTGTTAATATGAGTGCTGATTGCAAATTGGTCCCCACAGAGTAATTTGTCAGGCAATTCCCCACATGTCCAGAAATCCCCTATAAGCATTTTCCATATCTTCTATACATCTAACAAATTGCATAAAGTGCATACGTTAACGTATCAATCCAAATATTTCAATAACATTTCCTCAAGTGGAATGTGTTTTCTCATTTCACTTGCAGTTGGTGGTGCATTGTATTTGCTGCCATCCTTCACTTAACAGGTTGTGGGAGCTACATCAATACCAGATGAAAAGACACATCTGCTTTGTTTAGAAAACTAGCTCTCATTTTCTCCTGTCTCACCAATGGCATTGTGCTGACAGATGTATGAGGTACTGTGAACAAACAAACAACAACAGTTTATCCATAGTATTTGTTTGAATTGTATACTTCTTTTGTAAACTGCAAAGATGTTATTACCAAAAAAAGAGGTTCTATTTTTTTTTCGGCCATGGCAGCATTGCCTTTTAGAGATGGGCGTTTGGAAGAAACCTGCCAACTCGAGCATCCAGAACATTAACGATCAATTAATCAATGAATCGCTATGTTTTTATTCAATTCAATTCAATTCAAACAACTTTATTGAATTTATGCATACTCCAGTGTGTATAAAAACATGCATACATGGACAAAATAAAAGATATATATACAGTACTATGCAAAAGCCTGTTTTGATAACGGACACTTTTATTTTGAAAGAACGAAATGAGACTTCCTGTCAATCGTAAAACTAACTCAAGTGAAATTAAACTGTAAAGATAAGGTTAAGGAGTTCAATGTTTTATGTTTCAGCCCCCAAAGACGCATGAGGTTAGTTTTCACAGTAATCTTCATATTTAAATGTGTTTTGTGTTTAAATAAGTTTTTGATCAAATTAAACCTAGTAATTCATGCTAGCAAGGTTTGATACGGTAAGCTAGTTTTGCTCAAATTAATAGTCTTTCTAGTATTTCTGTGTGTTTTATAATTGTTATTCCAACTTTTTAGTTTGCAAACTTTATCCAACTTAATTCTCAGCTCATTGACTTATTCACGTACGGCCGCAGAACTGAACGCTCGGCCGTGTTTCAGTTCAGTGAGTACTGATACACAATCAGAGATAAAATTAAAATGAAAAAATACACAGATTCAAGAATCAAAAGAAAAAAAAAGGAGGAAGACAGGTGGCATAGTATAAGAAAAAATAAAAGAACCTCAAACCCAGGAGACCAGTGTTTGTGTTCCCTGTGAAACCAAAAGTCAGTGCTTTTTATTTATGTCATGCTGTAGGTTAAGTTTTATTTTTAAGTAATATTCTATATCACATTCTACATTATGTCACCTACATAACTGTGTCGCAAAGGCATAAGTTAGTAGTTTTCTTGCCCAAACTTCTGTTTCACACATAACCCATGTGTTTAAAACTGGCCATGGGTTTGAAACAGCAACTATATGAGTGTTTCACAAGGTTTATTAGAACAAAGATTGTGCATATGTTTTCGTAGAGATATTCAACCTCAGTTCCCAAAACAGTTGGGACATTGTCTAAAACAGAATACTATAATTTCCTAATCCTTTTTTTTTTTTTTTTTTTTTCACATTTATTGAATTAAAACCTCTTACAGCAGTAAATCTTTTGTTCAATCTGATGTTCCAACTCAGGTCCCCTGTAAATACAATTTCTTCAAAAAATATTTCATATTCTTTTAAAATATGCACAGTAGCTGCAGATTTATAAAATAGAGATACAAATTTCAGTTGGAATTAAATATGTTTGTTAATCTTCCACATTTTTTCTTTGAGATCAAATTCAGTATACTGTATAACACAATACAGGATATCTGTGTGCTCCGACTGCATTTATAAACTGGGTTTAGATAGATAGATAGATAGATAGATAGATAGATAGATAGATAGATAGATAGATAGATAGATAGATAGATAGATAGATAGATAGATAGATAGATAGATAGATAGATAGATAGATAGATAGATAGATAGATAGATAGATAGATAGATAGATAGATAGATAGATAGATAGATAGATAGATAGATAGACAGACTGACTTTATTTATCCCAAGCTGGGAAATTACAGTGTAGCAGCAGCGTTACACACAGAGACAATAACAACACAATTAAATAATTAAATAAAAAGAACAACCTAGGCATACTTCAAGCAATAAAATATAAAAATACAATAAAATGTAATGTAAAAATAAAAATAAAAATAAAGTGTCTAAAGAAGGAGTATGTATTAAGGAGTAGAATTCCAGTGCAGAATAAATATGAATATGCAGTATAAAAATGTTGGTGCTATGAAACAAATAAGTTTGGATGTTTGGTTAAAAGTATCAGGTGTACATGTCACTGGGTCATCAAACTGACACTGTGTACATATGCAGTAAAGCAAAGACAGCACCCGAGGGCTCAGCTGCACATTCTGCTCGCCCACTGTCCCGGCTTATTAGACCTATACTTGTCCACACCTACACTACACCTGACACCCTGCACCTATGCATCGCCTGCCACGTGTTCACACACACACTGAGCAACATGTTCACCTTGCCACAGACAGTCCATTCCTTTACTGTTGAGCTGTAGTATGTGTGGAGAAATGCACAAAGGCCACCCATTCGTTATTATCAGTCTTCTCAGTCCAATAATGTAATTACTACACGCTCACCTCCCCATATAAATATGAGATAGCTACCACAGTGAAAATGATGCAATAAGCACCACCTTAGCTTTAGTAAAAGAAAGTCCCCATGTTGCAGTATAGACAAACCCAGCAAACACTTTGTGTGTTCAACCATCTAAGGCACCAACCATTACTGGGGTGGCAGGTCACAACAATGACAGCAGCATGGAAAGTTAGATTGATGACAGATTTTCACAGCTAATTGGTGACAAAATTTGGCAGAAAGTGTAGACATTTTTGACTGTCAAATGACAGAAAAAGTAAATAATTTCTACTAAATATGCCGGTGTTTCCCTTTAAGGGAGTGATTGCTCTGTGGTTGCTCAGCTCAACTTGGTGGCGTAGATAAGTCTTAATCAACTTTCAACATTATGAGGTAATCACAATTAGGGGTGGGCAATATGGCCCTAAAAGAATATCACGATATTGCAGGCTATTTTTGCAATAACGATATTCTTGACGATATTAGGAAATACTTAAAAAGATGAAAATATGATTATTTTTTTTTAGTCTGTATAAATAATTAAAAATCTAACATGTAGTTTGAACAGTTGCCAAATACAAAAAAATGTACTCTTGACTCTTGAGTATGAGAAAATAATAAAAATAACCATTTAGGGGTTCCGGGGGCATATTTTAATGACATTTTGTAAAGGAGAATAAAGGTTCTTGTATGTTTCATTTAAGGCATCTTATTTTGACAGTCTTGTTGGAAATTCTGTGGTGGATTCTCTTAACACACTTTGCTCTTATTTTGAAAGCTGCACGTGTTTAGTGACAGGGAGTAAGCCACTACATCAAGAAGTAAGAACGTTGCTATTTTTTAAAATTATATTATATTGTATATAAATATATGTTATATATATATATATAGTATATTTTTTCTTGATATGTATCCAGGTTATGAGACTTTGCTGTTCCCCTCTGGCTCGGGCCTCCTGGACTCTTTTCATATGAGCGGACAATTGGGGGCATTTTGTTGGACCGACATGTTTTTGTGCACATTTTCTTTTTACGTTAATGATTAAGTGGTGGCTGGCTGTCTGTTGCTTCTGTTTTGTTTTATCTGTTTGTTTACTTTACTTTTTTTTTTTTTTTTCTCTGTTGGGTTTTTTCTATGTTTCTTGTACTGTGTGTTTGTATAGATATATGTGCCAAAACTTTGCATAAATAAAATTTACAAAAAAAAAAGAAGTAAGAACGTTTTTTTGAACCATAAAAAAAATATACCGATATTATTGTGAACGATACGATATGGCACACCCCTAATCACAATATTTTTCACGAGCTGATGATAGAAGTAGCAAACGAGTGAGCCATCTTGTTTTGCTTCCCATCTCTGATGAGAGTTGCACATGAGCAGGACCGTTGGAGCAGAGACAACACGTGTGTAGAATAAAAGGCCAGCTAAAATTATTGTGTTAACAGAGCATGGATAATTTTTGTAGCGTTTATAAAGGATGGTGGATTGGGCGCCAGCTACGAGGAGTATTTCTCCAACGAAGCAAAAAGACACAGTGGGTACTAGGGATTGGAATAATTAATCGATGATCGATTAATAGTCGTTAAGAATTTGGTCGATCCGGTGGAATTTTTTATCGATCTGTGTATGTTTTTTAATTTTAATTTTATCTCTGACTGCATGTCAGTATCACTGAACTGAAACACGGCCAAGCGTTCAGTTCTGTGGCCGTACGTGAATAAGCCAATGAGCTGAGAATTAAGTTGGATAAAGCTACAGTTTGCAAACTGAAAGTTGCAATAACAATTATAAAAAACACAGAAATACTAGAAAATGAATTTGAGCAAAACTAGCTTACTGTGTCAAACCTTGCTAGCATGAATTACTGAGTTTAATTTGATCCAAAACTTATTTAAACACAAAACACACTTAAATATGCAAATTTACTGTGAAAACTAACCTCATGCCTCTTAAGGGGCTAAAATATGAAACACTGAACTCTTTAACGTTATCTTTACAGTTTAATCTCACTTGAGTTAGTTTACCGATAGACAGGATCAAGTCTCTTTTTGTCCTTTCAAAATAAAAGCATCCATTATCAAAACAGTACTGTATATACATCTTTAATTTTGCCCATGTATGCATGTTTTTATATATACTGGAGTATGTATTTCTCCAACTGCGATTAATCGATTAATTGATGGTTAACGTTATAGATGCTGGAGTTAGCAGGTTTCTTCCAAATGCCCATTCCTAGTGGGTACGCTGGCCACTGAAACATCAATCCCTGTGGCTCTCTTTGTTTATTCTCCTTCATTCGTTTTTGCACACTTCTGACTGTTCTTGTCTTCAAATTGTTTGGCACACCAATAGCTCACAGTTGTGTATTGGTAGAGTGCTGTGCAACAGACTGGAACTATCTGTTTTATAGAAATAAGTTAGAAGACAACTTCTTATATATCACTGCAGCCACTGAGCAAACTATAGGACAAAGACCCAATCAGCGAGCAAAAAACGAAATAATAACCTTAATCATTACCATTCAAAAACATTCACGTAATGTCTCTTCAGTGCCGTTAGGACGAGGGTCACGAGGACGGCATAACTGCTCCGAGTGCCCCTTCACTGCACATCTAACGTCACTCTATCATTGTTCCAACATGAGATATACAATGTCTCATTTATCTCACTGTGCTCTCCTCATTAGCCATGCTACACTCTGAGACGGTCTCTGGAGGCCTAATAGCTGCAATTAGCAAAAGAGCTGCTCTGTTGCACGAGTATCATGGCACACATGACACCCAGCGCCTCCTCCGCACACACACACATATGCACAGACACACATACTGGGGCTGGAAACCTGTCAGAGGGAATTGTGGCTCTGGTGTGTTGAGAGAGAGTAAGATGGAGGGAGAGACAGACCCAGCAGGCAAAGGCAGAGTTTCTTGTGCATTTGCTAATAATGTTGGGCTGTGGGTGCCAGGCTTGATTTCATTGGCTGTCAAGACGAGGACCACTGGGCCTGGATTAGCACTGGGGGAAGAGGAAGTAAAAAAAAAACTCACTATGAATTAAAGTCTGTTATAAAAAAGGCAGTTTTTTTATTTCACTAAAAGTGCCTCCATTAGCGGTGTTTAAACTACTTTATCCGTTAAACAATTGAATTTGTGAAGGCCGCGAGCGCAGATTTTCCATAATTGTAGCTTCATTAGTTAATCCTCATTTCACAGTGTGTTCTAATATACAGTGAAGGTAATTGACAGGTCTGGGTGGGATGAGAGGTGTAATCCGATTATCCATGGCTTGTGCTTTTTAGTGATCAGCACCGTTAATTCCACTGTTGTGGGTGATTGATTTGTTGATCCATCATTTAATGAATCTATTTGTCCTGTCATTGCTTTTGTTTGCTCAGCTGTGCATGTTTTTGCAGTGTACATTGGTTATGCATGTGTTTATTTATTTATTCAGTAAATTAATGATTAATTGATTGACCCCTTTGACTTTAAATCTGCACAGAAAAAAGCAAAAATATCTCCAAAACTGTCTTTAAGATGAACTGAGGTTGTTGTAGTGTAAATTAGTCTTAAATTGAATTGAATTATAGTAAATATTTACTCAAGCATGTCAAATATGTAATATTTTCAACACTGTATGCTAAAAATTACATTCCCATAACAAGAAAATGATATTGTCAATTATGTTTCAAGGGAAATCAACACATTGTTATCGAAGCAGAACCACTTGGTTAGGTTCAGGTAACAAAACTACTTGGTTAGATTTGAGGAAAAAACATGGTTTTGGTTAAACTGAGTTAGTTTGTTATGTAAATGACAATCAAAATGATTCAAAATTTCCTTTTTGTTTCACATGGGATACAAACAGACTGTAATATTATCTTTAACGTTGACATATCAGACTTGTTTCCAACTTGTTTGCTATTAACACATCCAAGAGACGCTCATCTATAAAAGGATGTATCAGCAAAATCATCAATGCAGGACGTGGTGGTTGTTTTGGTGTTAGGAAGCCAAAACTTCATAACGTGCCCATTTTATAGCAAATTGGACAAAGTATGATTTCCATTTCTTTTTAGCTCAGTTTTTGGTCTCAACCAGCTCAAAGAAAATATCTTGCTCTTTAGCTGCTAACTGCTCCACTATGTTTACCGGGTAGTTAGCATTATCCGTCTGTTGTTTGGTGCCGAGCAGGTTGCATTAGTATGTTTTTAAGATGCATTGATTTAGTTAATTTTACGAATTTTACTTGTAAGTTAATCAGCCTTTTCTTACAAACTTTTCTATAGCAGTGACAGAGGTGGCAGATCAACAGAAATTACCCTCAAATAGTGTGATCATTAATCAGATCAAGCCCCAGAATGCATCACTGGACAGACTGAATTTGTCTCAGTGTGAGTTTCAGCTTTCTCTAAGAGGACAGCTGTCAAGGTCTTACATAAGGAGAAGGATAGGTTGATAGCAGGAAAAGGAGGATAAGGAACGAATGAGGACAAGGAGGAGTGGCCGATGTCCAATTTCTATCTTCCTGAAACCTTTGCCACTATATATACAGTACTTGAAAAGGGGAAGCAGGAGGAGAAGATGAGGAGAAAGATGGAGAGAGAGCATAAGGAAAAAATAAAAATAAAGAAGGTGACGGGTACTATGACAGAGAGGGAGTCAGTTTAATTGCTTCGACAACCTTAACCAGCCGGGTTTAAAACAGGAGCTGGGAGGAGGGGAGACACTGAGAGGCTGATGGGGACAGAACAAGGCCCAGTAATCTACCGGAGAAGCTCCTATTATCTGCCGTGCTGTCTCAGAGCCGAGAGCCCGATCCCTGGGGTACAGCTTGTGCCTCTCGTCAGACACGCACGTGCACAGTACACACAGGTAAACCCACAACTACACACAGGAGAACAACTTAGAGACAGACAGATCATCTGACATGCAGAGAGACACACATGCAGCCTTGCAGACAGACAGGTAGACATGCAGACAGTCAGTTAGAAGTGTGCAGGCAGACAGGCAGGAGGGCAGGTCGGCTACGCTCAGGCACCCAATGTCCCCGAGCAGCTACAGATATTGCTGCTCCACTGAACAGCATAATGACAGTCTCTTCTACTTCACATGGGCCGGCCGATGTGAAAATCTACTCATAGTCGTTCTTTGCTTCAATTTCATCAGGAGAATACACTGAGGCGGGGCCCTAAGAGGAGCAAATATGGGAGTAAATGACTGCAGGGCAAAAGGAGGGGAAGTTGTTTTTGGCTAAGTAAACTGATTCTGGGGCAGGTTGCTTTGGATTGTGTCTACAAGAACTGAAATGAACTGGAATGTTCAGTTCCTCTGTTTGAGCAGTGATGCTCCGATGAGAGCCTCACTGTGCTCCACGGGGAAGTTAGACACAATGGCGTCCTGCTGCAGAGCGGCAGGCTCGGACCCAGCTCCGGCTCTGACCTATCTCCATTGAGAGGACCTGTGCTGTGCTGAGGTGGAGAACCACATGTTAATTGTGCTTTCTTATCAATAAGTAATGTTTTCATGCCACTGTGTGATGCATGGATGTCCAACTTATTAATAAATAACGTATCTGCGGAGCATATACATATATAATAGATTGTATCATGGTCATGCTACTGTATAAGTAAGCCTATTATAAGCTGAGTAATCACATTTAGTGTCAGGTTTAGACTATGTGTTGTTTTCCATGTTTATAGGCCACTGTATGCGTGGGTTCCAGGCGGCAATCTCCGTGCCTGAGCATGGAGGCCACCAGGAAGTGCATAAAGCCTGCAATTCACCGAAAATTCCAGTAGGGGGTGCTAAGTTTGGCTGCAAAAGAAATCTGCCCATTCATTTCAGTGCTAAATTTGAAAACTTCTCACTTGATTTATTACCTCAGAAAAAATTTTCAGGGACAACATTATGGTCTCAATCGCTAGTAAAAAATCTTCTTCAAGAAAATTTGATGTCAATAGTTCTAATAATGGCCCCATTTAGAAGAAAACAGAAGATAAAGAATCGTATGATTTGGGGCGTTTCTAGCTTTGATTGACAGGTCACTGACAAGGCGAGCCGTCACCAGGAGAGAAGCAGAGCGTATCCACGGCAACGTGTCAATAAAGTTATATATAACGTTATATAGATAGAAAAGAGGACGCTTACCGATTTGGTCTCATAACTTTGACCCTTTCACACTATATTTTCACTTAATGACAGTTTATTTGAACGATTTGTTCAGTAAAATGTCTTGTTCAGCGTTTGGTTGGACTAACAGACGCTCCAAGGAGTCGCTGCTCAGTTTTCTGAGGTAAGAAAGATACATTTTGTTTTTGTTTTTTTGCTAGCCAAAACTAACATCCCAGTTAATGCTCCAATTAATGCTAACATGAATTAGCAGCGGCTTCTCTCAGTCGGGTTGCCGGTGTAGAGAGGCTGTAGTCAATGTCGTCAGATCCCTCGCGCTCCGCCACAGTCCAAATATGGTCTGCTCCGCGTATCGGAAACATGATGGCGACGCAAGATGGCGACGAGTGTAACGCTGAACTCGAGGCTTCCAACGGGCAGTCCACAAACCAATGGGTGACGTCACAGTAACTACGTCCATTATTTATATACAGTCTATGGTCCTGCTGCAGAGCGGCAGGCTCGGGCCCAGCTCTGGCTCTGACCTATATCCATTGAGAGGACCTGTGCTGTGCTGAGGTGGAGAACCACATGTTAATTCTGCTTTCTATCAATAAGTAATGTTTTAATGCCACTGTGTGATGCATGGATGTCCAACTTATTAATAAATAAAGTATCTGCAGAGCATATATATATATATATAATAGATTGTATCATGGTCATGCCACTGTATAAGTAAGCCTATTATAAGCTGAGAAATCACATTTAGTGTCAGGTTTAGACTATGTGTTGTTTTCCATGTTTATAGGCCACTGTATGCGTGGGTTCTCACCGGGTACTCCGGCTTCCTCCCACAGTCCAAAAACATGCACTTAGGTTTAATTGGTGACTCTAAATTGCCCATAGCAGTGAATGAGAGCGTGATTGTCTGTCTCTATGTGTCAGCCCTGTGATTCTGGCGACCTGTCCAATGTCAGCTGGGGTCGACTCCAGTCCCCCACAACCCGAGTGTAGATAAGCGGTTAAGGATAATGAATCAATGAATGAATGTATTAAAGACAACCATCAGGGTACAACGTGCATTCATTAGATTTAAATAAGCCACATAACACCAAGGAAAACAATACAACCTTTATATTTTGAAACAAGTAAGTAAATGACTTGTACAAACCTTGTAATGCTAATGTTAGCTAGCCATGCTAATGTCATTAGCAAACATGGGTAACATTAGCTGAAATGACTACAGTAAGGTTTTTGCAGCTTGCTAGCACGCTCATCATATTTTCTGGGGGACTTGGTACCGCTGTACTAACGTTAGCTTAGTAACACAGTGATTTACAAATTTTGGTAACAATACAAAGAAACACAATGCAACGCAACAACAGGAAAAAATGCTAAAAAGCTCAACGCAATCAGCTAATGTTGACGTCAGTTTGCTAACAACATTAGCATAGCTAGGTAACGTTTTCAAACTCATAGAAATATGTAAAGGTAAGCATTACAATGTTAGTACAAGTTATTGCTGCTTAAAGCCATGTTACCTAACTTTACAAGTTACAGTTGTATTAAAATAGTTAGGTTGTAGTGTTTACCTGGGTGTTACTGGTGGCGGTCTTGTGGCTGATACAAACTGCATATTGTGATGATCACCTCTAGTGCAGACGATCTCAGATTTCACTTCCTTCTCCAGGCTTGGGCCCAAGAAGGGGTGAGTGGGCCCCAGCATGGAGCTCTGCAGCCAGACTAAAACTGAACTAATACTCGATTAACTGATGAACATTTCTTATTGCTGTTGCTATGGCTGCTTTGTCAAACTAGCTCAAATGTTTAAATTATAGCTCTGGATTCCTGCTGTATTCAATCTTACACATTACACACACACACACACACACACACACACACACACACACACGGTCCCCACCTCAGTCAGTCACTCCTCATTTCATTGCCCAGATGATTCACAAGGAAATTATATCATCTGGTGCAATGATGCAGACTCCGGAGTGTGATAGCATGTTTTATTTGGTCTGATAGGTGGCAATTAGCCACGTAATGGATGGGCAGCTGATCATACAAGGCTAATTAAACAACCATTCACGCTACAGTAATTGGGTTTTTAGTTCAGAGAGCCATCCAACCACTTTTGATTAAAGGTGCAGAAAAAATCCTGGACTGTACAGGGTGTCGCATTCATTTTTCATCATGTTTTTTCTTTTTATTTATTTTACCCTGATCCAATACTGCAGTCCCGTTTGGTTTGAATTATATGCCTCTCCCCCTTTAGGTAATCTCTGTGTTTACCTGAATGCATATTTGCTTACTTGGTGTGTTTTCTTCGAAGAAAAAGTGTGTACTTGTGAAATAACTGAAGAGCTGTGAAATGAATCAATTAGGCTGTAACCACAGATAGGTGAATGTTACTTTTTCTTCGCTTTGTTTGAATAAAAAAGAAGAAATTCTGTGCACAATGCCTGAAGGCCTTTATTTTTCATTTTCAAGATTGCATAGTGGCTATTGTGGTTTTTAAATTACAGTAGTTGCAGGATAGTGTTTTTTTTTTTGTGCAGTACAGACTCAAACTTTTAATGCACTATTCATTAATGTGCTTCTTCAGCAGATAGTGCGGTGAAGATAACCTCAGTCACTCACAGCTATGCCTCCTCTCCTTTTGGGAGGGAACCGAAAAAGACAAGAAAGCAATTATATCTCTACCACCACACTCATTTTCAGGTACTCTCTCTCTCCCTCTCTCTCTCTGTTCTCCCAGGCTGATGACAAATGGAGGAAGAGGAGCAGAGCTGCAGGTGCTGATGGTGTGTGTGATGGTGGGTGGACGGGTGGGGGGCGAGATCATGCTTCATTTCAGCTCATGTTATGGTGGAGGAGCAGCGCTGACCACAAGCACTGACAGTTTTTTGGGCTTTTAGCTGCCACTCTTCACTCCTAAAATCAGACTTAATGGCTACATTTTAGAGTGATGCAGCGGCAGGTCCTGCTCGGCTTCCTGAGATCTTTTTCTGGTTGAGCTGTGAACTTTTCCTGCCCCGCAACTGACCTTGTAACTGTCTTTTTGCCCACAGATATACACGTTTGAGGGTCACCAAAAATATGAAAAACACATTTTCTCACTTACCTCTAATGGGATCTAGGCACACATTTACAACAGTTTCAGACACATTTGACATTAAGAATGAAGAAAACTGAAATTATGATTCATTTTTGCTTTGAAGAAAGCATTATATATACCCTTGGCATTTGTTTTCACTCGAACACAGTCTACATTATTTGGTCAGTAAAATTGTAATAATTTTAGCAGCACCTACTACAAAGTTTCCTCCAAGAGTTCTCCAAATTGTTGCCACTGACTGACAATGGACGGGTAGTTTAATTAATAAGTCATATCTCTAAAAAGTTTTTTTGGTTCAGTGGTCACACAGGCTGCTATCCTTGTTTGGTTGTAGCTGTTCCTTACTCCCATCTTTGTTTTTTGGACTTCCTACATTATTACTGTGTGACTCTGAACTTTCCTTTGTGACTTTGTATTATCATCATATTTGAACACTTGATGGAGAGACAGCTAATGTTATCTAGCACTGTGTGTGCACGAGCTGCAATAACATGAACAATAAATTACTTGTAGGAGTCAGGTGACAACGTCCAGGTCTGAAAAGTGAAAAGTGTGTTAAAACTGCATTTTTTTTTAATAGCCAACAGGGGGCGACTCCACTGGTTGAAAAATAAGTCAGATTGTATAGATGTCTATGAAAAAATGACCCTAGTTCTCACTCAATTTGTTACTTCAATAAACATTTTCCTAATTATTTATAGTCTCAATTGCTCATATTAAGTATTTTCTTTTCAGCAGAGCATGATGTTCATTTTATGAATTATGGAGTAAAATAAATAATAAAGCAGGGTATGTTTTAGGGCGTGGCTACCGAATTGACAAGTTGATAACAAGGTACATGAAAGTTCATGAAAGTTAGTTTTACAATTTTGGCCAACTAAAAAATGTCTTGTTCAGCGTTCAGTTGTACTAAAAGACACGAAGGTGTCAGCTGTTCATTTTGAGTTGGGGATGGACCTTGCTAACAGCTAGCTAACACTGGTTTTAGCTGTTAATTTAGGGTCCTCCTCCCTAGCTCTAACCTCTCATCCGAGTAAGGTCACTTCTGTCTCCAGAAACCAAGATGGCAACAACAAAAATGCCAAACTAGAGGTTTGAAAATGGTAGTTCACAAACCTGCGGTAGGAATTAGTGCTGTCTGAGTGGTGTTCATTATGCTAACGGTATAACGGATAACGGTACGTTGAGCTTGTTGAAAAAAGGACAGAGAGGCCTTGTAACAACATTCAGAGACTACAGTATGTAATTTAGTCAGCTGCACACCACAAAAGTTGACAATGTGTCTCCTAGCAACACCAGCTTCAAATATCTTTTAACCATTGTCATGGGAAACACCCACACAGAGGCTTAGAGCTTAGAAGCTGTTCCCACAATTATGTCCAAATAGAGTTTTATTGTTTTTTGGAGTGAAAAAATAAAAAAAGACGGTCTCTTTGATGGAAATTAGTTGGTATGAAAACCGTTCACACTGATGTCTGTGATTCAATGAGTCCAATGAGGTCATCTTCCTGTCACGTAGTGCTTTGATTTCAGAAATAATGTGAACAAATGATATTAAGATGACTGAATAGATCAATCACTTCTGCTTCAGGGAAATTAGTAATGCCATCAATAATAATGGCAATAGCATCTGTAACAATGGTGTATGGTTGTAATAACGTCTTATGATCAAAATACCTTCCCAGGTCAAGTTTTCCAGTTGCTCATTATTGTTTTTCCCATTTTGTATGAAGGTTTTATGAACTCAACAGAGTCGCTGTGACCATTATGGACTGAGAGAGTGGTTATGGTTTGTCATTTCGTCTCCATGGCAGCTCACTCTTCTTCAAGTAAGGATGTATTGTTATGGACTGACTGTCCCTCTCACACAGTGGCAGGATATGACCATCATACTGCTCATCCTGACAACACTTTCACAACCTTGACAGAGTGTGACAGACATTCAGAGTGGAGGTGTGGCAGTACAGAGGACCACAGCTGGACAGGGTTAGTAAGAATGTGCTTACTTGCATGTATGTAACACTGTGTGTTTCTTTGTTTACGTCTTTTCAACTACCGTTAGTATGGTTGATAGCTACTTGTGAACACATTAACACAGTGTATCATGACCCTGCCCTCATCTCGAACAACAGCGACTGATGAGGGACTCATTTCTGGTTTCTTTGTCTAAGGTTTGCAAATTTCTTTTTTCTGTTTAATGTAGTTCATGTTGTTGCATTTTTAGTTGTTTGATATGAGCATCAAAGGGGAGTGTGTCATATGTTGTACAGATTTTAAATTCCTCCGAGACCAACCTATTATTATGCACCAATTAAATAAAATTGACTTGATATGACAGGTGCCAATTAGAGCATAACAGACTATAAAAATGGAGACAAACACTATATTTTTAGGGTCTTGCAGATAAAAAGAAGAGTTTAACTTCTGAAGATATCAACAGCTGAAATGCCTGTCTTTTGTAGTTGTTTGCCTCCCTAATAAAGGCATTTTACACAGAGAAGTGTCTGAAGTTTGATTTTTATACTCTATACTCTATACTATGACTTCCATGGCTCAAAAGACACAATAATTTGATTCCTCCAAGTTGACCCATTACTTAACCCCAGCTCCGATCATCAATTGTCCAATCATAGCTTTACATCTGTAACATAGCACAGCAAGCTCTGGATTTATGCGCTCAACGTGTGGTTCTAATAAGAGCAATACTCTGTATTCAAAGACTTCAAAACTCAAAAACACGAACTGAAGTTTAAGAATGGAATAAACATAGCTTCTTCTGAAATTTCATATTATTCACTACATACCAAAAATGTGTACTTTTATGTACAATAACAGCAGTAAACATCTTTTTTCGGAAACACAGAGCTGAGATGTGCACCCATGCAGCTCAGCTCTCCAGGCATTGGCAGAACCTGATTGGAAGCATCATGAACCTCTTGGGTTTTGGCGGTTTGGGGTTTTCTTAACAGTGACCAGTGTTTCCATAAAGTAATATTTCACCACAAAGTACAGTGTTTTTCGGACCATTATAACACTTAGGTTGGCCGGTTAAGTGTTTTTGCCCACCACTCAAACAAAATAAACGGGAAATATGGACAAAAAATAGTTGTGTATCCTTTACACATCTACCTGTATCCTTCAAGTGGCAACTTATCTAATCAGAATCATGCATGTGAAAAGCTATATCTGCTGTGTTTGGAGTTGACCAAGCGGGAGGTAGTTTAAACTGTTGTAGCCTGCAGCCGTGCAGAGCCAGAGGGCTGTTTACTGTTTACATTGAAGATCTCTAAAAGCAAACGTAATCGGACTCATTGTGGACTAGTAACCCCAACCCCAATTTTGTTAAATGTTGGGAAAGAGCAAAGGAAATTACAATCTATCTGCTGCTGTATCGAGAGAACTAACATTCACAGCATGGCAATTCACACACAGGTGTGGTGCATTCAATCGCGTCAGAACAGCTATGGTACGTTCAAGAGCGCGGGACATATGAAAAACTACAGAGAAACAAGTTATTACTGAATGGAGCTTAGTTAAATAAACAAGTAAGCAAAACATCAGCGGGGGCTTTCTGACAACAACAAACCTCAAACAATTTGTTTATTTTGGGTCTTGCATACCTGCAAAAACACTCGGGACTGTAAAGTAGTTCCCTGTGTCATTTTATATTTTTATACATTTGTTGTACTGTTGAGTAAAAAAGTTTTTAAATTTTTCTATGTTCATCCTATTTAATTTGCTTTGTTATTTACTTCATATGATAATAAAATATTGCAATCTCCAATTTCTTTAGTTTTCATTACAGATGCTTTAAAACTTGCAGATTAAAAACAATGTAATGATAGTGATAATAATCGAGATCAGACGAGATGAAAAAATATATCCTGATAATTTTGAGCTGTCATTGACATGTGTGTGTCAGCCGTTATGTTTTTTGAAATGATGAAAAGTACAGATGTGGAAATACATTTCATAATGAATTAAATGCCAATACCATTTTTGACTAAGACATGTAACTTAAGCCTCAGTATTTAACATTATATTATGTATGTTGCCATCATCAATACATTTAAGATACTTTATGAGAGTTTTTGTTTTAAAACCAGCTGGAAACATGAAACAGTCAGCCTAAAACAGAGTTTTCAAACAACTCGTTAGCATTAGCTTACTCCAGCTAGCTGCAGCTGGCAGGATTTGCTTGCAACACTTTAAACATAATTTAAGCGGACAAATTTCACGGTTGTTGGTCAGAAATGAGAATCCTGATTTTGTTTTCTTGTGCGTGAAATTGAAGAAACATACAGAACATTGAGAAAGAGCTGAATTTTAAGGTGTAAATCTGTTGTCATTGTCACTTTAAACAGCAGACAATTCACTGGCTTTCTCATCATGAATCTTGAACGTTACTATACTTGTAGTTTTATGTACATTCAGCCCATGACTGAGTTAACAATGTCTTTGTCTGTCAGTAATATTTATCATGTTTTCTGGCATCTTTGCAAGCAGGAGAAGATGTTTGTTGAACTGCAGAACAGAAAAAACACACATCATCTATCCGAGCCGTTCGTTATTAGAAACACAAGGAGATACAAGATATCATACACTTGTACATGTAACACGAGCTGATGGCTTTTCATATCTGACAGCGCAATGATATTGTGCTCCTCTTAGCTCAGAGACAGACGGCTGGAAGACTGCCTCTCTTCTTGAAAGGATTTAGGAAAGCTGAAACAATGACTAAATTAAAGCGATATTGTCTTTCTCTCTCTCTTTCTCTCTCACTCTTCCGCTCACTCCTTTCTCATCTCTCTCTTTCCCCTCTCTCATCTTTCAATCTCTGTCTCTCTGTTTTTCTGATTGATACACCCATTTCACGAAGATTTCACGCTTGAGAAATCCCAAATGGGTCTCCTCTCATGACAAACAGATCAATTTTTATAGACTTGAAAGTTGCTGGTCTTGAAAATTGTTTGACTATCTTCAAGACGCTGCAGAGTTTTGTGGCGGCGGCGGCCTCTCTCTCTCTCTCTCTCTCTCTTTCTCTCTCTCTCTCTCTATCTGGGCTCCCTCTGAGTCATGGGCCTCGTATGCTGTTGTTGTGTCGGTGTCGTAAACCATTTATGAAGTTGCTAATATTCATCGCCTCACAGATATATTTCGCGCAATCGTTCACGCTCAAATGAATTTGCAAAGGTGAACTAGCGAATGTGTCAACGGGGGTAAAATGCTGCATTTTGAGGAGTCTGAAACATTGTTAAATATGCTGACACAAAGACCTGCATGACATGCTTTATGGTCTGCAGCCTCGTAATGTAAACAGCAGGTGGCTGAGCCTCTGAGCACCGTGGCTGCTACTGCAAAAAATAAATAAAAAAGATGCTTCTAAGAGATCCACCTGCCTCTTTGAGATACCATTGGCAGCCTGGAGTCACACTTTAGTCTGCTAGCATATGCACACACACATCCACAGACCCGAACCCACACGCACTGCACAGAAACACACGAAATATGACCACGAGAAACGCATGCACGAGCGTGTCAGCGAGCACACCCAGAAACAATGTAATTAAAATGCTTGTGTCTCCACCTGCTGTGATATTCTTTAGAGCGGGTTTTCACAGTGAGCAGAGCAGTCATGTCTCTATGAAAAACGCTTTGATCACAGCAGGGATCTGTGCGGTGGCGAGGTGAGCAGCACATTTACATCTCATTCACAGAGTACACGGCAAGGTGAACCTGCTCCTCTCTGCATGTGTGTGTGTGCATGTGTGTCTGTAGCAAAGCCAACAGGTTTTTGGAAGCGCTTGACTTAATGCATGTATGCCTATGGGTACAGGCAGGTAAAAGTTCCCCTTCCAGCAGGCCTTATAGAATATGAAGCTATTGTTTTTCTCTGCCGTCTTCCTTAAGTTTTATCGGATGGTTATTTTTTTGCGAGCAGAGTAGTTTGTGTAGAGTTGGCACTTTCTGCTGCTGCACTGGTGCCAAAATTTCCTACTACTCCAGACTGCATACTCAGTTGTTTTTCTGATCAAAAAAGTACCCTGTAGAAAAAAAGCCCCAGATTATATATAGGCTCAAATGACTTACCTGATGTAAATATTAACAGCTTAATGAATAAAATATGAAAATAGTTGTAGAGGAAAGCTAATATTTTTACAGTATCTTACTCAATGGCATTTTTGTGCCCTTGTTATTTAACTCAAGGCATCTCAAAGAAAAAACATCTTGATCCGACTCCACCTGTGTGCACAAGACCGAGGCAAAGTGTGTTTTCGTGCGAGTGACTGTTTGCCGAATGTGAGCAAACCCCAATTTTCAGCGCTGTAATTCTCCATCTGTCTGACTAACAGGACTTTCTGACACTAGAGGCCTTGAGTGTGTGTGTGTGTGTGCGTGTACTACGGGTGACATCATTTACAAGTCCACTAAATCCAGAGCGGGCAGCCACATAAGCAGCCAGAATGGTGGATTGTGCTCCAGAGAGCAATGACTCGTAACACCTGATGGGGGGGGACAGTAGGTGGAAGGACAAGTTGAGCCTGATTTACTTCTCAGTTAACAGTGGAGCCACGCTGCCTGCCCAGATGGTAACATCAGTCCTCAGTTCATGCTTTGGTCTTGTTTGTGTAAGCATGGATTCTTTTGCATTTATCTCAGGAAAAAGCAGAACATAAATTTAAAAAAAGAGGTGAAATAGAAGAAAAAGAGGGAGTGAAAGATGAAAAACCTGTCAGTTAACTGGCCAACACATCCTCTTACAATCTGCTGATGATTTTTAATGAACTAAGGCCAAAACAGTTTGTATTGGGGTGTGTGGCTCAGTTCAGACCTTTATTTTCGAGCCATAATTTGTGTTTGAGCCAATTAGTGCTCTTGGCATAAATAGGAACAAATCTTTGGTGCCTCGGGTGCTACCTGGAAGCACATACAGTTTTTGACCACACACACACACACACACACACACACACACACACACACTCTCACACCACTAACCAGTCATAAACAAGCCACAGTTTGTATGGAGAAACAAAGAAGAAATGAAATAAATAAATGCAACCAATGGTTTTAATTGCAAATATGACTTCGACTTTCATTGATCAAAAAAGGTAAAAAGTTTGTCAATTATTCTACCTGTGGTACAGCACCTCACGGGCTTAAAGTTTGGGCTTAGCCTGGTCTCAGAACTGTTTCTTCATTTGATATCTTACTAAATATGATTATTCCATTTAACTGTGTGATATGGTTGCACGGTTGCTCTTCCATGTGCTTATCATCGTGAAATAGAACTACTTGGTTAGGTTTAGAAAAAAAGATTAGGGCATAATACAGTGATACCTGCCATCTTACTATCTTGCTATGGTGATCGCAAGATGATAAGATGGCAGCCAGAGTACACAGTAGATGAAGAGCGAAGCCCCCGACCCCAATGATAGTACAAGACGAGCTGTCAATCATGACATTACACCCATGTTTTATAGAATCAAATAACTAATTTACCCCGAACTTCAGAGAATTGAACAAACATCAGTGTGATAGAACTACCTAAAATCACATAAACATGTTTGGGAAAAAAATTATTTGATTTGACTTTGGCTGATGTCCCATCCGCTAACATAGAGGAATGGGGTTTATGACTTATATTGCAGCCAGCCACCAGGGGGCGAATGAGATGTTTTGGCCTCACTTATGAGGAGCCCTCAGATAGTCAATCTTTATATACAGTCCATGGTAGTGAATCAGAATATGACGTAGTACTTATTGACATAGTTCTGTAGTTATGTTCGGAAGTTTACTTGCAAGTTAACTTTTGTACGTAACTTAAAATAGCACTGTTGGCTTTTGGTTTTCAGTGGAGAAATAAACATCAGTCTCCTGGATCAAAGTCCTATGTTTTTTCACTTATCCATCAACCCTGATCTCTTCCTTTCACAGGCTTTGTCGCTCTTTATACTGTAGTACGTCATCCTCCTTTGCTCCTGTCCTAGATACTAGGGCCTCTAGAGGATAAGTGTGTTATATACAAATTATAGTGCATTACTTTTGTAGGTATAAGTACGAACAGTGAATGAGAACAGCCTGAATTAGTTAAATGAATTAGAAAGTTATAATGCAGTTTAACCTGGCAGAAGAAGCAGGTGCAAAGCCCCGTGGTGGCCGTCTGCAGCCATCCAGGTCTAATCAGACCACGTAATGATGCACTGCTCAGTTTGTCCAGTCCCAGACGGGGCTGAAAACAGGTGAGTCTGATTAATCAGGATGCAGCTACACAGCTCTGGTAAACACCAAGCAGACAAAATTCATATATCACTGTATGATTGTTCTCAGCTGGACAGGATGGAGCTTATTCACGTTAATCATTTCTGAAATATGTCCTTATTAGCATGCAAGGATTAAAATCTCTTCAAAAAGTTTTGTGGTTGTGGAGCGTTTTTGTCTTTTGTTTTGAAGTGCTGCTTTTAAAGTGTAACTCTGGAATATTTCCGATAATATTTTCCCATCATGCAAGCTGGTTCTGACAAAAATCTCATCAACTGCTTCACAAGCCACTGACATCCAATACTGTCCTTCAAGGCCAAAGGCGCAGCAAAAGTCACACCAATGTTATCTTTTCACCACAGTTTTTTCTCACATTGTAATGAAATACATACGGAATCAAGCTGAAGTTATTTTTAAATCAAGCACGTCTCCCAGGCTGACAGCCTACATGGCATATCAACAGTGTTTTGTTTTAAAAATATTTCTCGGTTTATCCGCAAGCTGACAAGAGCTGAGGCTCTGGTCAATGGTCACAGGCATATCTCATTACAGAGCTAATATCGATATGTTTAGGAGACGTGCTTTCTGATTGATTTTGTGCTGTATTGGAGAGATGTGCACACAGGCATGCCAGGCTAAAGGCAGGTAAATGACAATGATTTGGTCCGAATCGATTGGTGTGATGGAGAAAGGTGGGAAATAGGGAACAGGTCGAAAATGTCAGGAATCAGAGTTTTTCTTCCCTTTTCGCAAATGCAAATAATGGATGGGATACTATACATCACTACTACTTTGTATGCATTTTAGCCACCTCAGTATCACTCCATTTTTCACAGAAACACAAACCAAGCCTGACTTTCTTATGCCAAGAATGAGACAGTTGAGGATTAGACACAGGAAATTAAGCAACCTGTCACACATCTAATTTCCTGGTGGGGTGCTATGTGTCTGTTCATTTGGAAATGTGCATAATTTTCTTTTCCGGTTAAGGACTAATGGCATATGCCAACAACAAAAAACTGTTTGGGAAAAAAGAAAGGCAATGAAGTACAACCTATTTTCTTAAAGCTACTATGTGAAGCAATTCACATGTAATTAATGTAATCTAAACAGATTGTAACATAAAAACATAAAAACTGAGACCATCCCTTACTTTCCTGTCTGCATAAAATAATAATAATAATAATAATAATAATACATTTAATTTATATAGCGCTTTTCCAGACACTCAAAGACGCTTAACATGCAATAGACATATACATAAACATACATACAGCAAACTTCGGATGGAGAAGCGGCGAAACAAACAGCGCGAGCGTCCTCTCACATCCGAAAAAAGAGATATAGCATAACATGAGGAGAGGGGAGGAGACACATAAGCACATAATACACTTTACAACATGAAAAAACGTATGACATGCCACAGGGGAGGGGAGTGGGGGGTACAGCCTGAGGACTTATTTCTATAAAAAAGACTTAATGTGCCTCCCTTCAGTTCCCATCCAGCGCAGCAGTGGCCAAGATTAGCTTGTTTGCTAACACTATTGCTAGCAAATACTATCTGAGTAGACATGTCAGCTGACTAGCTTGCCAAATTACTTACTAAGCAACTGATAACTGATGATATTAACCGAATTATTTTCTCAATTTTAGCCATCAGTACATTATATAATGGTAAAGCAAAGTTGTATTAGTAACAGTTGCTTTCTACTAGCCAAGAGTGATGCAGAGCAGGAGTGGCCAACTAGCTGTAACTGTAATCTAAACTAAGCTAAAATAAGATTAGCCAGCTAGCTGTAAATTGGTTCATTACATTAGCCGACTTGCCACTTTGCAAATGGCAAACTAATTTTGATTGAATTAACCCTAAGCCTATATATGATTGTAATTTATTTTTTAAGCATCCTATCATTAAGTAGGTATTGTGTTTGTTTTGTGCATGTACAAAAGGACACACATGAACATGGTAAATTCATGCTGATCAAAATTTGGTGGCATTGCGCCAACAAAGGCAGTAAAGAAGAAGACTACTAGCAAGCAAACATGAATGAAATTAAATTGTTGAATTTATGCTACAAAACCACTGATCTAGGTTTATGGTAAAAAAAAAAACAACTTCCTGGTGAGTCGTTATAAAAGACAAGTAAATAAATGTACGTAAATGCTGGAAGTGAAGTAGTTACAGGGTGACGTGAGCCACGTAAAAACGTAAGTTACGTAAAAAAAAGTCATTTACTTGTGTTTTCACATGGGACATGTACCCCGTTCTCCTGGGAAAAAGTCGAGATTGTACAACCCATCCACCCTAAAGTAACATCCGCCATTTAATTCCTAATACGTCAGTGAGATGGCTGCGAGAGGACAGTTTAAAATGTAAATATAAGTCATATTTTGTTGCCTGTACAAACGCCCTATATTGTTGTTTTTGAGGGGAGACCAGTCTCGTACAACAGATATGTAACATTAAAAACACTCTAACCATCTCTATAGATGAAGATAGTGTGTTGCCACAGTTGTCAAAATATAAAGTATATATTAATATAAAGTAATCTATCTATCTATCTATCTATCTATCTATCTATCTATCTGTCTATCTATCTATCTATCTATCTATCTATCTATCTATCTATCTATCTATCTACCTTCCTAGCATGAATTACTAGGTTTAATTTGATCCAAAACTTATTTAAACACAAAACATACTTAAATATGCAAGTTTACTGTGAAAACTAACCTCATGTCTCTTTGGGGGCTAAAATATGAAACACTGAACTCTTTAACGTTATCTTTACAGTTTAATCTCACTTGAGTAAGTTTACCGATCGACAGGATCAAGTCTGTTTTCGTCCTTTCAAAATAAAAGCATCCATTATCAAAGCAGGCTTTTGCACAACAGTACTGTATAAACATCTTTAATTTTGCCCATGTATGCATGTTTTTATATATACTGGACTATGTATTTCTCCAACTGCGATTAATCGATTAATCGATCGTTAACGTTATAGATGCTGGAGTTGGCAGGTTTCTTCCAAATGCCCATTATCTATCTATCTATCTATCTATCTATCTATCTATCTATCTATCTATCCATCCATCCATCCATCCATCCATCCATCCATCCATCCATCCATCCATCCATCCATCTCCCTACTTTTACCTCTATGTGTGCCGGCTGTGCTGTGGTGATTGGTGGTGGGGTCGCCAATATTCCGACAAGAGAAAGAAGATGAAGAGCATCCCAGGGGGACGAGCAGCAGCATTCATGATCCCCATCACCTCAACCTTGATGCAAAGCATATTTCTCCGGTTTGAGGCCTGGAAAGAAAAAGAAACAGAAGGTTGTGACACAGGTAAGATGAAGAATATGTATAGAACTGGTGGGAATTGTTTTTTGTTTTTTTTACAGTCAATTTTCTACGAAAAAAATATATTTCCATGGGTTGCATCACCCTGTATCTACAGCGGCAGTGACATCTCTATATAACTATATTTACATCACTGTGTGCGCTGGCTTTAGATGAAAATGTCAAATTGGTTGTTGAGATTAGCATCAAGTCAAAATTACATGAAAGTAAGATTTTGGGGAAAAATAGCCCTTTAAGCTTTTTATAAATCCTCTCTGCATTGTTCATACATGGATATTATCATTGTGCAGATATGACTGCTCTCCATTTTCCAACGATTTTCTGTCCACGCCGGTGCATAACACGCCTTCCATTATCTCCTGAAACTCAAGAGCTCGACCATAAACGACAATTTCGCCGATCAATACGGTAATTTCATACAGGAATATACAAGGAGTTACAAATGGGGTTACGGGGGGGGGGCAATGTCACATTTTATCCCCAAGACACAGGGGATAAAAGCAGACAGCACAAGATCTGTCTGGCGGCGGCGAGTATCAGCAGGAAAATGGACAACTGGACACTTTTATCTGCTGGCTTTGATGTCGGCGAGGAGGCTGATGGAAGTTCAAGGACGACTACGACGCAATGGGAGAGCAGGCGGCCGAGGAGGAGGGTGGGGTTGATGCATGGAGCAGGTGAGGGAGGAGAAAAAAAAAGGGATGTGCATGAAACATAATGCTGAGAGTGAGAAAGGAAGAGACAGGTGCCTCAGCAGCGACTGGTCTTTAAACATTTACCTGTGCCTGCCTATGCTGAGGGGAGAAATGGCTGTTTGATTCCATTACACTTCTATTACAGCTGTAGTTAATGGCTGTGTCACAGTCTATTAACTGCATTCATCTTTGCCTGTGATATATAACAGGACATCAGCGTTGAACAAAGACAGATGACTGTGGCTCCCTGCTTCGCACGTTACAACTCATACCTTATTTCCATGCACGGGATGAGGTGGAGGACACACACACACACACATACACACACACGTAGGGCACAGTGGAAACATGCGGAGGCTAAATTCTAATAAACTGTACAGTGACATTCATCTTTCTGCCTTCTCCACACTAACGCAGCAGTGACAGCCAGCAGTCTAGTGTGATAAACGGGCCCGGGAAGAGGTGGTTTTAATCTAAATGTGTCGATATCTGTGGGATCACAACACATGACTGTAAGCATATATTCAGCTCTGACAGAGATAACATGAACAGGAAAGATATACAGTATACAACAGATGGCGTGTTAGCAAACATACATGTATCTGGGGCTTCATTCACAATTCAGTTCCACACTCATATCTGACGGCTCGAATGACTGATCTGTACAACAACTTACTTCATATGATGTTGAAAGGTTATAGAAAAAATGTGTGCAGATAGGTTTTTTTCCCTCTTGCTTGTTTGCAATCATATGATTTTTATGACACACCAGCGCCAGATGGAGAGCAGGCAGTGATAAATACATATGCTGCGTGAATTGGTAATAGAGGAAAGTGACGACATAACAGGGTTGGTGCACCTGCACGCAGAAGGTAACATCATAAACTTATATTAGAGATTGATATAAAATGAAGAAAAGAGAATTTTCCCACAACTTGGACTGATTTGCCCAGTACCAATACAATCTTCATTACAATTTTTTTTTCTAGTCTAGAGGACTAGAAATATTTTTGAGTAGAGCCTGAGCGATATGGGATATTTGAGTCGGATGCTGATACAGATTTTAGAGGGGGGAAATTCATAGATAACCGATATGGTGGCTGATATAGCCATTTTTTGAGCTGGAATGAAAATAGACTTTTTTTTATGTGGCTTGTGCACCGATTTTTCAACACTCAAATGTAGCCAAAGGGCTACAGCTTTTATAGTACAATAGTTATATAATAATTTGATATTGGCTCGCGGGCCAAATAAAACTACACTGTGGGCCAAATTTGGCCCACGGGCCAGAGTTTGACACCCCTGGAGTAAGTGATCTCCAGTCCACTCTGAGCAACAAGAAGTGATGTGGTATTTGCTTATTGCTATGGTTTTCAATCCGAGTTATAGAAATCAGTCCCACTTACTTTTTAGTGCACTATATTTACTGTCTGCTATTTTAGTGCCCTAAAAACCCCACTAAAGCAATGAAAAATGAGTGTCCAATCCACAGCATATACACCGTTTTCTGCAATCACTGTCACATTTAACAAATGACGCAAAAAGATGATAATCCATAAATGTCCAATATCTCAATTTACTGCACAGTATAGACTATTGTCTTATTATACAGGGACTTCTTGAGTGAAAAGAGAGATATAGGTTTATATTTCCAATAAGGAATTGAAAAACTCCATGCTATTTTTTCCTATTCACACTGATCATAAAACATCCAATCTGCAGTAAATCTGTGAAGAAAAAAAAATCTCCGCAGACTCCACATATCTGAATTTGTATGAGACAAAGGCAGACATGGATAAAGAGCTCCTTGCACGTTTAGTTAATTTCATAAGGGGATTATACACGGTCTCAGCAGTGCCTTCAAATGAGCCGCACTGAGATGAGGCTCTACTCCCTGCTGGCTCCCGCTACCCAGCATTAACCTATTTAGGGCAGCTTTTAGGCCTCTCCATCGCTCCTATACTCTTTCACAATTTATGAGGCCTAATCAATACGGAGTGGAGCACCTACATGAGAAATGGTTGAGAGGAAACCGCGAGAGCACATCAAAAAGAGGCCCCCCTTTTTCCTGCAAGAGATACCACTCTCCAAATTAATATAACCTAATACACAACATGGAGAGCCCAGACCCCACAATAAAGGACAGGGCCCAGAGGCTAATACCCTGTTAGAGCGGTTTTATTTTACCCTTCCTCTTTCCTGCCTTCGTCTACACCCCCCTCATAAAGCTTTATCAAAAGCTAATTATGCTCAAAAACAATGAAATAACTCACAGGACGGCAGCCTGTACGGAGCTTATTGTATGAGCCTCTTGGCAAGAGTACCCCACAAAAATTATATTGTCACTTACCTATTAATGAAGACAAGTTTGCAGGCACTCTTTGGTCCATTTTAATTTATATTAATTCTCTGTCAGCCCTCGTTATGGGCATTATTAAACCGCATCCGGAAGCAAAACAAGGCTTTTGACCCGAGCAGGAGTTGGAATAAATCTCTCTCATCATATCATTTAGCGGCTGTGAGCAGACAAAATACCTTAACAAACAACCTGGCAGAGGCAGGGATGTGAGGAGAATTTAGACGAGCTAGCAGAGTTTGGAATATATTTAAAAGTCTCTGTGCTAACTATTCAGATTCAAAGTACAGATCCAAAGCAAAGAATAAAGGAGGATACAAAACTGTGGCACTGTACCGACCTTGCCTGATGAAAGACTGTTTCACAGCAGACTTTTACACACATTAGGAAAAACTGCTGAAAAGAATCAAAATAATTATGGCTCAAATTTGAGTCATAGTCATGCTGTGACACTCCGATAGACACTGTTATGTCATTAGTTATTAATATACCTGTGCTTTTCATACTATGACAAGTCAAACTGGCTGCTGTGAAAAAGGTCAATCAGACTTCAATGTCACTTTTTGTTTGACTTCATTTACCGTAAGGCTAAATTTTCAAACTGAGCAGAACGTTAGCCAGGAGGAGGAGATTTTAAATAACATTATATTTTGAGATTATGGCTGACACTGCGGCAGGATCAGCAAAGAGAAAAAGAAAATAACTGATCAAAGAACAAAAAAGGCTGATAGAGCACTGGAAAACAGAATACACGAGTCAGTCATTTAACAGATTGAGAGAATTGCAAAAATGATCCTGAGTTGTCCCTCTTCATTGTAGACAGGTACAGTACAGGCCAAAAGGTTGGACACACACCTTCTCATTCAATGCATTTTCTTTATTTTCATGACTATTTACATTGTAGATTCATCAAAACTATTAATGAACACATATGGAATTATGTACTTAACAAAAAAGTGTGAAATAACTGAAAACATGTCTTGTATTTTAGATTCCTCAAAGTAGCCACCCTTTGCTTACTAGAATATAAGACATGTTTTCAGTTATTTCACACTTTTTTGTTAAGTACATAATTCCACATGTGTTCATTAATAGTTTTGATGAATCTACAATGTAAATAGTCATGAAAATAAAGGAAACGCATTGAATGAGAAGGTGTGTCCAAACTTTTGGCCTGTACTGTACCTGTCTATAACTGGCTTCTCATTTAGCATTCATGTTGACCTTGCTACTGAGCTATGTCTCGCTGTCTGCTGATTATTATGAATGTTAGCTGATAACAGTGGACCCGGGTTCGAATCCAGCCCTAGGTCCCTTTGCTGCATGTCTCCCCCTTTCACTCTCTCTGTCACTATCTTTTAAAGAACCTGGTCTCACAAGAATCTGTGAAATAGCCATGGATTTCGCTTAACTCCAAATCCGTGGAATAGCCACGGAATAACTCAAATTTCCGTGAAAATCCGCTTCCGTGAATTTCCACTTAAATCTGGGAGAAGTTATGTGGAAGTGATGCAACTAGCTGACTAGCTGATACTGACCTTTAAAAAAAAAAAAAAAAATTAACATCCCCCATAACATCTTTGGTGGTAAATACCCCGGTGTCTGAACATAATCATACATAATTTATGTGTATCTGAACTTGTCGCTGCTATTAAAGTGTCAAGTCAGGTTTTACAAAAAAAAAACACAAAGTCATCACAGAAGTGACAGACAGCCTCAGTCAACCACAATGCAGTGCAACCACAGGTCGTGTTGAATTTTTAATAAATGATATACAATAACCTGCTGTTCTGCTCTTACTGTGCTGTCACAATTCCCCCGTCTGCACCTCCTGCGCTAAAGTATCAGCGCCGATCTATTTTAAGAAAGCCTGATCACTAATGTTGTTGAAGAGAAGGTCGTGGATAACGTCCACACCAGGAACTCTGCATCACAACACCGACTCTAATAGAATTAATGGGCAGCGATCGGCTAATGAGGCTGAAACTGCACCATTCCAGTCGATTTAACCAAGCGGCCGGCCCTCCGTTTGCATTGCGATCACGTAAAGTACAAAAATATACCTCACAGCTCTTCATGTACTGTACGTTCTCCAAAGCTCCAGGTTTTCACTTTGAAGTTCACTGGACAGTAACTGCAATTTCATCAGCAGATCCTGTGCCCCTAACCAAGACATACCCTCAATCCTCTAGTGTCCACAGTTGTCTTTCTGGCAGCCATGTTTGCCCCCCCACACCCTCCACCCTCCAACCTCCACCCACTCCAGGAAGAGGGACCTATTGTTAAATGATCCATTCATTCTGTGTGGCTCGGCTGGCTCATCCAGAGCCTCTGGTCAGTGGAGAGTGGCTAATCTGCCATGCTGTCTGTGTTTTTAGGGCTCTAACAGCACTGACTGGCTGTTAATTGTATTCCCTACACAGCAGCCTACTAACCTGTCTGTCTGTCTGCTCAACTGACCACCTGTCTGAACACCTGATCGTGTCTAACTGCCTGTCTGACTGCATCAGTATCAGATTTAGGAGGTGCCCGCCCTGTGCACGACTACCTGTCTACCACCATGTCAGATCATTTGACTTCTCGACTTCTTGACTCGTATCAGTAGCCGTCTGTGGCTCAATCACACACAATCCCATCAAGAGACAGAAAGGAAAATACAGATTAAAGCGACAGCTGTCATTGACAGTGGTTTTATTTTTGGAAAATGATAAACACAACTAGGGCTGGGCGATATATCGATATAAAAGTTATATTGATATATCTTTAAATGTGATATAGAATTAGACCATATCGCATATATATCGATATAGTTCATTTTTTTTCTTTTGAAAAAAATATATAAATGCTGCCCTTAATAGGGTTTGTCATATTTATACTGAAGACATTTTTATTTGTTCAGGCTTTTGATTAATTGTTTCGGGACTGCTATGGTTGTTTAAATTGCTGTTGTTTTGGTCTTTTAAAACTTGTATGTACATTTTTATGTTATGTGTATGATTTTTATGTGAAGCACTTTGTGACTTCTGTCTGTGAAAGGTGCTATTTAAATAAAGTTTACTTACTTACTTACTTACTTACTTACTTATTTAGTTATTTTGTAATGTTCGTTTGAATAGCCTATTTTTATTTCATAGGCTGTTTTTATTTAAGATATTATTTTTTTATGGAGCTTTGATTTTTTTTTAAATGCACTCCTGTTGTTATACAGTATTTATGTTCACTTAAATAAACAGTTTCAATAAAACTTTGACTTTGACTGAACACTTGCTCTCACTTTGCGATAAAAATATCGGGATACATATCGTATATAGATATTCAGCCTAAATATATCGGGATACGACTTTTGGTCCATATCACCCAGCCCTAAACAACCTGCCATCTGGAATAAATGGTGAGAATTAAGCAGTACAGTAAAATGAACATCCGGCAGAGCATCTCTGTCAAATAATTTCTTTCAAACTTTTTGCCCTTCAAACCAAAGTTATCAGCTACTTTACTGCAGATGTGACTGGACATTCAAGGTGAAAAGCTCAGTGCCACTGTGATAAACAGAGCGAGGGGAAACTGGCCACAGCTAGCGCCGAAATGGATCTCTCGCCGGGGAAAAAATTGCATGTGGTGCATTATTATTATTTTTTTATTAGGTTAAAAAATGCTTTGTAAAGCATTTATTGCAGCAAGAGGGAATAGCAGATGAATTTCTCACTGGGATAATGTGCAGCAGAGCTTCTTACTCTGCATGCCGTCTCTATAAATATTCAGACCCACGGTCCAGGGGTCATGTTGGGCGAAAGGAAAGCAGTGGTTATTCAAACAGTGTTTTGCTGGTGTGTTGCAAAAGGTTGATACAGGTCATGTTGACTCAATGACCCTACAGCCCGCCTCTCTTCCTCTGTACATAATATTTTATGTTTATATATTTATTTTTCTCTCCTCTCATTTCCAAACCTTCCTTCTTTGTATCTATCTCAACTTTTACTTTCTCATCATTGTTCCCTATTTTACTGCATTTCTTTCCTTCCTGTCATCCTTCTATTCCTCTTTCTGTATTACATTCCTTCTATCTCTTTATATTCAAAGTGTAAGAAACAATACTTACACAAAGCAAACTACATGACATTACATTACATTACATGTCATTTAGCAGACGCTTTTGTCCAAAGCGACTTACAATAAGTGCATTCAACCTGATGGTACTAGACATAGACCATAGGAATCAAGTAAGTACATAACTTTAAGAGCTAACTGTCATCGCTACAGGAGTGCTATATGTTAAAGAAGAAAATAATTTTAATATATATGTTAGGTGACCATGGCTTAACCGGGGTATTGTTGGAAGAGAACTGTAAATAATTATTTGCATTCTCCTCTCTGTCTTTTGTGTCCACACATTTCACTGCAAGTTATAGAGAGGAAACAAAATGACATATTTTTGCAGGCTAGTCCGGAAGTTAGCATCGTTATGGCGTCTAATCAGAATTCACCTATGGGATTGTTGCATTGGATTTTGGATAATTGCAGAAAATAATCTCTGTAGCAACACGTTTCTGATGCTGATGTGTTTAGTTCAGCAGGATAATCTTCACAAATAAACACCACTTTTATGATGTTTGAAGCGTTAATGCAGCCAACAGAAGTAAAAAGCTAGCGTTATGCTAAAGCGAACTACTCCACAGTTGCATGACTTGAACATCACTTCCATTATGCTTCAGACGCTCTCCGACAAGCTAACCAACAGTTACTGTAGCCTATAGCCTGGGTATACCCAGACTGCCTTGCGCGCTCGATTTAATTTCAAACTGCCAAGGGGTTTGGAAACCAGGGAGGTTTCTTAGCCCTGTTTTAGGGATCCAATCACAGAACGGGGAGGGACGGCAAGACGATGACGTGTACTACCCGGCAGACGGAAGCTTGTAGTTTTCTTACGGATCCAACATGGCTGCAGCAGACGTGAAACTCTCTTTAGCTGTAGATGGTGTTTTAAATAGTTTAGAGTGAAAGTTGAAAGGCGAAAGGTCTCTCGGCGGCTCCGCTGTCCCCCGGCTCGTAGCAAGATCACCGGCGTTACGGTACCGGGGCTAATAGCGGTAGCGCTACGCTACCGTTACGGCATTAGCGGTAGCTATTAGCCCCGCTATTGTAACGCCGGTGATCTCGCTACGAGCCAGGGGACAGCGGGGCCGCCGAGAGACCCGCAGCAGCTTGTTTATTGCCCATAAAATCAGTGGATGTGTGTGGCTGAATGACATGAGGGGGAATAAAGCGTGAAAATAAATAATCTTGCAGAAAGCGAGAACTGGAGAAGCAAAGCAGCAAGCAACACTCTCTCACAGACACACACACAACAAACATAAATTTCTGTAGCTCTACTACGTCATCTGGTATAACTGATCTGATTGGCTAAGAGCTACCTACAGACGCTTTTGATAGACAGTCTAAGCGCCCAATAAACAACTCCGGAGGATCGTAAACCACACCTCCTCTACGGAGAAATGAACGGCTGGTTCCCAGACCACATCTCATTTGAGATTAGTCTGGTGTTAGCCAGGCTATGTAGCCTAATAAATTTGCAAGAGTGTGCAAGAGCTCTGAAAAACACGACTAGAGGCTGTGAGGCGGACTAGTGAGAGAGTTCCTGGCGTGATGACATTTAATGTCCCTGACAACCACTGTAGTCTCATTTAGCCACTTGTTAGCAACCTTCAAAATTCAAAAGTGGGTTTTTTTTTACTAATGTATTATATATTGGTATATTATACCAAAAGCCCATTCAAATTCCTCATTAAGTTTGAGAGGAGAGACCCCAGGGTGTTAAAATGCTAACTTACTTCCTGATTTAAGAACTCATTCCTGTAGCGTCCTTGTGCCAAAACAAGCATCCAATTTGTTTGATATTGGTGCTTCAGGGACTTTGGAAAAACTTTATATCAAAAGGCTTTTACGTCATAGATCCACAACATGATTATGTCCAGTTTCTCAGAATCTGCTGCTGACCGTACATCCCTCCTCTTTCCATTCCTTCCTACCTCTGTCCTTTGTCCCTCCCTCACTCAGCTTTTTTTTCCTCCCTCCATCTCCTCCATCTCCCATCTGAAAGCCCCCTTCCGTTCAATTAGCCATCTGCTAGCTTGGCCGGCAGCAGCAGAAGCGGTGTGACCGGCCACTTTGATGGTGCGACCCCGGGGATCGGGACAGGTGAGTGGGCCGCAATCAGCCACTTTGATTACTCCCTTAACCACTGCAGAGCAACCAATTTACCACAGGGTTACCACTGAACCTATTAACCTGTTAGCGTGCACAGCCACCAGCAAGGAAATTGGATGCTGGAGGAAGGATGTAATGTGGTGTTTTCTAATGGAAATCATGTCATGTGTGCCCTTCAGGTGGTGCAAAATAAGATCTAGAGGTGGTGTGTGCACGCACATGGAACATCAAAGTTGTAATCAGGAACATAAAAGAGATAACTGGTACTTCTGTCTCTTTCGCTCTCACATCCTCACATTCAATTTTCAGTTTCTGTTACTGATAGTGTTTTTCAGTTATCCATTGGATCACGGCCTCTTTTCACATAATGGGAAACACATTAAGTCACATGGAAATATCTCAGCAGAGAGTTTACCTCCATGTGAGTGTGTGATAACAAGGTCAGCAAGAACAGGCAGCAATTAGCTGCTAGTAGGCCCCACAGATTATACCGTTAATTATTTCTTCCTCTGCACTCTTTTAATATACACGTTTTTTCACCATTTGGGGAATGATTTGAATGTTCTAAACTAATTATGATATCAAAGATAAGACCAACAATCCCTAATGGTTTTACAATGATAGTTATAATTAGTATCACAAGAGCAGAAGAGCAGACTCATGTCATATGAGAATCTTACAGGACAGAAAGCTATAGCGTACATTGTTGTATAGTGAAATGGTATATTCCTCAGAGTCAGAAAGAGCTCACATTAGAGTGTGAAGTCGACTGCAGTGTAAATGAACGCAATGATTCAAAAAGAAAAAACAAAAAGACTTTCTGTGCCATTTTCCTGCTATAATACTAGGAATTATGGTGCTACTGCGAACAATTTCAGCTCTACTTTGGAGTCAATTACACTAGGCTGCACTCCAATGGGATAAATGAGCTCACGGAAGAAAAAGGATGTCAGGGGAGGGACGGATGAAAGAAGGGATGGATCCGTTGGTTGCAACACAAACCTTCCTCAGATCAGTGCAGCGTGAGATTTCACTGAATACCAGATTAGCTTTGAATGTTGGTGTCCTAAAAAACTAGAATCCTGCCTCTATGCTGTTTCAACAAGGTCCTGGAGTGTTGCAGGAAACACAGCTGCTTGAGGAGTTTAAAATCTCATGGCACCCATGAAGTTTTCAAAGCAGAGAAGTGGTTTGTTTGGGGTAATTACGGGAAGAACTGGGGAGTTTACATAGTAGTGATAGACAGAATGACTGAAAAGACAAAGAAAACAAAGAAAACTTGTGTTGTCACGACTCAGGAAATGCAGCATTGGATCCAATCACAGACAGACCAACACACTTTATTAGGTACACCTGTTCAAATGCTCGGTAGCGCAATATCCACCAATCACGTCATCACCCAAAAAAACTATAGCATCTATAGCATCTTATTATACTGCTGCGACATTCAGTTGGTAGAGTCAGAATTAGCCGTAAAAACAATCACCGAATAGGTCTGCAAAGTGAAGCCAATGTGGAATTGTCTTAAATCTGCAGTCTTTCTAATGGCCAGCTGGGGGCGACTCCACTTGTTGCAAAAAGGAGTCCATTGCATAGAAGTATTCGAGAAAATTACATTTACATTTAGCAGACGGACAGAAAAAGGGAAACAATCAAGGTATCGTGCAATAAGAGCCATTAGTGCAGCAATAAGCTAGTGACGATTCTTTAAGGCAGGGGTGTCAAACTCTGGCCCGCGGGCCAAATTTGGCCCGCAGTGTAATTTTATTTGGCCCGCTAGGCAATACCAAATTATTATATTATTGTAAATTAATGACATTGATGTGTTTTTTATTTGAAATTTGATTTTGCATGTCTGCACTATTTAGTTATATATTGTATGTTTATAAGCGTTGCTGGTTCCATATTTAATGTTAAAGCACAACATGTTTGGTATATATTAAAAGGTTTATTTGTTCAATGTTGGCCCGCGATGTTATTCAAGTTTTAAATTTTGGCCCATTGTGTATTTGAGTTTGACACCCCTGCTTTAAGGAGTAGATTGTCGTGTGGTGCTAGGAGAGAAGGTGCTCTCTGAAGGTCTTCAGGAAGTTTTTAAAGGTAGAGAGGGACGCCCCTAGTCTGGTCGGAACTGGTAGTGTGTTCCACCAACAGGGAACAAGAAACACAAAGAGTTTAGATTGCCTTGAACGAATGGGGGGCAGAGCCAGGCGCCGTTCATTAAGAGCGCAAGGGTTGTGAGGTAGCATATGTCTGAATCAGGGCGTTCAGGTAGGTGGGTGCAGTACCGGAGACAACTTTATAAGCGAGCGTTAGAGATTTGAATTTGATGCGGGCTGCCACAGGTAGCCAGTGGAGCTCGATTAGCAGCGGTGTGACATGTGACCTTTTTGCGCCTCGCGTTCTGAATCATCTGAAGGGGTTTCACTGTGCAGGCTGGCAGGCCTGTCAGGAGGGCATTACAATAGTCAAGTTTTAAGATGACGACAGCTTCTCAATTAAAATTACCCTACTTCTTGCTTAATTTATAACTTTTTTTTTTAAAGCTTTCCTAATGAGTTTATGGTCTCAATTGAGTTTCAAGTCTTCTTTAATACAGCATGATGTTAATTTTGTAAATTATGGTACGGAGTAAAATACATGATGAAGCAGGGTATGCTTTAGGGCAGGGGTGGGCAATTAATTTTCACAAGGGGCCACATGACCAATACCATGAAGGTTGCAGGGGCCGGACCAAAACTCTGAACTAAATTCTGCTCAATCCTAATTTCATCTCTTTATATAATACAGTAAATTATCTGGGTTTGAGCTGCTACTGAGAAGATATACAGAATAGAATACATGTTATGATAAGACTGTTTGCTCAAGTGCTAATGCTTAATAATGTTTGTTATTGTTTTCCCACCTCGTAGCTCTTACAGTAGATTCACAAGGTGACCAAGGAATGTCTTATTTTTATTTTCTTGGAGCTACGATTTTAAATAAATCTTGTGAACTATCAGTTAAAGAGTCGACCGTCATTCAGCCAGGAATGATACTAAACATACATTAAAACCACAAAAACAATATAGAGCGTGTATGTTATGCAGTAAACCAGTAATTTATTAACTCTATGCAAAAAGCAGCACGTGTTTTAAGGTACCTAACATCAGGCATATATACGTTAAACCGCCTTCAAAATAAAAGTAAACTTCAAAATAATTTCTAATTTCTGGGTAACCTCACGCGGGCCAGACAAGGACAGCCAATGGGCCGGATGTGGCCCGCGAGCCGCCCAATGATCAGGTCTGCTTTAGGGCGAGGCTAGCTTGTGATTGACAGGTTGCTAAAACAGCAACCTCTGTGGTTGTAGGTATAGGTGGATTTGCATCGTGTCCTTGAGTTCCCAGTCTGATCCATTCATCTGTCCAAATAAAGTCACATCTGTCTCCAACAAACCAAGATGTCAATGGTCAAATTAGGGGTGTGCCATATCGTATCGTTCACGATAATATTGGTATATTTCTTTCATGGTTAAAAAAAATGCATATCATGATATTGGCAACATTCCTACTTCTTGATGTAGTGGCGTAAGGTTAACATTAGCTAACAATTAAAGTTGTTTTAATCACAAAAAGCTACTTACTCTCTGTCGCTAAACACATGCTTTCAAAATAAGAGCACAGTGTGTTAACAGAATCCACCACAGAACTTACAAGAAGACTGTCAAAATAAGATGCCTTAAATAAAACATACAAGAACCTTTATTTTCCTTTACAAAATGTCATTAAAATATGCCCCCGGAACCCCTAAATGGTTATTTTTATTATTTTCGCATACATTTTTTTTTATTTGGCAACTGTTGAGATTTGCACTTCACACTACATTTTAGATTTTTATTTATTTATACAGACTAAAAAAACATATTTTCTAAGTATTTCGTAATATCGTCAAGAATATCGTTATCGCAAAAATAGCCTGAAATATCTTTTGGGGCCATATTGCCCACCCCTAGGTCAAATATCAAACTTGACACTTCAAAACAGTAGTCCACAAACCAATGGGTGCATGGTTGCTAAGTCCACTACTTCACACGGCCAATCACCTTTTCAGAAGTGCAATTCTTCCCGTCTTGAATGCCTATTTAAGTTCTGCATGACAAGTGCAGAATTAACCCCGAGCTCTAAGGCCACATGCAGGTGACCTTAAACGGCCCTTGAACACAACGTAAGCCTCCTGATTATAACTCCGTATGTGTAACCTCTAACCCTTCTAATACAGCACAGAAATAGATCCAACTTGAGCACTCTAACTTCCTTTGCATACCCTCATGCATATGCTATCTTGGCGAGTCTTATTAACTCTGAGCATCCTGAATTATATATCGGCCTATAATTCAGAGTGACTCTATCTACTGTATGCATGTCATGAATCTATAAGTGTCTCTAATTTGGGACGGAGAAAGGCGAGGCTGGAGCAAGGTGACCCCGGCTGTGTTCTTAATCATCAGCTGGTCTGGATGAGGTTAAGAATGAAAATTGGTTTGGCTCTGTAGTGAATCTATTATCATATCTCCTCACCCCTCCGCCCCTCCTTCTTTGTTTCTCATCTCTGTTAGACACCATTTTACATCTCGCTCGCTCTCCTTGTCTATCCTCTTTGTCATTCACTCTTTTTTCCCCCTCACGCTCACTTTTTCTCTGTGATGTAAAAACTGCCTCAGCATATTGATAATGGGATTTATTCAAATAGCCCTCCTTAAAGCGAAGGACATTCTCTGTGACATCTGCAGTTATTATATTGAATCATGTAGGTGTCTGCATTCTCTCACCGGTCTGTATAATCCCCAGGACACTCGGTGATCAAGAATCAAACGTCTTCCTCTGTATTTTTATCGGAACGGTCTCAATTATCTATTGGCTTTTGGAAACATGCTGCGCGTAAGGGAAAAAGAAGTCCCTTAGAGAGACAGTTCAGCACACAGCATGAGGTTTCTTTTCACTACAAACACTTGTTGGTTCATTAGGAGGCTGTCAGAGTGACTGACTGACTTTGGCTTGTTAGGCTGATTAAACCATCGCGTCTAATTAGGGGCTGTATCACGGCTCAGTTCACAGCTAGTAGCATCAGAAAGATAGAGGATGCACTGTAAGCATTAAAATTCCTTTGCCCTACTACCTGAGTACAGAGGAGGCAGTGACCATCACTAAGAAGCTACGTTTAGCAATCACGCCACCAATCTTTAGCATATTCATGTGTCCTTGTGTTCTTGAGTAAATGTACTTAGTTACATTCCACCACTGCCACGTCATAGTTCCTCACTCATGTACGCACAGTATGTATATAATGTTTAACATATACACTACTGGTCAAAAGTTTTAGAACACACCAACTTGATGGTGAAAATGAAAATGATGCAGTTTAGGGTCTCAGTGTACTCTGAAATGAATGCACATTTGCAACATTTAAAATTCTTTGAGCATGATAGTGTTTTGAAAGTTAAAAAAAAGATTCAAAATCACATTTTATGTTGGACTAAAGGACTAAAAAAAGACACAAAATGACCAAAAAAGACACAAAATGACTTACAAAGACATGAAAAGAATTCAAAAATGGACAAAATATAATGTTATGACCTCTTTGAATCTGGCACCCAACATATAGCCCATCACAAAAAAACTACTAAACACTAAAACTAATAAAAACTAAACTAAAACTAAGCATACACTGTTGTCAAGGTAGGGCTCATTTATTCATGTGTGCACTGAGTACTTTTTGGAAAGCGGCTGAGTGTTTTGGCCACGCCCACTAGTTAGTTCCCCTCAGCCTCTGCTCCCATCAAGGTACTTTTGTAGTGGCTGACCAATGGAATTCGAATGTGACAACAGACCGACACAGCAAGCAGTGTTGCCAATATACAGTTGGGCTTTCCCAAATTGTTTCAGGGCATAATAATGTTAGTGTATGTAAACTTCTGACTTTGAAGAAAGTAATACAAAATTGTGTAAAAAAATCCTTCTCTCATTATTCTGGCATTTAGCAAATACAAATAATTTTGGTAATCCTAACGGACCTAAAACAGGAAAAGTGATTGTCTGATTTCATGTCAGACAGTGAGAAAAAAAAGCATATGTGTCTTTTTATATAGTGTATGTAAACTTCTGGTTTCAACTGTATTTAGCGACTATTCAGACCTCTCTAGCTGCAAGTTAATCACACATGCGCACCCATAGAGGTGTGCATGTGTACGCCGCACCCATAGAGGCTCACAAGAGGGAAAAGTACCTATTGGATATGCGCCTTTTGACTACTTAATGTATGGCTTAATTATAAGGTTTACTTTATAAAAATGCATAATCATTGAAATTGATCAACTGTTTTTCATGTTACATCTTGACCTGAAACCTAACTTGTAAATGGTAAATGGAGCTGCACTTATATAGCGCTTTTCTAGTCGCTTTGCGACCACTCAAAGCGCTTTACACTACAGACTGCGCTCATTCACCCTTTCACACACACATTCATACTGGTGGCAGAGGCTACCCTAAACGGTCCCACCTGCCACCATTGGGAATTCATTCTCACACCGATGAACGCAGCATCGGGAGCAATTTGGGGTTCAGTATCTTGCTCAAGGATACTTCGACATGTAGGCTGCCATTGTCAGGGATCGAACCACGAACCCTTCGGTTGGGGGGCAACCCACTCTACCAACTGAGCCACAGCCGTAACTAAATCTGGCAGCTAATGTAGAGGAGTAAAAGGTACAATAATTGCCCCTAAAATGAAGGAAGCAATTATAGTACAAGTACCTTGAGAGTGTACTTAAGTACAGTACTTGAGTAAATGTACTTTCCACCACTGCATATAGTCCTTGGAGGAAAAAAAAGCATTGGGCCCTGATTAGGGTTCACCTCATCCTGAGTTTATACTAAATTCATTCAATTTTAAATGTTCGGTAAACACCAGAACAAACTAAAACAATCAATAAACCAACGTAATCAAGCAAATACAACTAATTACAGCATGTGAGGGAAATTTAGAAAATTATTAAAGCAACTGAAAAAAAACATATTGATTAAAAAAAATTCTAACCTGTGGGCGTGTGTTAATTTGCTCACACTGATTATGACCGTGCACAAAAAACAATAAAGAAAAAGAATCAAGAATTAACCAAACAAAGCATCACATCAAGCTGTTCGACTCTGGTGCATTTTAACTTGTTGTTTTGGGTTTATTATGCTGATAAGAAGGGAAAGAGGTGGTGCAGGGCTGCAACTAACTGTTATTTTCATTTTCGATTAATCTGATTGTTTTTCCAATTGAGCTATCAACCGTGCAGTTTATGAAATGTCATAAAATACTGGGAAAAATACCCATCATAACTTCCCAGAGAGCAAAGTGACACAGCCAAACAATAACAGAAAGACAGAGGATAAAGATGTTTGTTTGGCTTTTGCTGCAGATGTTGACTGAGGCATAGAAAAACCTTCAGAGTCATCACATTCAAACAGCACTAAAGTGTTTGTGCAGAGCCAGTTGCTTCTGTAAGGGAAAGGAACAGCTCTGTCCAAACTCGTGTTGTCACATTAAAACACACATCTCAAACAGCAAAGACATTCTCACTTTCTTCAGAAGTTTGTTTTCCCCACAACATCACAGGCGCCTTCTCCACCAGGACTTATTTATCGACTTGGCACTCTCTGAGGTGATATTCACCTGAGAGGACGTTTTGAGAGGTCTGTTAGAGTCCACATCTATCCTGCATCAGCATTGCGGGGTTTGCAAAACAGTTTGGCAGTGAAGTAACGGGGCAGGAAGTGGATGGAGAGCAGAGAAATGTTCAGAGTCAAGTGGAGGCCGGACACAACATTAACCTTTCATTACCTTCGGATAGGAGTTCTGTAAGGTGAAGGAGGTTAAGTTACAAATTGTAGAGATTTTATTTATTATTTTTATTATTTTCCTAGATACAATTTCTTATTTTTGAAGTGTTGAGTATCAGGGGATAGGCCTAGATAAGTATTTTATACTTCAGCCTACTCCCCTTTTTTTTCGAACATAAAATAAAATAAAATAAATGTATTAATTAATAAATAATAATAAATAAATTAAATTAAATTAAATCATATTAATGAATAAATTAAATATTTAAAAAAAATGGAGAGGAAATAAATAAATAACAATAAAACAATAATACACAATCATAATAATCATGAAAGTATACATAATTAAAATTAATTAATTAATTGAATAACAACAATAATAATAATGAAATAAAATTAAATGGACAGTTTAAGGCAGAGTTATAAAACGTGGTCACCATCCTATTTAGATGGGTTGTATTTACTCTAATTGTACTGAAAATAAATAAATAATAATATTTAATTTCTCTATCGGTTAATGCATCACTATGATATCTCTCTCAGTGGTTGCAAAACAAATGCAGAAACACAGCGACCTTTGCAAATCTGATTATGTTGACGCAACATGTTGTCTAAGATGTTGCCATATGTTCCCGCTGTGAGCGACGTGATCAACAAGTCACTAGAGGCCTGTTCAGTTCCTCCAGAGCTCAGCGAGCAGGGAAACTCAGCCAACACGATGACAATCAACATGTCTTGTTGGCCAAAAATAGTTGGCCGCAATGAGAAGAGCCAGTCAAGAAATTAAATGATAAAAACAGCAGTTGATGAAAGTGTAACTAAACTGATAAATGTGCTCCTAATGTTGAAATTGTCTTGATAAAGGCATGGATTGTTAATTAAAAGACACTTGATTCGGGGAACGGCAGATATAACGTTTGATAAAAAGCAGGCTTCATTTGAGAATCATCTTTATCTTATATCATAGCTCTGTTCTCTATCTTGTCTGCACTTGTGTCACTGTTTATCATCAAAACATGTCGCTGTGTGGTGACGCATTATGACTTCTGCTCTATTGAATGTGGTGTCTGCAAGTTAACCCTCTATAGTACGGTGTTGCCCTCAGGCAACATAACCATTTTTTGCCTGTCAAATTTCTACAATACATTTTTTTGAGTGATGCGATACTTTAAAAAATAGGAAAGAGTATAGGGAACCAATAGCAATGCTTTAATTTGTCACATGACCCCCAAGAGGCCATATTGAAACCCTTTTTGCAGACTTTTCCAAAGGAAACGGCTTTGCCATTTTGCATCACAAAAAATCACTCAAAATGTAATTTCATGGCCCTTTTCCATCTGGAAAAAATACGTGAGTAAGACTGTTCAAGACATTCATTTCAATGGGTCATTGGTTCAATGGTACAATGTTGCCTAGGCAACATTCAGACAAGAAACCGGTTTAAAAACTTCCTTTCATAATGTTTTTAAATTTAAAATGTTATGTATTGTACCCTGTTGAAGCTACTGAATCTTTTACACATGTTTATTAAATAAATTATGTTAAAATTGAAACAAAAACTTTCTTTTTCACTTGTTCATGTTATGGTAGAATGTTACCTATGAGCAACAAACCCCAAAAACTTCTTTAATTACTTTTTAAAAAATGTATTAAATGTCTTCAGATTATGTTTAGTTAGTCTTAAAATATTAAGACAAACAAAACACTCCAAACAAACTCCTAACTGGCATCATAATGCGTACCATAGAGGGTTAAGCAAACAGGACACAGTAAAAGGTTTAGATTAGAAAATAAGGTCACTAAGATGAAGTAACATACATTCAAATATACAGTACCATGCAAAAAGCCTATTCTGATAATGGATGCTTTTATTTTCAAAGGACGAAAAGAGACTTCCTGACGATCGTAAAACTAACTGTAAAGATAATGTGTTTATGTTTTAGCCCCGGAAGAGGCACAAGGTTAATTTTCACAGTAATCTTGCATATTTAAATTTGTTTTGTGTTTTAAATACGTTTTGGAATAAATTAAACTCTGCTAGCAAGGTTTGATACAGTAAGCTAGTTTTGATTGTATTTCTCTGTTTTTTATAACTGTTATTGCAACTTTCAGTTTGCAAACTGTAGCTTTATCCAACTTAATTCTCAGCTTATTGGCTTATTCATGTACGGTCACAGAACTGAACGCTCGGCCGTGTTTCAGTTCGGTGATACTGATACGCAGTCAGAGATAAAATTAAAATAAAAAAAAAACACAGATTTTTAAAAATTCCACAAGATCGACCAAATTCTTAACAACCATTAATCGATCATCAATGAATTATTCCCATCCCTAGTAGAGTTAAAATGTTTGTTGGGCAATGGTTGAATCACAGGGAGTTGATTTCAACACAATGAAATAAACTTACCAAGTAAAATTAAATAAGCATATGCTTCATCCTACTCCTTTTCTGACATGTTGCGTTCACATTACAGCGTTTGTTTTGGCTATTGCTATTTTTTTTTGTTTTGATTATTCTCATTGGATGTATTTGTTTTTGTGTTTACTTTGTTGTGTTACTCGCACATGTTCGAAATAAAAGCTGAACTGAACTGAAAATACATGAGCTGTATCCGATATGTTCAAAACCTTGTGGCTGCAGACCGGCAAGCACAGCTACTCACACCTCCCATTAGCATGCATTATAGCGACACATTACAGACAAAGTGTGAATGTCACAATCAACCCATTCATGTCTAAACTACATTATAAGTGCCTCATTATCCCTAAGTGTTTGGTCCAAAGTGTTGCCTGTGAGGGGTTGATTTAACGTTATGCTAACTTGCTAGCATAATGGCTAACACCCATTGCCAAAATAGCCATGTTTTTTGCTTTAAAAAGGGCAAAAACATGCAGACTTATAGTACAAACAGATGCTACAAGAAAGGCGCCACATTCTAAACATTGGTTATACACAATGTACTTGATTTCCTACTCCTCCTGCAATTGAATGAGCTTGAGTCAGTGAGAAGATATCAATAGCAGGAAATAACATGATTCACTGCACTGTAATTAGAGATTCAGTGAGATGAAAAGAGAAGATTTGCTCTTTGACACGGGTCACCCACAGAGAAACACAAATACTATCTAAATGTCATCAGGCAAACTGTAGCTGCAGACCCTCGTGTGAGAATGTTCAGAGTGAATTCATTATTTTCATCTATTTTCATCTCAGCGCCATTATAACTCTGTCAAAAGAATGTGACTCATAGGAGAAGAGAAATTGGAAAGCAAAGTTAAAAGTCACAGCCAAGGAAAGAGTTCGATTTCTTTTCTCAAACAAGAACTGCTCTCCGGAACAAACTACGTCCAATATTAATTTGTTTGAGCAGATTTCTGCGATGATCAAATGGGACAACCTCTTTATTATATATGACGAACTGGTAGATTGAAAACTATCTGCTGCTTTATCTCTCCTCCACGGACATGGTGGCTGAAGCTATCAGAGCACAGATCAGTAATTACTGCAGGTTGTCAACAATTTATCACCGAGGTCCCGTGGGCTCCTGCACAGAGGCTCTACTTGATTGCACACATGCGCGCTCACGCAGCCGCGCATGAAAGCGTGGACAAAATGTAGCGGTTTGGCACACAAAGTCGCACACACAGGTGTCAGTGTGACAGTACATCACCTCTGTGTCCTTCGTGATAACGCTGAGTGCCTTGAGGAAGGTTTTGTATGGCTCTTTTAGAGACTCACACACACACACACACAAGCACATATGGGCAGCAGCAGCCATTCATTTACTGAAATGCTTGTGGAGTGGACGGCAAATTGGTTTCTATAAATATCATGTTTTTTTGTTGTTGATTCAATTAGTTTTCGTTTGGCAGGTAAACAAAACTCTCGCTTCTTTGCGTTACACAACATTAGCATAAAAAACAATTAAACAAATTGTGTTTGGGTCATTGATGTTTTTTATTTTAGTTTAGCTTTTTACAGATTCATATTTGGCGAGCACAACATCAAGCAGGGGCAAACTCAGGCTGTCTAAGGGGCAGGGGCAAGAAGAAGGGCACCAGTGCACATTATGTGCACAACTGTAATGGCACTGCTTTGTGTTTCTTAATTTCAAAGCAACCCGAGAGGGCACACTGCAACGTTTTCTCCATTTAAGGGGCATCCTACAGAACACTTTATCATGCTTACTCCATCAAAAGGGCACTTCTTGATGTTTTCCCCATTTAAGGGCACCCAAGATGGTGCTGCATCCAGGGGCACAGTTGGTAGAGCTCTTGCCTCACAGCTAGAAGGTCCTGGGTTCGATTCCCGCCAGGATGCTGTGGGCTTTGGAGGCGTGTCCCCACCTCCATGTCTCCAGTGTCCGTAGGGCTGTCGGCAAAAGGGGACTCTGAAGACTCTGTGTGGAGTTTGCATGTTCTCCCCGATCATGATATAGGAAAAACTGGGTGATAAATAAATGGGTTACAAAATCGTGGAATAAAAAAAAGATGGCGGCACAGCATCATGTTTTGTCCACTAGAAGTGCAACCTATGGGACACTTTATCGAGGTTACTTCACTGGAAGGGCACTGTAAAGGGCAATTTGTTGCACTGTCTCCATTTAATGGTACCCAAGAGAGCGCTTTGCGTTTTCTCCACTGTAAGGGCACCATACAGGGCGATTCGTCAAGTTTTCTCCACTACAAGGTCACCCTATGGGACACTTTATCATGTTTACTTCCAATGAAGTGAACGGCAATTAACCCATTGAAGCCTGGAAAGCGGATACATCGTTTTGTAGTATTTGTATCAGCTCTCAAATACGTTTTGAATTTCATTTCTATCTACTACAGAGGCTGAAAATGACACGGAGGGGAAACCCAGGAATAGGACTCGGATGCAGAGTAGTTGAGAAAAAACAAGGTCTTTATTGTGTCCAAGAAAAGCGGAGCTACAGGTAACAAAAGGCGCCTCTAAAAACGAGGGAGTTACTAAGAAAAATACCAAAACTAAACTGAGGAGATCTCTAGGCAAAAAGGGGCAAAAGGCCAACAAAAAATCACTCTTAACGAGGGCTAAGGAAAAATAACAATTTCACAAGACTATGACTGTGGCAATACTGTGGTTCAGCGCTAGTGGTGCGGACAAAAGACATGACACACTGGCACAGGACAAAGGGGAGACACAGACTATAAGCACATGAGGGTAATGGGGAACAGGTGGACACAATCAGGGAATCAGGGAAGACAATCAGACTGGAGACACATGAGGAAGGGCAAGTGACCTGAAACGAGAGGAGAGTTACTTTTCAAAATAAAACAGGAATTGACAAGACAGAGACAGGACAAAAACGCAACTTGACAAAACACTCACCGCGGTGTGACAGTACCCCCCCCTCTAGGGCCGACACCTGACGGCCCAGGCTGTTCAGGGTGTTCTTTATAAAAGTCTCGAATGAGGTCAGGGTCCATGATGAACCTGGCTGGGACCCACTGTCGTTCCTCTGGGCCATACCCCTCCCAGTCCACAAGGAACTGCCTGCCCCGACCTCGATTGCGCACTGCCAGCAGCTTCTTTACGGCATAAACAGGCCCCCCTTCGACCATTCGGGGAGACGGGGGTGGCTTGGTTGCCGGCACCATGACGCTCTCCTTGACAGGCTTAATCTTGCTGACATGGAAGGTGGGATGTACTCTGAGGGACCGGGGCAGACGGAGGCGCACGGCTGCTGGATTGATGATTTTAGAGATGGGGAATGGACCAACAAAGCGTGGAGCCAGTTTGCGGGACTCCACCTGCAACGGCAGCTCCTTGGCAGCGAGCCACACCCGCTGGCCAGGTTGATAGACAGGAGCCGGTCTCCTCCTGCGATCTGCTGCTCTCTTAACTCTGTCCCCTTGACGGATTAGTGTCTGGCGGGCTGCTGCCCAGATGCGGCGGCAGCGGCGGACTAGGGCATGGGCGGAGGGCACCGACACTTCAGGCTCAGACTCAGAAAAGACAGGGGGTTGGTAACCAAACACACAATTGAAGGGGGACATACCGGTGGCAGAGGTGGGAAGGGAATTGTGGGCGTACTCGACCCATGTCAGGTGTTGACTCCAAGACGCTGGATTCTGTGCCACCAGGCACCGGAGGCCGGTTTCCAGCTGCTGATTGAGGCGCTCCGTCTGGCCGTTAGCCTCTGGATGGTACCCCGAGGTGAGGCTAACAGTAGCTCCAATTAACTTGCAGAACTCCCTCCAGAACCGTGAGATAAATTGGGGCCCCCGATCTGACACAATGTCCTGAGGGAATCCGTGGATCCTAAACACATTGTTCATCATACACTCAGCTGTTTCTTTAGCAGACGGCAGTTTAGGCAAAGCTATGAAATGTGCCATCTTAGAGAATCTGTCCACTACGGTTAAGACCGTAGTGTTACCTCTGGAGATCGGGAGCCCCGTGACAAAATCCATGGAGATCTCCGCCCACGGCCGGGACGGGATGGGGAGAGGCTGCAGCAAGCCTGCGCGGGCTCTGGAGGAGTTCTTATTCCTGGCACAGACTGGACACGCCTCAACGTACTCCTGGACCTCCGGCTCCATGGACGGCCACCAGAACCGCTGTGCGATGGCGAACATGGTCCGACGTACACCCGGATGGCAGGTGAGCAGAGACGAGTGAGCCCAGTGAATCACCTGTGGGCGCAGATTAACAGGAACAAACAGACGATTTTCGGGGCACCCACTAGGTGGAGGGGTCTCACCATTCGCCTGCTTCACCTCGGCTTCTATGGGCCAGGTAACCGCTCCAACCACATGGTTAAGTGGAAGGATGGGGTCAGGTTCCGTGGCAACGGGCTCGGGGCTGAAAAGACGGGACAGGGCATCAGGCTTAGTGTTCTTTGACCCCGGTCTGTAAGATAGGGAAAATTGAAAACGGTTAAAGAACAATGACCAGCGGGCTTGTCGAGAATTCAACCGTTTGGCTTTTCTTATGTACTGCAGGTTCTTATGGTCTGTCCAAACCAGGAACGGGTGTTGTGCCCCCTCCAGCCAGTGCCGCCACTCCTCCAGCGCCACCTTCACTGCCAGCAGCTCCCGATTTCCCACATCGTAGTTTCGCTCCGCTGCCGTCAGGCGTCGTGACAGGAAGGCACAGGGGTGGAGCTTGTTGTCCGACTCGGCTCGTTGGGACAGAACACCCCCGATCCCCTCATTGGAAGCATCAACTTCCACCACGAACTGGCGAGAGGGGTCGGGGAGTGTGAGGATGGGTGCTGTGGTGAACCGCCGCTTAAGCTCTCGGAAGGCTGCGTCCGCGTCGGCGGACCAGCGGAACGGCACCTGTGGAGAAGTGAGAGCATGGAGAGGAGCCGCTGTCGCGCTGAAGCCTCTGATAAACCGCCTGTAAAAGTTGGCAAATCCTAAGAATTGCTGCACTTTCTTGCGGCTATCTGGTGTGGGCCACTCAGCCACAGCGCTAACTTTTGCCGGGTCCATCTGAACCCTTCCAGGAGCTATGATAAAGCCCAGGAAGGAGATGGTATCGGCGTGAAATTCGCTCTTTTCGGCCTTTACAAACAACTTATTCTCAAGGAGACGTTGCAGAACAAGATTGACGTGTCTCTTGTGAGTCTCCACGTCGGGAGAGTAAATCAGGATGTCATCTAAGTAGACATATACAAAGTGATCTAGAAAATCTCTCAACACATCATTTATCATGGACTGAAATACTGCTGGAGCGTTTGTGAGGCCGAACGGCATGACTAAATACTCATAGTGTCCTGAAGGTGTGTTGAAACCAGTCTTCCACTCATCCCCTTCCCGAATGCGAACGAGGTGATATGCATTACGCAGGTCTAATTTGGTGAAGATCTGCGCCTGTTGAAGTTGGTCGAATACTGAAGTCATGAGGGGAAGGGGATATCTATTCTTTACTGTGATCTCGTTGAGGGGGCTATAGTCAATGCAGGGGCGGAGGGTCCCATCCTTTTTCTTTACAAAAAAGAACCCAGCCCCGGCTGGAGACGAGGATGGTCGAATCAGGCCTGCTTTCAATGAGGTCTCAATGTAGTCTTTCATGGCCTGCCTTTCAGGCCCAGAAACCGAATAAAGCCGGCCCTTGGGAATGGTGGAGCCCGGCAGGAGCTCGATGGGACAGTCATAGGGGCGATGTGGCGGAAGAGCTGTGGCCTTATTTTTACAAAAAACCTCCGCGAGGTGGTGATAACAGCTTGGTACTGTGGTCAGGTCGATGGTCTCTGGGTCTATGGCAGAGTTAACAGAAACATTGTTCAGAGTGAGAATTTCATTCTGGGGCCGGCAACAGATTTTACAACCCTCCCCCCACCCAATAATGTCCCCGGTCTGCCAATCAATGCGCGGGTTGTGGCGCACCAGCCACGGGAGCCCGAGGATGAGAGAGTGCTGAGGTGAGTTAATCAGGTAAAGTCTAATGTGCTCCTCATGATCAGCGATGTGAATGTGTACTGGTTCAGAAATATGTGTAATGTCAAATAGTGCGCGCCCGTTGAGCGCGCTCGCCTTAATAGGCTTACTCAGCGGCTCTACCTGGAGCCCCAGTCTCTGAGCAAACCCCCAGTCAATCAAGCTCCCATCCGCCCCCGAGTCAATCAAAACACCCTGCTCAATGTCCTTGCCAAGGTGCGTAATCGTTACGGTTGTTAACTTTCGTGGGATGGGGGTGACGGCTGTGAAATGGCTCACCACCAAGGTCGCTTTCACGGGGCAGGCGGCGATGAGGTGGCCCTGTGTGCCACAGTAAAAGCACCTGCCTTCCTGGGATCGCCGCTGCCGCTCCTCCCGAGAAAGCCGGGACCTTCCCAGCTGCATAGGTTCCCCCTCCAGCTCAGCAGAAGGGCGAGGAAGTGGCTCGGGAGGAGATCGACGTGGCGCCGTGCGCCAAGGAGCCGCGGAGGGATCTGGCATAGCGGCTGGCACCAACCTGGACCCGCGCCGCTGCTTCCTCTCCTGCAGCCGGTTATCCGTGCGGACGGCGAGAGCGATGAGGGAGTCGAGGTCCGGAGGAAGGTCCAGCGGAACCAGAAGATCCTGGATAGGATCTGCGAGCCCTTTCAAAAAAACGTCGTACAAGGCAGCGGCGTTCCACCCGCTCTCCGTAGCCAGGGTGCGGAAGCGGATGGCATAATCACAAACTGAATCAGCTCCCTGCTTCAGCCTGCAGAGTTCCCGAGCCCTCTCTCGATCTGTCGCCACCGGGTCAAAGACGAGTCTGAGAGCTTCGGTGAATCTCTTATGTGACGTACACACCTCGGAGTCTCTGGCCCACTCCGCGGTGGCCCACGCCCGGGCCCTCCCCGTGAGGTGAGACATCATGAAGGCAACTCTGGATCTCTCCGTGGGAAAATCATGGGGTGAGTGTTCATAATGCATTTCGCATTCTGTGATGAAGGACCTACTTAGTCCGAGGTCCCCCGAGTATCGCTCCGGAGGAGCCAGCCTGGTGCATGCGCCAAAGCGCGTAGATGAGGGAGAGGGCTCCGGAGACGCTGCGGGCGGTTCAGGCGCTGCTGTCGGGTTCTTGGCGAGGATGAGGAGAAGCTGCTCCACCTGGGAGCCGAGGAGACCCACCTTGGACATCACGGTGGCCCTAAACTCCTCTTGGCTGAACGCGAGTCCTCTGAGTCCTTGGCCAAGGCTGGCCACCTGCTCCTCCTGCTGCGTGAGTTTGGACGCCTGGGAGCGCAGCGCCGCGCTCAGCTGGTCCTGCTCTGCCGAGTCCATGCTGGCCAGTGTGTACTGACACGGAGGGGAAACCCAGGAATAGGACTCGGATGCAGAGTAGTTGAGAAAAAACAAGGTCTTTATTGTGTCCAAGAAAAGCGGAGCTACAGGTAACAAAAGGCGCCTCTAAAAACGAGGGAGTTACTAAGAAAAATACCAAAACTAAACTGAGGAGATCTCTAGGCAAAAAGGGGCAAAAGGCCAACAAAAAATCACTCTTAACGAGGGCTAAGGAAAAATAACAATTTCACAAGACTATGACTGTGGCAATACTGTGGTTCAGCGCTAGTGGTGCGGACAAAAGACATGACACACTGGCACAGGACAAAGGGGAGACACAGACTATAAGCACATGAGGGTAATGGGGAACAGGTGGACACAATCAGGGAATCAGGGAAGACAATCAGACTGGAGACACATGAGGAAGGGCAAGTGACCTGAAACGAGAGGAGAGTTACTTTTCAAAATAAAACAGGAATTGACAAGACAGAGACAGGACAAAAACGCAACTTGACAAAACACTCACCGCGGTGTGACAGAAAAATCTATTATTTAGTAGGAAGCGTTGACACTTCTGTTGAATTTCCAGAAAAACTTCAGGTTTTAGGGGCTTATTTTAAAATTGTCCAGAGGTTTTCCAGGCGTTTTAGGCGTCAATGGGTTAATTGTGTTTTCCCCACTGGAAAGTAAACTCAATGGCTCTGAATCAAGTTTTCTCCATTGGAAGGGCACCCTAGAGAACAGTCTATGATATTTTATCTACCATCGTGGCATTCAAGAGGAAGCTTTTGCTTCATTAGGGGCACCAAGGGTGGTGGTTGACCCCCCGCCCGCCCTCCCTGGAGTTCCAAAATGACATCAATTTTAGATTTTTGCTCAAGAAACCAGGCGAAATTATTCCTTCTGCCACCAGCTGTCAGCAGCACATCAAAATAATTCTGTTATGGATGTTACACAACAATCCATCATTGAACAGCTAAGGTCATGTTGTAAGGCATTTCCTGTGTGGCTCACACACACAAACATGAAACCACACACAGACCCTCCATCGCCATACTGTTAGATTTGATTTATGGAAAGTGACAACAGCATCAGTGTTTTTAATTATTAATAGGGAAGAGTCCATGGGAGTCATCTCTCAATCCTCCCACAAAGGTAATGGGGTTATTTGTTGTGGCTGAGGCCCTTAAACTTTGATTCATTTGACAACCGTCCCTTGTGTCAAGTGGGAAAAAAACGGCAGGTAGATAAGAAGGCTATTCCCAGTGATCCGGTGACATTGACCCGCTTTACTGGAAAGTGCATGCTCTCACACATAAACACGGGCTGCACACACACGTTTAAACCCATTTAATCTTTCAGCCAGTGTTACAAGTCCTCTTATTGAGATACTGACACTATTACAGGAGCTGAAGGTCAAGGGGTGACCTCTTTTAAATTGCACCTCAGTTGGACTGAATAAAAACAGCATATTAAAAGGTTAAATAGAAAGGTTAAGTGATCCCACTCAGACTATCCTTCCATAAAACTGAATGTCAACACTCTTCACTTTTATTCAGATTTTAAAATGTAACTGTAAATGCATCCTAACACGGTGGCACACTGTGTTTATCATTCAAGGCATCTGTCACGCTGTACAGGGGTAGCTAACGCACAGCGCTTCAATCTGTGCTAATTACAACCCTACTGTGAGGGTACACTGTACTCAGAAACCTTTTCACTGCTTCTCTTGCAGGACTGCAGGGGCCCAGAACAAATTAGTCTAATAGCTGGAAAGCGCCTTCTAAGCAGTGGCAGAGGTCAACAAGCTGGAAACACGCTCAGGTAGCCGGACAAGGACAAAGCAGAATAGAGCTCATGTCATTGACTATGGATGTGCATGAAAGGTGTTTCTGAACAGTGGATAAATGCAGAATCAGGGGCTGATCAGCATATATCAAAGTGACAAACTCTACAGCACGGATTTGATTTTAAAGTCAAATCTTCCAAGATTTTCATGCCATTTCAATTATTTATTCTTGTTTGTGATATACCTTTTATACCTTTATTGTTCTTAAGTTGTTTTTGTATTGTTGTTCTTAATTGTTTTATGCACCAACAGGAGTTGCACTCTAATTAGGGCCTCGGGGCAATCGCACCAAGCACTGGTTCCTACAGCAATAGCTGTAGGGACCAGTGCTCGCTCTAACAAAGCTATTTTTTCATTTTTCTTTAAAAAAAATCACATGTAGACGTTCAGGAAGAACTCGGGACGCTCAAAGTGAAGTCGGATCAATGATAGGTATTATGGTTTTGCCAAAAATGCTTTCTGTTCGAGGTCAGAAATTCCAGTCCACCTCTGGCTGCTGTCACTCTTTCATTAACAGGTGTCAGTTAATTCTCGTGATTGCTTTGATCCGATTGCCTTTGATCTTTGATGTGATTACAGTTACAGATACACACACACATGCGCGTAAGCACGCACACTCCTCACACATGCATACACATGCTTCAAACACACGCATGCACGCACACACACACACCCACCCACGCACACACACACACACACACACACAGTAACTTTATGTAATTTTAATTACACACACACACACACACACACACACAAACACTGGCAGTAGCCCCCGTGGCCCTTTCAAAATTTCCCCAGAGGAAATTTTCAAGTTTTGTTGTATTATACAATGACAATAAAAGGCTATTCTATTCTATTCTATTCTAAAAGTAACTGGGACAGCTCTGGCTGTTTAATAGAGGTGGAGGGGAAATCGATACAGCATAGTATCGTGATATTTTGCTTGGCAATATAATATCGATTCATGGCCGCCAAGTATCGATATTTATTGTTACAATGGCCGGCCGGCTGTCAGTATTGTCGCCGTTTTCACTTTTAGGAATATACTGGAGATACTGGTATCATATGAATGTAGAAGATCTAAGGAACCTATTGGCCCCATGTGCGTCAGGATATCGTGTGGAAATAACGATGCAAAATTAGGCTATTTTTTATGTTTCATTAAAAAAAATTTAAAACAGCGAAGCCTAAAGTTGAGGAAAGTTCGAGAAAATGCTGCAATTGTTGTCGTCCATACATGTTTGATATCAGTTAAGTTCAGTTTGAGTGAATACTTGTTGGTCAGTCTGTGGGTTTGACTCTCATTGTGGAGAAATAAAAAGAATGAAGTGAGATGAATAGACTGAGAATTTTCTCTTATTTGACAAAACAATTCTTGTTTAACTGCATTTTGTTTCCACAAAACTAAATTCAAACAGTTAAATCGCAATATATTGTATCGCAATACTCACCATATCGTGAAATGCTTAAAATCGCAATAATATTGGGATAAAATCATATTGTGGGGCCTCCGGTGAGTCCCACCTCTACTGTTTAAGTTACTGTGGTTACACCTGTAAAGCTTTACAGTCTTCCACAGCACATATGTAGTCTTAAAAGGATAATGTTGGTTGATTTACCATCCAATTAGTAATTTTAAACAAAGTCCTTCAATTCAGACATTTTGTACTTAAACAAACGCAGGCTTCTCATTCGTTGTGTTAAATATTCTAACTAGCAGCAAATGATTAGCTGATGGTTAAGGTCTCAGCTTGGGATGGGAATGATTATTGGATGATTGATTGATGGTGGTTAAGAATATGGTCGATCACATGAAAATTTTAATCTATCTGTGTAATTTTTCGTATGGTATCAGCGGCGGAGGAGCCAGACGTCTTTCACTGGAGGAGCGTAGTGGACGGGAGGGCTTGTGGACCTGAACAAAGGAGTTCAGATAAGAAGGAGCTGTTCCCGTTGCTATTTTGTAGGCAAGAGACAAGGCTTTGAATTTGATGCTGCTGTGACTGGGAGCCAGTGCAGAGAGATGAGGAGCGGAGTGACATGTGCTCTCCTGGGCTGGTTGAAGACCAGACGTGCAGCTGCGTTCTGGATCATCTGCAGAGGCTTGGTGGTGCAGCAGGGAGACCCGCCAGTACCATTAACAACCTGTCAGACGGTCACAGGTTTAGCTAATGGGTAACGCTTTATATTAGGTCCTTGTAATAACCATTAATTAACAAGTAATAAGGCCCTTGTAAGTCCTTACAAGATGCTTATTAACATTATTGTGTGTTTATAAGCTTATATAAGTGTTAATAATGGCATTACAAACACCCATGACCCACCCATTATGTCTTTGCCATGCCTTTATTAATCTTATTTTGTTTGCTTATTGATATTAAAATATACTTTACTGCTCATCTATTATAAGCTAACTATAAGCTAACTATGCTTTTTGCAACTACCGGATCTAAAGCGAGAACAATGCCTTATTACTTGTTAATTAATGGTTATTAAGGACCTTATTATAAAGCGTTACCAGCTAATGGTCACTTGATGAAGATTTTGATCTTCTGCAGGTAGCTAAACTTGAACACACAGAACTGCAACTAATTTCAACTTATTTATAATTTTCCCTTCACATTTCCTTACCCATCCTGATATGTACCAGAATGTGAATATCATTTCAGCTTAAAAATCTCATTACCACTGTGTTACTACATGCTACACAAACAAAGTCAACCGTGAAAAACTAACCAGGAAATCCATCTCTGCCTGTCTAAGATCACACTGCTATCTATTTGTTTATCCCTCAGAATGCATCAGCAAACCAAATTAAAACTCATATCTTTGTGCTCCAGGCTTTCCAATGTTATTTCCAATCAGGGGGAGAATTACTGTGCGAGTAGTGATCTGTTATATTTGTGAACGGTGAGGCTGCATCACCATCATGCAAGGGTACAGTAAGGACAAGATTAAATATTAATTGGCTAGTTATTTATGCTGCATATTCATACTTATCTTACCTGCTGAAATGCATGCAGAGCCCATATTTCAGTTCTGCATCTATTAAGCCAGAATATATCAGCATTAAATATATGTCAGGCAGAACAGATCATTTTAAAGTTTATTTCAGTTTTCCACTGTAACTGAACATTATAGGCAAGCTAAAATATGTGATCTGCTGCCGCTGCTTCTGGTGTAATCATTTTCCCCGGTTTTGAAAAGAGCAGGTGACAGATGAAACCAGCTGCCTGTTGCACCTGCTGGAAATGCATTCAGTGATAGATGAGGGTCACATTTTGCACGTTTGACACAAAAATGGGTCTTTATTTAGCAGCACCGGGGAGGTTTGTACATGGTACATCAGGTCAGTAATCTCATTTCAAGTTGCCCTGTATATATGTTACTGTATTCCTCCTCTGAGTCCTCTAAAAATGTTCCTTTTCATTCCAATGACCTGTTAAAATTTGCACATACAGGTGTTAAGAAAAGGAGCCAGAATAATTCAGGGCCACAGCTTCTATTGAGGACACTGGGTCTTATCATAGTATTTATAGTAATTTGGGGGTTTTAAGGATGACTTTATATTCTAAGATTATCAATTTATGACCAGTGTTCTTAAGGGATGCTTTTGATATTCTGATATTTATTAGAATAAACACTTTAAAATGTTACCTTTTAAGAAACAGTATTTAGACCATAATGCAGCTGTGTTTTGGTCCAACTCCTGAGGGAAATTTCCGGCTCTTTAGCTGCTAAATGCTCCACTATGTCACCAGCTCGTCTCTAACTGTGTCTGCCTTTTGTTTGGTGCTGGGCAGGTGATATATGGTGTTTTTTTCCTAGGTTTTACCATCGTATAAAAGAAGTATCATTATCACGTGATGATCACTATCATTGTGAAGCCTCAAGTTTTGCATCTTGTGCGTTGCCATCTTGATTTTTTTTGGTTTTTTTAGCATAAATGACTATATTTGGATGAGAGAGTGGAGCCAAGTTATAAGCAAGCTACAGCTAGCAATTAGTTTGGTTAGCAAGGTGCATAAAGAACAGATGACTCCTTAATGTGCCTTTTTGTATGACCACTGAACAAGACATTTGTAGGCGACCAAAATGTTACAATCAACTTTAATGAACAGAAAACACGCTGTTAAAGGGTCAAAGTTCTTTTAAGACAGAAACACGGACTGTACCCAAACTGGACAACACTGTGGTAGCACCACCCCAGTGTATTAAAGGTCATTGAAACATTTTTTTCGCCTAAAAAATATCTTATTAAGTGTTGGTTGGACTAAAAAACACCCTAAGGAGTCGGCTGTTTATTTCAAAATAACGACTCTCCCTTGCTAAACAAGCTAATTAGTGCTAGCTGATGGTGTTAGCTGATGAGGTAGCGTCATTCCAGCTACTAGTCCGTTCCACTCATGCACTGGTTGCAAAAAAACAATATGGCGACAACCATGAACCAAGATGGCGAAGGCCAAAATGCTGAGTCCACAAACCAGTGGGTGACATCACTGTGACTACATCCATTAATTTCAAACGTCTGAGTATTACGGACTGGGAGTGGCGACATTTCAGGGAAAAATTACAAGTGAGTTACTGTTCGCCAGAGAGAGTAGGCGGAGCTAACACACGAGACTTGCTCTTCAACTCACTTGTGTGTCAAGAAGTGTCCTGTTTGCATTACAAGTAACGGTTACTATGGCTAAAAATGTAACATTCCCATGCAAAAATGCAGCTGCAGTTACTGCTTATTCCCATAGCTGCTGCCAGAGAGAAGATCACAGATCTCTGAGGGTGGTAATTTTAATAATCTCATTTTATCAGAGGTCATATATCTGTAAAATAGACTATTTTCAACCAAGTACATCAGTTAACATTTGGACCCATGGTTTTAGTTTTTGCTATCAACAATAACAAGTGTCAATATCCCTCATTTGTACTGCAGGTCCGTTATTTCTTGCACTTTTGTATTATTTCCTCTATTTCTTCTCTTATTCTTCTAACGCTCATCTTTCAGTGCCTTTCAAGTCAGAAGGTCTCTTTTCATCTGCAAATGCCAATGTGAAGCGTATTGTCACCAACTGTTCTTTTTCTCTGCAATTCTCCTATCACGTCTCTTTTCCGCCTCTCACCGCGCTGCTTCGACAGGCTGCCGAGCCAGAATTATACACCAGGTCAGCACTAATGAGTGGGTTTGGAACATTTTCTCATATTTATCAAGATGAACCTGCTGATCCGCTGCCTCTCCAACCTTCTCTCTTATTCAGTTTGTTGTCTCAAGTTTTAGAGGGATCCGTGGCAGCGCCTGCTCTCCCTCAAACTGTCTCAGTCTCAAACCGACACTCAGCCTTCAGACATAAAAACTTCAGACTTTACTTTTGATATCACAGGAAATGGAAATTTCTGGATGGTAGAAATAATGGGCCTCATGGAGACTCCGTTGACCCAAGACACCTGCTGCATTCTGGATATGAGTTTAACCAGTTTTTGACATTTCTTTGGTCTCTACTTCTTTTGTGCTACGATCAAATAAAAGTTAAGGAAGAAATACTGACTAGTGATAAATAATAAATATAATTCAAGCTTCTCATCCTGTTTTAAGACATTTTCTTTTGCTAAAATTCTCTCTGCTCCACTTGGTAAAACCCACAAAACCCTTGTTTCCCCCTCAAATGAATCACACAACCGTCTTTTACAAGCAGTCTTGTGGAACAGACATTCATTGACTTTCAATTACTAAATATAGGCTATAACTGGCCTAATATGGAAATCTTGTAAAACATTTCACTGGGGGCAGCTAAATGGGATTTGTGCTAGAAATGAACATTGTTTCTTGCAGTCGTAAGGTAATGGAAGATATATCCTTCCACATCACAGGCAGACGAAGGGATTTGCTTTCACTGAAAATCTTTCCGACCTTGTTCCAAACCCATTTGGAAGCGTAAATTCACCACGCTTCACTCTCAGAAGTCAAATTTACCCCAACTCCCTTGATAATTTCTTCCGATCCATTACCCAGCATGCTGATGTGTTGTGCTGTTTGTAGCTACCGTGCAGCTGCTGCAAAACATACAATCAACCGGAGGCAGACCTAACAGACACAGAAGAATTTATTTGGTAAACAGGCTTTTATTTGATTTCCTGTTGTGCCACGGCGTACAGTAGTGGAGAACGATATTGTGTTCATTAGTTTATGTGCATTAGCAAAGGAATCTAATGGTTTATGCATACGAGGCCAACAGCAGAGGGCTCTGATGATTTAGGATGATGCTCATTTTATGGAAATCAAAGCGAGAAATAAGAATAGGTCTTGTTTTGGTTCTCCTCCTCCTGGTTTTCTGCTCCACAGTCATCTCTGGCAAGACAGTTCTATACCTCCCCACCATCTACCTCCCTCCCTCCCTCCCTCCCTTGCCCTATTTCTCCTTCGATCTTTCTCTTTCACCTTTCCTCCATCCCCCTCTCTTGTTGCTGTCAGAACGCATTAGGACGTTGCTAACGAGTGACTTAAATTAGGATCCCCCGCAGTCCTATCCAGGTGTGGGTAATGAGGTGGGAAGGCAGGAGATTGGGGCTCCTCCTCCATTCTTTCACTCACTAAACAAGAAGGAAGATCATTCTGTCTGTGCGTCAAAATATTCCCCCGTGTGCTTCAAGGTGTAACAAGTTTGCATGACTAATAAAATGAGCTTAAAAACACATCTTTTGTACATAAATAACACACGACTGACACCATTAAATTCATTCAACTGTTATTTGTTATGTCTCGCTGTGGATTAATGGGAACTAGCACCGAAATGTACTAACGCAGACAAGCTTAATGATATGGAAATTGAAGTCGTAAGTTCGTGAAAGGCAGTCGTTGAGCTCTCTTCTCAAGGCCATCGGTTAGATCTGAGCTCCGGCGGCTGATGGGCTGTGATCTGTTATCGTCCCAGTGGCCTGGCCTCGCACAGACAGGCTAAATAGGTGGTCTCCCTCCACTGGAGGTGGAAATGAATCTGGCCTCAGATCCCTTCTTCTTTCTGCTCCCTCTAACACCCTGCCTGTCTCCCCATCTACCTATCTAGGCCATCTCACTTTTCGTCTGACGTGACGGGTGTGAGCAGGAGATATGTGTGTGTGTGTGTGTGTACATGTGTGTATATCTGTGAGGCTCAACTTGCCAAAACTACAGAATGATCAATCGCAGCAGGATTTGATTGAATCCAATTACCTTTGATTCTTTCTCCGGCTGATCCGATGCTCTGCAGAGTCAGCTGAACACTCAGGGACTTGCATTTTTCCTGCTCTTCATCACTGTCCGTCAAGCCGCCATGACTTATCAGGATCAACAGAGGCCTTGACAGAGTGACATAGTCACAAATGATGGCCATCTTCTGCCTTGCATGAAAGTTTTGAGAGAACTAATCTGATTACCATCCCTCCTCGCTGCCTCAGCATGTTTCTGGTCCAGGAGCTTTTACTGTTTGAGTTACAATGGAGAAGCAGAGGCACAGACTTTCCATATATACATGCAATAAGGTTCACTGGTTGTCTTGTCTGTCTGCTGGGTTGTTAAGCTGTCACTCCAGACACATACACGGCTTCTACTCTCAGCCTGTGCACTATTTTATTAAACCTTTTTCAGGAGGGTTTGTGCAAGGATAATAATGTGGAGTCAACTCAGGTGGGCATCACTCGCAATAATGCAGATGTGCGGCAGCGGTGAACAAGCCCTGGATCTGAGGAATGCTGACGTGGATAAAATTAAACCACCTTTCAAACAAAGAAACATAAAACAGACATTCATTGTTAATTGAATTGTGAAGTCAATTGAAGGGTTTTTTACATTTATTTCTTCCACCACTTTCCCTCAAGCTACTTCCTCCACTTTTAATTTGGGTTTTTTTTAATAGTTCCCAGAGTTTCAATAGACATGAACTTGTCACCATCAGTCAAATGTGCATGTATATAAAGCTGGTTAGGCTACCTTGTTGGACCTATGGTCGTGAATTTTTTCCATTTTCCATTTTTTTTAATATCATGATGGAAAATTCTGAATGCCGTCATTTTGGCAGATTAGAAAACTGGGGTGATCGACCATAATTAAAGTAATTCACACCCCTGTCCAACAGGTGGCGTGTGCATATTAATTATCTATTATATAGTCTTGACTTGACGGATAATAATAGATTATGACTAGGCCTGTCACGATAACTACTATATCAACTTATCATTCGATATATAAAATAGACATGATAGTTCTTTTCTGGACTTGAAATATTGTTGTTTGGATGCACATTTGTTTACATAAGCCTTAATATTTTAGCCAGTCGCGCTGCATCTTTCCCTCTCATGTCAGTCAGGGGCTCATACAGTGTGTACAGCCATTCCAGCAGTTTTTGCAATATGTATTTGGATTATTATGCTCATAAAATAGTCTTAAAACAACATCAACAATTATATCGATTATCGTGATATTCTCTGTGATAATATATCGTCCTAAAATATCGGTTATCATGACAGGCCTAATTATGACAGAATTTTTATGAACCTGTCTGTCAAAATGGCACACAACGGAAAACTCTAGCGCAACCTCTGGACAGAACATAATAAATGTTCAGCTAAAGTAGTTGCTGGTCTGTAGCTAGAGCGAAAGAAGTGAGGAAAACAGTGAGCCTAAGAATTTGTGCAGTGTATGATTCACTTTGCAAAAAAATTCTGATATATGATGCTACTGTTAAATGAAAGGACATCTTAAACTACAAAAAATAAATTGCATTAAATGTCAACTTACACACACCAGGAAGAACATCAGCAAGAAGAGCTGTTATGTCTAAACTGACAATAAATTAAATTGCTATAGGCAGCACTTTGCAGCAGTGTGCACAAAACTGATTATCAATTATATATACATATAGTCGTCTTCGTCAGTGTGGCCTTACTAGAATCAACAATTACAGAGGCAAAATTCAGAATATAAAACAGAAATGGGCAACAATAAATAATAAGTGCTTTGGACACCGCAGCGGGTACAACAAGCATTATTTAGTTGCATACATTATATATTCTCAAACGTATAGAAAAGAACTAACAGCAGAATAAAGCAGCACCAAGACAGACAACGCAGATATGTATAAATATAACAGCTGCTGCAGCCACACACACACACACACAAGCAAAAGGAGAGCAAGCTTGCACACACGTGTTGCTCACTCAGCCTCTCTGTTCCAGTAGAACCAGTGCCTCTTTCCTGCTGCACTTTTAAAACATTTTGGGCTGAATGAGGTTCTGCAGTCACGTCAGGGAATATGTCACAAACAGCAGGAAGGCCTCAGACACCTCACTGAGAGGACACAGCTGGAGGGTCCACCATGAACATTTTCTCCCTGCGTCCAGTCTTTACACAAAGCTAAGCTAATTGCCTCCTGCCTCCAGGTTGAATACTTTTTCAAACTATTCTTATAGATAACTACTAACAACACAAGGATAATAATTTCATCGGAAATTACTGGAAATCATTTGTCCTTAAAATGCTCAGAGTAAACGTTCCTTAATCACAGGAAATTAGTCTTTAAAAGATGCTTGGCATGCTTTTAGAGAATTAAAAAGAGAGTGCCACAAAGAAGAACTTTTGCCAATAAATAGCAATGTGGATTTCAAGAGGATTTGAAAAATTTGTTCATAAAAAAATAAGTAGCTCTCTTGTGCACATATCTGTGATCTCTACAATCAAGCACGGAGTTTGAAGATCTGAGTTGACGAAATAAATGTGACAAATTACAGCGAGATCCATCACACGCGACAGCTTGTCTTGCCAGAGTCTCTCTGGAAGCTGATTGGACAGGTTGGACAGGCTCCAGCACGTTGTTGTGGAGCAGATTGGTCCCCCAGTAGCACCTGGTGCTTTGTCTCCACTTTAAACAGCTTCCGTCTTCATAGCTGGCTCCCTTCCTGACACAAAACTCCCCTGTGGAAAAGGGAGAAGTGAATTGGTGTCTGCCTTCCTCTCAGGTACATCCTTCATCCCCCCACCACGTTCTCCTCCCTCCTCCCTCCTCCTCCACTCTCCACTGCAATCCGCTGCCCACTCAAGCAGCTGTCAAGGTGAGGCAGTTTTACATGGTGAGGCTCCAATGCCCTTGTCCAATTTCACTTTGGAGTGAAGCTGGGCTGAACATGCCAATCCTGATATTACCAAACAAATTAAATCACGCGGTTGGGCGCAGAGGAGAGGGAGAGTGCTGAGGATGCTGGGATGGATGGATGGGTGGAGGGCAGGGAGGGAGAGAGGCGGGGGAACAGTTGTCAGCCCGGCTGAGCGGCTCTCTGCCTGGTCTGATCAGGACATCCTAGGAGGAGAATCATTAATTGGCTCGGGGTGGATGGGAGCGCTGGTGGGAGACGGCTCTGTTGCTGCTGGCCATGTCCATGACAAAGCCATGATGGCGGGCAATTAAAGGCCTTATTAGAGATGAAGCGGTTACAGGAGCTGCAGGCGAAGTAGGAACCCCACAAGTCACGCCAAGAGAAAAACATCCACCAGGTTGAGATGCTGTAACTTCGCATTTCCAGGCATCATTGGTTGTTTCTATTCTCCCTATTCCCATGGATCAGGCCAAACACAGGTGAAGTGACATGCAGCCAAAGTAGCATGCTGACAATGACAATACAGGTACAATGTTTACAGTACTCATTATGCTAACAATAGCATGAAACACAGAATATACCTGACGTTTTGCAGGTATTTGGTTACAAACCAAAGTGCTGGACGAGTGGAAATAGTGACTGATGAGTCACAAAAAAAAAGCTCTTATTCTTTTCTCTTCTTTTCTTCTGTAACATATAGCACTCCTTTAGCAATGACAGTTCGCTCTTGAAGTTATGTACTTACTTGATTCCTATGGTCTATGTCTAGTACCATCAGGTTGAATGCACTTATTGTAAGTCGCTTTGGACAAAAGCGTCTGCTAAATGACATGTAATAATGTAATGTATTGATGAGGACGCTAGATGAAAAGTGACAGAATCATCAAAGCTATTTTAAATTCATCCTCTGGGGGACAAGAATATGTAACCCAATTTCCATAGCAATCCACTCCATAGTTGTTGAGACATAAGAACCAAAAGATGTCTAACCTCATGGCTTTGGATGAAAAGTCAAGGAATCACCAAAGTCATAATGGCTCATCCTCTGGGGACAATACATTTCTGCACAATATCTCATGACAGTCCTTCTGATCGCCGTGGAGTACAACCAAACCCAGTACAAGACATTTTAGGTGACCAAAATGTTACAGTAAACTAGAAAATGAACAACACATTGTGAAAGTGTCAAAGTTCAAGGTATTCTCATGCCCAGCTTTACCAACTATTTTACTCTAAATGGGACAACATTTACAAATGAACATCATGGTGTACTGAAGGAGACTTGAAATAAGAGTTTGAGACCTTAAACTCATTGGGACAATGTTTACTGAGGTAATAAAACAAGTGAGAAGTAGGGTTCTTTTCTCATAGACGTCTATACAATCAGACTTCTTTTTGCAACCAGTGGAGTCCCCCCCTGCTGGCCATTGGAAAGAATGCAGATTTGAAGCGCTTGCACATTGACCATGCTACATCTTCTCTCCACGAGAGCCCTAAATCTGCTGGTGTGGCTAAAGGTGTGATTATATCAAACGTATCAATGGTACAAGTTAAATTCTGGCCTCAAAGCCTCGCAAACATATAAAGTTCTTTTCTTCTCGCCAACACCCAACAACCTGAGAGGGAGAAATCCATTACCCAAGACACAGAGCTGTCAATTTCCCCACCAGCAGTGTCTTCAATCGACCAGAGCAGAATTTCCTGACTCCAGTTCTGCTGCTTTTCATTTGACACATCTAATAAGGAATGATTTCGACCAGGGACACATTAGGTGGATGCAGCTACTTGTTGGAGGACTAAAGTTAATAAGCAAGTCAAGATGCATTGTGAATAACAATCACCACTGACTTTTCCTCGACTGAAAAATATTATTTAGCTCTTGCTACCCATCACAATCACGAATGCTTTTGCTGTGTTTAGATCATTGCAACACTTTCAAATATGGTTAGGTTGCTGTTGAAAGTGATTCTGGGAAAGGTGGGAAATCTCTAACTTCAGTAGAAGCAGATAAGGCAGGCTGCGGGAAATTGGTGCACCATAAAGTATATTACAACACTTCATCACAGAATAACTCCAGGAATGGATTGATCATAACAGCATGAGTGTCAGGGGGTGGAATTTTCTTCAAATAAAACTAGTTCGCTGACTTATTCCTGCTGGCATGTGTTATATATTCTCTGTATTACTTTGCACTCAAGTCAAAAAGCTGTGAAATTTATCTCATCACCTGGGAAATATACCTGATTAATTTTTTTAGTTTATGCTGGAGAAACCATAGAATACCCACCGAGTGATGTTTAAATTTTATTAGAACACTGCTCAATGCTATAAAAGTTAATGGGGAGAAATATAATGTGAATGTGGTCATGAGTCAGATATGAGCTTGTATCCTTGAGACCGATACATCTTTGATATTTGAATGGAGGTAAAACTAAATTAAACTAAATCAGTTGCTTAATTGCAGAGGCTTTTTCAATGAATTAGTAGTTCCTGTTCTCCAGAGGATGTCCTAATGACTTTGGTGATCTCTTGACCTTTCCTTTAGCGCCACCATGAGGTCTAAATCTTTTGGTTCACCCTAACTTTTCTTTTAGAGGTGTAACCAGATAAAAACAACTATATCATGCTTCGCTTTATGACCAAATATGCCTACAAGCAAAACAAATGACCTTTTCATGAGCAACAGCTTTGTTTTTAGTGCTAATTAGCAAACAGTAGCATGCTAACACACTTAACTAAGATGGTTAACAACATGGTAAACATTATATCTGCTAAATGTTAGCATTATCACTGTGGGTGTGTTAGCATGCCAATGTTTAACATTGAAACGTACTAGACTTAGCTTAGCCATGAAACTAGCAGGCTGCATCATCCTCCTCATACCCGACTCTGCATCGTATCCACCTGTGCCTCCTTTCTGCTGGGCTGTTGCTCTCTGGGCCTCCCCTGAGTGAGTAATCTCTCCTGGGATGGAGATAAGACTTTTCAGTTTTTAAAATATATTTGCTTTGAGCACCACATGTCAAGTGCCATCTAGATCCATTTTATTTGAGAGACGCATGGCAACGCACATCAAAACTAGATTGATAAATAACACTACAAGTAAGAGAAAAAGTATGTATTTTTGTCCCTTTAATATCTAAAACTGGTGCAATAGTTCAGAAAGCAGGCAGGTAGAAATATTTCTTCTACAGTACTTGTGTAGCATCTGAATTCATGAAAGCGAGAGACTTGTAATTATTAGTACTTTGAAGCTACACCAACTGGTCCTGGGAGTCATTTCAGGGTGGAGCATCATTAGATACCCTACTGACAGACCTCCTTGTTTATCCAAATCCAAAATCCATCTTTGGGAATTGACTTGCTGGCTGCAGACCCTCCTTGATCTCGCCGCGCAGCAACATTGACAACAGCCGGCACATTTCCAGATACGTAGCACTGAATCAATGTGTGCAGCGGGAGCAGAAAGGTTCTCACCGAGCCCTACCGCACAAGAATTGATTTCTGAAGCGCTGTGATGTGCTAAATGCTGCTCGACATCAGGAATCATGTGAACACCACTCAGCCAGCCACTCGTGTGATTAGAACAACGTTTGATTTAAGCAGGAAACAGGCTTAGAGCCTAGTTAAAAGAAAGTGAAGAATGGAAAAGAACGAGTGGGTGGTGTTACAGTGCAGTAAGTACAATCAAAGTGAAAAGTACTGCTGCACAGAACTAAAACAGTATTCAGGTCATTCATACTTCATGTATTATTGTCCTAGTCAGGACTTTAAGCTCACTTTAATGTTCTTTTCCAAAGCTGGACGCTTCTCTCTGTTCACCTGCAACCCACTTACGTACAGTATACTGCACAGACAATAACTTGTCGAGTAATGTGAACAAATACAACTAGAACAAATACACGATGTCAGTAAAAAAAGCGCTTAGCTATAAAAAGATGTACTTACAATGAGTGTCCCATGTTTAAAATGTGAAATACACTTAACCAACACTTGTGCACACTTACCCTAATACCACTTCAGCATGGTATTCAGTGCCAAGAGTACTCCACAATTAATCACGCTCTACTGCTCCACACTCTAGTACAGCTGATGTTGCCAACAAGCAATAAACAACAATGAAGAATAAATGGTGTCGCTGTTGTCATTTCATCCTGATTTCAGTTCAATCATGTGATGACATCATCAACCCAGGGTGTTGCGATAGGGTTGAGAAGTGAAGAGGAGCAACGGGTTTTTAAATGATATATTCTCAATAGTTAAGTCAAAAGAGAAACATAGGAGTCTCCAGACACTTTATCGATCATTTATTCTCCTTAACCGCTTATCTGAACTCGGATCACTGGGCTGGAGCTGATCCCAGCTGACATTGGGCGAGAGGCGGGCTACACCCTGGACAGGTCACCTGACCATCACAGGGCTGAGGGCTATCGACGGTCATAAAGGTTTATATTATGGCCAAAATGTTTAATTATTTCAGCTTTGCTTCTGAGAAATCCCTTCTAATGGCCAGCAGGGGGCGATTCCACTGGTTGAATAAAAAAAAAATCTTATCGTATAGAGGTTCATGAGAAAATTACCCTTCTTTCCACTTGATTTACTACCACAGTAACCATTTTCCTAAAGAGTTTATGATCCAAATCACTAGTTTTAAGTCTTCTTCAATACAGCATTATGTTCTGTTTAGAAATGATGGTCCCATTTAGTCTAAACTAGATGATAAAGCAGGGTATGTTTTAAGGCATGGCAACCTGTGCACTTTGTGTTGTTGTCTAAGAATGGTCACTTCTAGCTCCAAAAAAAACAAACAAGATGGTGACAGAAAAACTGCTACTTTAGAGGTACTAAAATAAATACATTTTTGCTGCTTTCAGACAGAGCTAAGCTACCGTTTCCCCCTTTTCCGGTCTTTACGCTAAGCTAATCAAACCATCTGCTAGCTGTCATCTTAAATTTACAGATATGGAAGTTGAATTCTCATCTAACTCTAAATATGTGTAGTTCCCAAAATGCTGAACTGTTCCTTTAAGGTCTGAATTGTAGCTTTAAATGGAAAGTTCCCTGCAGTGAAACTGGAGCATTACCACCCAGGAAGTCATATCTTCTACTTAAATTACTTTTGCACAGTTAAAAAGGAATGATTCCATTATGAGTTGAACTAAATATGAAATCATTCAAAGTTTTGAAATTGTCACTTAAGCCCTTTTCACTCTAAACCCCTGCGCTGTCCGTCTACACAAAGTGTATCAGCACATATTTAAATCAGCATGTGAGCTGTTGATGAGTTGCTGCATCTGTGTCAACCAAGGAAAAAAAGGAGTGACTTTGATTGCTTCCCCGTACTGCTGTGTACAGCTTGGGCAATTAAAATCATAATGGCAGATTTTAGACACCAAACTAATGAGCTCAACTCCTCTGAGTGGAAATGCCATTAGAAGTCCTAATGGGACTCCTTCGCTGTGTAACAAAACAAATCCTCAGCTGCTAGATATGAGATGTGTTGCTTCCCAGACTAGAGATTCGCACACAATCGTTATTTGATTAATACTGTTTGTTTACATGAGGATACAAAGAAGCGTCTCCCCCTACTGCGCTACGAGGCCTGATACAATGTGATGTATAATTGGATGCTGACTGTGAAAACAGAAAAGAGTTCCTGGTCTTGAATGATGAATTGTTGAGAGAGGAAAGAAGTGGATTAGGGTTTGTAAAGTGCTTTTTCACCTCTGTTCTCTGTGATTCAGCAGACTCAATGATACAAGAGCTGAGCACTGATCTGTGTACTCGCATGTCTTCTGTAAGTTTTCATTCCACTGTATCCGAACGCATCTCTTGAGAAATATGGCAGTTTAGTTGCCAAATAAAGCAAACGGACAGTTTTTGAAAAAGTCTTCCTCCTCTGCTCCTCCCTTAAGCCCTGCCTCCTCCTCTTTCCCCTTCAGCCATCCTCCGGCGGGGATGAGGATCATTGGAGGGGGAAGATTTCATCATCTGGTCCTGCCAGGATCTATTCCTGCTTTGGTGTGTCCTCCGAGATCTCTGCTCTGTGCCACGGCTGATGATGATCCAGGCTCTACACCTCCACTCCCACCGGAGCACATCAATCACCTCCACTCCTCTCACGCTACTAGAGAGGGGGGGCGTTGAAGTGGGGTGGTGAGGGGTGGTGAAGCCTTCGCCTCCACTTCGCTCATATCAAGCAAAGGGAAAAGGAAAAGACAAGGAAAAGGTGGAGGTAGGGTTGCTGCAGTCACAGCTTGCCAAGAAAAGACCCCAGAAGGCAAGCTATGACATATCTTACGGGGAGGGCATGTGTGTGTTGTGGATTTCATATTTCACCTAATCTCTCTCAAATCGGAACAGACACCTGAGGCGTGAAATGGATGCCTGTCCCAACAGAGGGCACCCAGAACTTCAAACACAATCATTCAAAAGGACTCTGAACAAAACGCACTGGATGTGTCTCTGTTCACCGAGAAACTAAATCCCTCCATCATGCTTTGGTCTTAGACTTGACATAACTGTCATTTCTTCTTTTCTGGAGAGGCATTGGTTCCAGGTCACAGGGTCAGCATGGTTTCTGTTGATACCACTATGATGGGGAAAAGATTGTGTCCAGGAACAAATTGGTCAGCCGAGTCAGTAAAATGATAAACTCCAGCAGCAGAGGTGCCAGAGAATTGTGACTGGGGGAGCGAAGGGGGGCTGTGTATTTATAGCAAGTGAAAATGACACAACAAACAATAATGAATATACTTATACTACTACTACTACTACTACTACTACTACTACTACTACTACTACAGACATCCAATGATCCCGGGCTAATAGGCCACATATTCAAAATGCTTGTTACTAAATGTTTCGTTTAAGGCAAGCACAGTTAATTTAGTAAATTTATAATTAACAAATTAAATACAAACAGAAAGTGTATGGGTACAAGCACAAACAATCACAATCCGAATCACAGTCACCACAGGAAGTAAGTGTGGATTTACAAAATAGTGTAGCTGTGAGCAAAAATAATTGTAGTACTGTGAACATGGCAATGCAGAGTCATCTCATGTTACTGTGGTTTAAGCTACTTTTCATGACAATGAATAGCACTGCCATAATCAGGTCCTGTTGCACACAGCAGACAAAAACATGCAAAAGCACAGGTCCATAACAATAATAATAGCATATCAACAATATTTTGACCGGTCCAGAAACACAATTTGCACAGCACACAACACAGACAAATTCATGCTGCCACAAAAGCAAAAAAAAACAAAACAATGCTAAATTATGTTAAACTGCTTTTCGGCAGTTGAAACTCTTTACCTTGAGTTGGTGCTGCTCCTTCCAGACCTGATTTGGCGCCCTGGGATTGAGATCAAGACCCTCATTGAGGGTCCAAAGTGTTTATAAATGTCCATGTGGCCAGTTTAATTTTTTTTTAATCCGTTTATTAAACCAAGCTGTTTTAAGCTTCCGTTCCAAAAATCTCTGCCAGGTATAACCAAAATTTAAGGCTGAAAAACACCTTCAGTTCAGCTAATGTTCGGATGCTAACTAGACACAGCGGTGACAGCAGCATAGGACTGAGAGGCAGCGGCTCCTGTGGGTTACTGTTACTGCAATTCTTATTGTACTATAAGGAGACAAAGCAGGTCAACAATGAAGTCCTGTTCAGCTCCGGGATGTGGGTCTGCTGGTCTTCTGTTGTGCTCCTAGAGGCGGGAGGTTTAGCTTAGCATGTTAGCTAATGTTAGTATGACTGAAGTCGGTTTACTGTAATTCTTGGTGTTTGACCAGTTTTTCAGTACTGATACGTTTCACTTATGAATACAAGAGTTAAGTCCTCGCATTAACTGGTTTAGTAAACCAATTTAAAATGGCACCGATAAACACCACACACAGTACTGTCACAACGTGTCACAGAAACAGCGCCCTCCTTGTCAGCTCGTGCCGCTACACACAGAACTAGGTTCGGCCCGCGGGCCCCGCCCTCCCCATGTGCTCAACCAATCACTGGCAGGCTCACTGACACGCATTCCCCTGATTGGTCGAGAGACGGCAGATGATATGCTGCATTTATGTGATGTCGGAATTATTGGGATAATTCGATTCCAACTGGAAAACAAACTAGGTTAAAAATAAATAATATTTTATACAGTCTATGGTTAAAACCTAGTATATGGCTGACCGCATTTGGTCAATGCGATTTTGCGAGCAATGTGTTACAGGAATAGTTAATGTCAATAAGTATTCCTGTAAAATGTGTATAAACGTGTATTTAAACGCCAGTGCATTATTCACAGACCGCTACATCTCCGTTCAAGGAGTGAGTTATTTTGAAATGAATTGTGTGAAGTAAAAGCACTGTCTCTAAGAGGCCAATGACAACATGTTTGGAAACAAACACATTGTGAACGTAGAAGAGGACGTAGGAAGTGTGATCAGTCACTCAGTCACATACATACCCCTGTGAAGGGCTGACCACCACTGTCAGCCAAAAGTAACATTTTATTCCTTAAATGTTTTTGTTTTTTTTAATCATACAGAAGGTTCAGCCCTTTTCAGGGCTTAACATCTTGCCAGGCCCTCCCTCACTGCAGTTGGTTAACTCTGATGTTGAGTTCCTAGAAATAAGAGAGCTCCACATACGAAGTAAAAATTGCAATTTTTAAAAGAAGTTCCTCTGAGGGTTTGTTTGTTGTTGTTTTGTAGATGCAGAGCTGAAATGCCGCCTTTAAAACCATGAAAAGACCATGCTTAAGGTAATGCAATAACCAAAATCCACAAAGACTAAATATGGTCTCATATTTTCCCCCCTCAAAGCATGATTTGTACTCATAATAATAAGAGTATCTTATATGTCAGATGTTGCAGAGTGACGTGACTCACCTTTTCAGGAAACCAGACGGCTTGAATTCTCTTGTAAACATTTCCATTCAGTGTGAAGACAAATGTGAGATGGAAAAAAACAATCTGTCAAGCATTTGTACAAAGTATCATGGGTATTTCCTGCACGTGCACCTAATAAAAGCACCGCAGCCTCTTGAAAACACTAGCAAGGAATAGAAAGGAGTAAAGAGTAGACACTTCATGAAAGTCGGAGGTTAATGTTGGAAACTACCAGCTGCTGAGACTTGTAGACAAAACAGTGTTTCCTTTTCTTGTGTGGATCAGAGAGGAAGAGAAATGTTGGAGATGGTGTGTAAACATGCTGAGAGGCAGAGGCTGTGTATGTGGATTGTGTAGAGGCGAACAGAGATATAACCTTTGTTTACGAGTGCAGGCGGGCTGGCTGACAGTGTGTATAAGTCAAGCGAGGCCAGCCCACTCGGAGATCTTTTGGCACGCATTAATCAAACACCAGGGGAGGAGAGAAACGCCTCAACACACCTCCACAGGACCTTCTAACCAGAGGGAGGGAATGACCACAAGGTTATTGTACCTCCACGAGACAGAGCAGCACTTTGATTCAACACTGCTGCGCTGAAATGCTTCTCCATAAATGTCTACTAACTGTGAACCGCAAGGATGACGGCAATAGACTTTTTAACGTCAGAGAACGGTTCGTCTGGAGTCATTTCACAGCATGAGTTATTACCGCAATAATATCCAGGAGTGCGTCCTTCAGGGTGATTATGGCTCTGACAGTGATGCAGTAGAAGTGAGGCGCAGATGGGGATTACTGGTTATTATTGCTGTTTTATAACTGGTAAAAAAAAAAAACAAGTCAGGAAGAAAACTAAGTGCGAGTTTTTCTTTATGGTATTGTAGTTTAAACTCTTTTTTTAGATGAATTGGTTGATATTATTCTTCTATACAGCTTAAAAAACACTCTGCAGGTTACCATTAAAGTGCCAACAACAGCATCGTTACTTAAAAAAAGAGCATTTTATTAAAACAAAATGCTTATTTACAGGGAAAGAGATTATACTTCTGTTGAAAAACAGCATTGTACCTTTACAAAAAGGGGAGAAGAATGCATACACAGCCAGCTTGGGAATGACAAATTTGCACTTCAGCTGTCATAGCTTATTACAAAGTCAACCAACCCTGAAGATTTACTTTGTTACATTGGACTGATGGAAAGACAAAAGAAATATTAAGTAAAATGGCTTTTGGAATAGTCATTGATATTTATAAAGCTCAGGCAACAAAAAAATAAAAAATAAAAATAAAGAGCATTATTTGTTTCACAGATTCACAAAATTCCTCATTCTGCAGGAATATAAAAGAAGCTACACATCTTTTCAGTTTAAATACAAATCTAAGAGGACAAATGGCTGTTCTGGGTGGGGTTAAATTCAAAATACAACACAGATACAGCGAAAGAAAACAACAGAAGTTTTCCCCATCTCTTAAATAAAAAAAAAATCCTATAAGCTCGAGTGAGTGGCTCATTATGATACCTTCACAAACATTTGTATTGTAGCCTTGTCAGACAAGGGCAACTGGCTACAAACAAAGTCCCTGTCATTCAGTTATAAAAATAAATAGAAGTTGAAGGAGACATTGTGTTTTGATAAAAAGAGTCCAGATATAACTATTATGTATACTGGCAGACCCCGTTCTGACTATCAATGTGACAGTCAGGGTCTTTGTTTCCAACTGATTCCACTTCTGTGTACTTCGAGAGAGGAAAAGTCCAACATGTCCAACAGGCTTCTGCTACAGTGAAGAGCAACATTTAACACTTTCCCTTCCATCCTCTCCTCCTTTGCGTTCTCTCAGAGCCAGGGGTGCCACGCCGGGTCCATGCGACACAGATTGTCCAGGCTGTTGGCTGCAGCCACCAGGGTGTTGACTTTACTCTCGCCTCCCTCGAACTGAGCCAGGTTGTGGAGGCGGGTCATGATGGCCGTGACAGCCTTCTGGACCAATGAGACTAGCTGCTGGGAGTCCATGTTCTCGGGTTGGCCGGCCGGGGACAGAGGCATGGACGTGTCCTCCTGGGTCTTCTTGTGCCACGCTATGATCTCATCACGGAGGACTGCCTTCAGTATGCCATCCACCTATCAGAGACAGAGGGAAGGAAGATGTGAATTTCAAGCATCACACATACAATTAAACACTAGGAGGAGTTCGAAAAAGTAGGTTTGCGACATTTCGCATATTTGCGGAAAAAAAAACTCTAGGCGAAAGAGGGCGTGACTTATATTCAGCACAACTCAGTGAACGCGTGGATTTTTTTTTTGTGGATTTTTTTTTGTGGATTTTTGAATGTGCGATAAAGTATGTGGGAGTTATTAGCCAAAACGCACTTTCCTTTATTATAGCGCCACCTAGTGGTGAAAATTCAGGATGACAATAGATTATACAATTTTTCGCCATGTGAGACTTATATTTAAAGTTTTGTGAGTTTTGGGGTATGTTCAGGCATTGAAAAATGCGATCATTTCGTCACGAGAAAAATAATAATAACAAAAAGAATAATCATTCGAAATACAATAGGGACCTCGCAGGTCGTTGCCTGCTCGGGCCCTAATTAAAACAACCAGTAATCATATTTAGAGATATTTCTCAGGTAACCATGTAGTTTTTTTTTTTTTAGCACTTCTTTCAGGTTGTATCAAATGACTGTTTTACTTTCTTTTCTTTTTTTTTTTTACATTCAAATTTCTTTTAAGGTTTTGGAATGAAACTCTAAATGTCTGTGGTCATATTTCACATGACTTCATAATAAAATGTAATATTTTTAAGAAAATGTGATTTATTCATTTTCTTGAAACAGCATCCCATTGATAACACAAGTGTTGGAAAAAAGTAATAATTTTAACTTTGTTTTATCCATTTGCTTTATAACTCATTTATCTTACAACCTTGATTCCAAAAAAGTTGGGACGCTGTTAAATAATAAATAAAATCAGAATAATTACCAAATTGTTTCCAACCTATACATGGCTGAATACAGTGCCAAGACAAGCTATTTAGTGTTCAAACTGATAAAATTTTTATTTTTATTTCTCAACTTTTTGGGAATCAGGGTTGTACTTGCAATCAGTTTTGACAGCAAGAAAATAAGAGGATAATTCCCATATAGTGGTAAAGTTAATTTTTGACCTTTGAAATGAGACCAAAAACAAACAAACTAAAAAACTATACTCAAGGTCTATTTACTTGACTTTTCCAGAGCTTTTAACCACAACTTTCATGCTCTGCAGATGGAGATGGTATTTAGTACCAAAGCCTATCTTTGAAGAGAGGTAGGGATTGTGCTCTCTATCCATGTCACCAAATTTTTACACTTAAAATGACAACTGAGCAAACTGACCAAAAGATGAGGTTGAAAGTGCCAGAAGTGTGCATTTTGTGAGTAGTGTTTTGATCAAATTCTCATTCTTTAAAAAAAAAAAACTTAGTTTGCTGCAATACCAACTAGTTAAAACTGAACTGGTGTACAAACCTTTTCATAGCTCTGTAGTGTAACAACTTAATAAAGGTGGCAGCTGATTCACTATAGTTGCCAAAAAGATTCCTAGCTAATTTGATAACAATAGCATCTACTTGAAGTTCTCAATTATGTGTTAAAATATGCCAATCTTTTGAGTCAATCTCCTAAGCCATGCTTTATTCCCTCATGGGAATAAAAGCTCTGAAACATGATCAAACCTCAGTTTATATAAGACACTGCCAATTTCAAGCATAACACAAAGCTGTTAAGTCCAATTAAGGGTGTGTCAATAATCCTTGAGGAAATCTCTTGGTGTTGTTAGCAGCTCATTACAGTGATACAGAACCATCTAAACCATGATGGGGCCACAACACCCGCAATCATCACCTAACTAGGTACACACTGTCCCGTCCTCTAAACACCCAAAGTCTTTATATGGTTTCAAGCTTCAATATATTTGAGTGGATGATTGTTATGTTTGTTGTGTTCCCTGGAAACGTCCATATTCTTTGACCACTAGCTTCTGGCACTCAGTCTTAACTAGTTTATATGGTCGAATGTTGCGTTTATTCGCATCTTAAGCGATCCTGCTCCCTCCACATCAGTCAGACTTAAAGTATGAGCCAAACCTATACATAGACACCACATGGCTGTCATTACTGGTCTGCTGTAGATACATTATACAACCCTCTGACTGCTCATGCTTTCATAGCATTGTTTTTGTTTGGTTGAAGTTCCTTTCAGGGTTTATTTAAGTTTAATTGCTAAGCAATATCTGGAGAACTCAGCGGGAGCTCAAATTTGACAACAAACCGCTGCGTCCTCATGACAGAATGACATTAACACTCACTGATGCTGCCAGCACACTTGAACCTCGCAGTTTAACCCATTGACGCCTGAAACGACTGTAAAACCTCTGGGTGATTTTAAAATAAGCCCCTAAAACCTGAAGTTTTTCTGAAAATTCAACAGAAGAGTCAACGCTTCTACTAAATAATAGATTTTTCAGCCTCTGTAGCAGATAGAAATGAAATTCAAAAAGTATTTGAGAGCTTATACAAATACTACAAAACGACATATGTGCTTTCCAGGCTTCAATGGGTTAAATGCAATTCACCTTAAACCCTGTCAAGACCTGCCCCCTTTGGTTCAATATTCTTACTTTAGCATTGTAATGCAATATCGTCATGACAAAACTGGCACATTTTACACAATGTTTTAAAGATGTGTTTCTTAAACCTACAAAAATGAATTCTGTTGACACCTGGAGGCAAGAGTCTCTAGCTGCAAAAACAATACTGACACACTATCACCTATCACAATCAGCAGAGAATAGTCCAATATTCAGTCTCCTCCTAGCTCCGTTTTGGTCTCAACCAGGTCCAGAAGAAAATTTCTGTCTCTTAAGCTGGTAAATGCTCACTAGTTGCTAACTTTGTCTGTCGGATGTTTGATGCAGAACAGGCAGCAGTCACGGGGTTTATCAAAGTTTGGGCTGCTACTAACAATTGTTTACATTATTGATCAATTAATTGTCTTTAAGTCCATCACGGTTTCTCAGACTCAAAGGTGATGTCTTTAATAGTCTTGGTTGGTCAGTCCAAAACCCATAGATATTTAGTTTAATATGATGTAAAAAGCAATAAATCTCCATATTTGAGAAGCTAAAATCAGATTTTTCAGGAAATATTACCTAAACTATTAAACGATTATCAAAATAATATTTCTGACAATCAACTACTCGATTATGGATTAACCATTGCAGCTTTTGCTGAAATCAGCAACCAGCTCTATCTGGACACGGTGTTGATGAGAGTGGAAACGGTCAAGCCTTTGGCCATTCAAACAAAATAATGAGCTGAAGGATGTCATGTATGCTATATTTACTCCCTATATTCAAATGTCAAATAAAATATTATTCTGGGCTGTAGTTTAGATAAAAACACAGGATAATTATAAGGACGTAACTATTTTAAGAGCAACAAGTTACCTTAAAGTTTGGCTGTGCGAAGCAGCGTGCCACGGCGATCATGGAGGCTGTGAGCGGGCCGGAGACGCCGATGGTGGTCAGGAACTCTGAGATGTTTGGCGTCAGGCGGAATGGGACAGGGCGGTTAGCGTCCAGGTCGCCTGTGGCGTCATTAATGTCGAAGCGGAAATAGGAGACGTTCAGCTTTCCTGTGTCCTGAAAACATGGAGCAGAGTAAAGATTGTTAGAGAATGAGTCAGTAGTCTCACCACAATGTGTACAGTACAAGCCAAAAGTTTGGACACACCCATCTCATTCAATGCGTTTTTCTTTATTTTCATGACTATTTACATTGTAGATTCTCACTGAAGGCATCAAAACTATGAATAAACACATATGGAATTATGTACTTCACAAAAAAAGTGTGAAATAACTGAAAACATGTCTTGTATTTTAGATTCCTCAAAGTAGCCACCCTTTGCTTACTAGAATATAAGACATGTTTTCAGTTATTTCACACTTTTTTGCTAAGTACATAATTCCACATGTGTTCATTAATAGTTTTGATGAATTTACAATGTCAATAGTCATGAAAATAAAGGAAAAACATTGAATGAGAAGGTGTGTCCAAACTTTTGGCCTGTACTGTATGTGAGGGAGGAGATATAACCACCACCAATTAAAGAAAACATATATACATATATCCCTGTATTCTCCATAGTCCTTATACCACATGAGCCCTGCAAGAAAATAACTCTTCTTCAGAAATGCTAGGGGAGTTACAAAACAAGCTAACACTGACGAAATGGCTGCAGTTATTGATCTGCGTGCCCCAGACACAGTAACACGTCAAACTATCAGCAGCAGAACATCTATAATCCTCAATTCACTCCCACTCCCCTCTCCCCCGCCGCTCCCCGCTGACTTAAATATATACAGCCAAGTTTTCATCTTTAAGCCCGCATTTATGTGCGAGAGGACTGCTACACGAGCAGCCATTCCAGGGAAGATAAGCTCCCTTATATGAAAAGGTGAGTGGCTCTGACAGCTTTATAGCAGAGCATTTCATTCCAGCTCGTGCTCCCTCTCCTCCTCTGTCTCGCCTCTTTCCCTCCCTTCCTCCTTCTCCTTAATTCCCTCTCCCTCGCTCTCCCCTACTGTCATTTGCTCCTGCAGGCCCCAGCGGAGGGCCTCAAGGCAGTGGGCTGAGACACCAGCAACCCCCAGGAGGCTCAGATAAGCCCGCAGACAGTTGGCTGTGGAGGCAGCGCTCAGAATGCTAAATCACCACACTAGTGGCCAGCGATGGCTTCATTTTCAGGCTGGTGTGAACGAGATGACGCAACATTAGCGTGTCGCACGTAGTGACTTGGGGCTGTGAACTTGAGTGTGAGAAATGACATAAATTTGGTAATTTTCACAGCAAATGGCAACAATATCAAAGGAGATGGGGAGATTATTATGAAAGCGAAGAGATGTCTTGTGAAAAAAGGTGTAGGAAGATTAAAGTATGGCTGAATTACGGCCTGATGAATGCCACAAACCAGTGCCTTTTTAATTGAAGCATCACTCATTGAAGCTCTTTAAGGTCTCCATTTAGCAAGGGTGGGGCACAATGCTACGGCTGTGATGTCCTGTCCTTGCACTCTCTCTCTGTTTGTGTGTAATGTTTGTGTGTGCGTACGCTCTCCGTCCCGTAATCCTGCTGTGTCTAATGGGATCTGCGGAGTGGAACAGGCAGAGAGGGGGCTTAATACCAGCGCTTAGCTGCCCGGAGGAACGCCTGTCAGCAAAGGCCGATTAGGATCAGAGGGGTGGGGTGGCCGACTGACACAATCATCTTTAATAATGACTTTGAGAAAGCTGTCTGCGGACCCCGAGCGGCAGACAGACACGCGTGGATTGAGAGGCAGCCGCACGCACACACAAACACGGCCTCTTCAAAATGAAACGTCTTTGATAGCTGTAGAGCAGAGGGACTGAATATAACGTTCTGTCAAAACATCCTTCGCACTGACATCGGCTGGCTGACTGATAGCGTTAATGTCGGGGGGGAGAATGGTAATTCATACGGCCAGATATGGAGACGGCGATGGTGATCTCTTAATGCATCTATGAGAGCGTATATCTACTGAATTAACTCCTGTCACATGAATGGCGCTCGCCCTTGACAGAGTGTCAGGCGTGTTTGAATGAGTCTCCTACCTGTGCTATCTGCAGCATCTCCGGGTTGAGCCTGTTGAGGTGGAGCATGAACTCGGCCAAACCTATGAGGGCCAGCTGGATGGTGAACATCTTGCGGAAGGTCCAGTAATCGGTGGCGTTAGGGAAGGTGTGGAGAGCCCACTCCTTCAGCATGCTGCGGGGCACCATGTTCCCCTGCACCTCCTTCAGGATGTCCCGTAGGACCTGTAAAGAGACAGGTATTAGAGGTTAGCTAGGTGGCTGTGTTCCAACAGATATTGGGCATTGCATGCATGTTCTAGCACAGCTGGCAATAGTGATAGTTAGATATAATGTATATTATATAACAGTTGGCTGATTTTATCTTTATGCATCAAGACTGTCTACACTAGTCTGTGATAATCAGTCTCCAAGACAACCACCATCATTTTACAGTTCGCCTCAGAACCAAATGACAACACAGCTAGTAGTGAATTCAGGAAGGATTCGTGTGTTTTAATGAAGAATACATCTGTTATCTGTAGACTGGATTCAGAATTTAGTTTGCCTGACCATCACAGACAAAGCCCCCAATAAGAGCAAAGCATCCCTGTCCAGTGAAAACCATGTATCTCCAGATATGGTCATTTCAAATTTAGTGTTCCTTTACATGTTGAAAAAATTCTCTTAAATCTTAGCTAAATGACCCACATAAAAACCATAAACGCAATAGAGAGCAAATTAAATTTTTGTTGGCCATCCCGGAATTAGCATCGCCATGGGGTCTAATCAGAATTCACCTATGGGATTTTTGTTTTGGATTTTGGGTCACTGCAGAAAATAAGCTCTGTGGCGAACACATGTTTCTGTTGCTTAGGCGTTTTGTTCAGCAGGATAAACTTCACAAATAAACACCACTTTTATGATGTTTGAAGCGTTAATGCAGCCGACAGAAGTAAAAGGCTAATGTTATGCTGAAGCAAACTACACCACTGTCGCATGACTTGAACGTCACTGGTGTTATGCTTCAGATGCTAACGGTTTTGACAAGCGAAACTGTAGCCTAATAAATTGTAGAGTAACCCAATCTAGAATCTACAAGAGTTTGCAAGAGTACTGAAAAACATGACATGTCCCAAATAACCACTGTGGTCTCATTTAGCCACTTGTTAGCAACCGCTAAGGACACGTAAAAACGCCAAAATTCACAAGTGGGGTTATTTACCAACAAATTTATGTTGTACAACAAAACGTGAACATCTCTTAAGCTTGGGGTAACCACAGACCTTCTCAGCCATCTAACCAAAAATCCATTCAAAATCCTCATTGAGTTTGAGAGGACAGAACCCAAGGTGCTATATTGCTAACTTACTTCTGGGTTTAAGAACTCATTCCTGTGGCGCCCTATTTTTATTCACTCATACATGGATTTCACATGTTAAAATGCTTCCTATGTGAGGTGGCTGCACAAAGCTTTAATTACAATCCAATCATCCAGGCATATCAATGCAGGCTGAGGTCACTATTGTGTCCGGCTGCACAACCAAAGCTGTCTATGTTACATGTGTGTGTGTGTGTCTGTATGCAGATCTGTTTGTATGATTGTCTCCGTACCTGATGGCTGGCCTGCGTGCCTCTGGCCTGCACAGTAGCCAGACGATCATAATATCTGGAAATGGGGTTGTCATGTTCGATACCCTTCTTGGCACAGCGCTGTTTGTAGATTTCCACCAGTGACAGAGATGAAGGGTTGTCCTCTACCAGCCGCATCTGAGGCGACACTGCCACCACTCGGGGCACTGGGGAGATGAGAGGGAGGGAGGGAGGGAGAGACAGAAGACAGGATACAGGTGGTGAAGAGATGTGGAGGGGAGAGCAGAGAGAGGAAATAAGATGAAGGAAAGCCCAAGAGAAAAAAGAGGAGGAGAGAGTGGTAATATGGAAGGAGGTAGGGAGAGAGGAAAACAACCAAGTCAGTGACACAAACTGTAAACATTTGGTTGCACTCACGAGCAAACAGTCCCTGTTTTACCACAGTGTAAACCACACATCGAAACCTACAACTAAAATACTTCAGAATTGGGAAACAGCTGCACTGAAGGCGTGCCATGGCTCAACACCACGCAGGGTCAAAGGAGGTAAAAGGCTCTGCATGGTTCGCCCAGTGAAAGCAGTCTAAACATTTACATACACCGACAACCCAAATCAAATCAATACCAAGCTTTTCAGTTGGGAGGAAATGGGTTGGAAGGGACTGTAGAATTCCCAGTACATATTTCCCCTTAAACAAACCAATCAAGTGCATAAATGGAGAGTGGGCAAACATCTGGGTGGAGGCAAACCACAAGGGGACGACAGGAGAGGAAATAGTGCTTGAAGGCAAATTGAAATTGTGTGTGTGGTGTGTGAGTGAGAAAGTGACAGACAGAAAATAAAAATAAAAGGAGACGGTCACTGTCAATTGATCTCAGTGTACAGCAGCACTGGAGATGACCATATGTTTGTGATATTCGAAGACAGCAAGCTCTAATCAGGTCTGTGACAAACAAATACATGTATTATCTCGGACGCGTGCATGCTGCTGTACACTGACATCAATTGGCAGTGACCGTCTCCTTTTATTTTACAATAAAATCATGAAACAGTAGCTGCAACATAGTTTTAGTGAAAATTTTATCCTTTGTCTCTCTGTTCTTAGGGTGATTCCTTAAATCGGGATCCCTTTAAGATCCTCAGACCTTCAAAAGTGTTCAATTAAAGTAAACCCCAAAATACATTTATAAAGCCATCAATTAATAGAAAAAGTGCCTTCGTATTATTGTGGAAAAACAAATATATATATATAATATATATTAATTGACAAATGGTCAAACCACTCCTATTCGACCCTGTATATCACATTTGAATGTGATAGTGTCAATTGATAGATTTTTATTAATTTTTGATGGGAAAAAAAAGGGGTTAATGTTTGTTGAACTGTGTGTATAATTTACAGGATATTGAGAGAACAAAAAAGCCTAATCAAATCCCAATGCATATTTTTTTTTTAAAAATACATAGGCTGATGTTAAATTATGTTCTCATTATCTACTTGGCAGTAAAATGGTGAATGTTACAAAATAAAAATTCTACTTAGAAGAAGTGATCTTAAACATGGGACACCAAACTATATATAATTCATTATTATATACATATTTACACAAGGTACAAGTTGTTCGTGGCTGGGTTGAATTCAAAATTACTTTTAGAGAGCAATAAATGCCTTATAATGATTGGGAATTTTATGCCTATTACTAATGTTTTTTTTATTTAACCCATTGAAGCCTGGAAAGCGGATACGTCGTTTTGTAGTATTTGTATAAGCTCTCAAATACTTTTTGAATTTCATTTCTATCTGCTACAGAGGCTGAAAAATCTATTATTTAGTAGAAGAGTTGACACTTCTGTTGAATTTCCAGAAAAACTTTAGGTTTTAGGGGCTTATTTTAACCCCTTAACGCCTGAATTTATATAGCTGTAGATAAAAAAATGTTTTATGTGTGTTTTTGCCTTTAAGTAGATGGTAAATAATGTTGAAATTATTAATTTCACTTTTGCACAAAAAATAAATAGAAATTTTGGTATGTTGCAAATTTGCGACAACAGGCATAATGGTCAATTTGGGGTCAATTTGGTATGTTGCAAATTTGCTACAGCAGGCATAATGGTCAATAATAGGATAACAATAACACAGTAATATAACAGTGAAAAAACAATGTTTTATTTATTCACCCTCGTTTATTTATATAAACCTGCAACAGCAGGTATTCAACCGGCATTGGGGGAATGCAGACGCTATCTCGGCTGGTTGACTGAGTCAAACGGTTTGTCGCATATTTGCGACAGCAGGCGTTAAGGGGTTAAAATCGCCCAGAGGTTTTACAGGCGTTTTAGGCGTCAATGGGTTAAACAATGCTACGACCCAAAAGGCACCCATCTAAAAGAAATCAGCCTTTTAACCTAATGCTCGCAGACACACATCCCTACCGGTGAAGAAGAGGTGTCTCTTGGTGGTCTCCTTCCTCTTCTCCAGACAGGGGTTGAGGAGGCGGAGAAGCTGCAGGACCCTCTCCTCTCTGCGCGACTCGGTCAGGCAGGCGTCGTTCATCACCAGGTAAGGGTAGATCTTTCCATTGTGGCCGCGGATATAGAGACGACGTGCAGCTGTATTGTGTTTCTGAACAATTTCCACTCTGGGCATGAACCTGGAGAGAGGCGCAGAGAGACAAAGCTGAAGTGATAAACGACGTGGGAGTAATGATATGTGGGTACAATTCTCTTGTGTGGTTTCCATGCATATTTATTGTCCGTTCTCTGTTTTATCCATACCCAGGACACGTGGATAAATCTCTTATAACATTTTCACCAAGTCTTTTTTTCAGAGAAGTTTTTATGTAATAATAAAGACCTCTACCTTGCAATCTTGATGTAATAGTGTGTCGGTTTGGGCATGAGGAATTCCCCAGGGATCTCCACCTCGGCTGTCTGTGCAGAGAAGTTGCTGAGGAAGCGACACTTCTCCTCAATGAGGAAGAACTTGGGCAGCTGCTTGGTCTTGGCCTCCAGGATCTTGATCCACTTCTTCAGCTTGGAGATCAAATTGTGAAGCTTCATGGAGCCTGGTACGCTGAAGTCAAAGTCTGGAAGGGGAGAAAAGTTATTGTAACAACAAGAATCTCATGATAGCACTGGTCTTATTATTTCATCAATATGTCAACACGTCAAGTGCCTCCGTCTTCAGAAGAAGGAAGAAGGCTTGTGCATTAAATGACTTAACTAACAAAGGCCAGTAGGACTTAAAGGGATTCTTCAGGGTTTTTTTAAGTGGGATGTTTGAGGTAGTTATCCATAGCTGACCACATTTTTACTGCTTTAGCCATCAAACAGCTCTGTTTAAGTAACATGGGGGAACTGAATCCATTCCATGCTTTGTCAAAGCCACCAAACTCCTTTAACAAAAACAGTCATTTTACCTCACAGAACTCTTGCTGGTTGCTGGTCTACTGCTGCCCCAATCGTTTGCTTCGTTGGTGCTATTGTGCAACTGCTGTGTTTAGAGCTTAAGTTCAAATTCAACAAAGTCACAGAATAAAACAAACTAAGTGATTGAGGCAGCAGTAGATCAGCAATTCCTGTGTTCCTTGAGTTGAAATTACTGTTTTTGTCAAAGGAGTCTGGTGGCTTTGATGAGAGCATAAAACAGCTTGTGTTCCTCCAGTGCTAACTTAAACAGGGCTGTAAAGTAAAGCATTTAAAGTATTCGAAATATAAAGTAGACTTAAACGTATATTGTTTTTAGTGGCCTTTTTTTTTAAAGTGGGTAAAATACATTTTGCTGCTGTCCCCATCCAAAGGAATACATTGCTTTGTTTCCGTCCCAGTACTCATGTGTGCTGCCTGCCATCTACTGATTAGACTGACTATGGATAAATACCGCATCAAAAACAATTCCTTTAATTATTTAGTATCAATGAATAAAAGAAGAAAAAGAAGAAAACAACAAATATATAAAAGCTAATGGAGATTTTCAGTGATTCAAAAGTGACCAAATGAAAGTCAGGACACAGGAGTCAATGTGTGACACTTTCCCCTTCTTAATAAACTACCCTCAAAATGCCCTTCAGCAAGACACTAACCCCCATAACTGTTCCAGTGGAGCTGCTCTCAGCTGCCAACATTACAGGACTGTTACATTAGTGGGCAGCTCCCAGGTGTGCTTTTGTGTGTGTTGGACCTTTAACCTCCCCTGCAGCAATATGCTCCCAGACTTTGCTATAAATACAAATATGTTGCTATGTAACCTCGCCTAACATAAAATGCTAAAAGGGGTAAAAACAGAAATATATAAAATCAAAGAGAATAACGTTTCATAGCTTATTGGTCAGATGACATTTCAATGTTGCAAGGCCTGTTTGAAACCATAAACGGTTAAGATTCATTAAAGTGAGATTGGGGTATTGGCTTTACAGTTTTTTTACACAGTAACACAGACAAAGAACACCCCGTTATTTTTTACAATGATGGCCTTGGGGAGGACAGTGGTTACACAAACTCACATCTGGGTAATGTCCGTTTTAAATATTGCGTTGCACTGTTGGCCACTTGACTGCAGCAGTGTAAAGTGCCTTGCTTAAGGGAACTTCATGGATAAGTTATTCATTGCAGGCTGGCAGCACAAGGAGAACTGTTTGCTCTATCGACTTAAAACTCCCTGGTGGAGCCTGGGAGCTGATTAAATTAGAGCTATAAAAATGAGAGTCTTAAAGTATTAAATTCCTGTTTCAAGTCACAACTCATATTGCACACAACATATTGTGATGAGCTGTGGCAATAACAACGGAAGGAAGGGAAGTGAGCCAGGCAGGTTTTCCATTTTAGAGTAAAGCCCCCAGGACATCTCTGTAACATGAATGCGCACACACACACACACCTAACTCTCCTATTTCAGTACACCCTGTTGTGCCGCCTGTTATAATGAATCCATGAAACTGCAAGGCCTTGCCATTTCAAACCCGTTCAATCTCTCCCAGAGTGAGACCTCCTAATACTTTAAATAAGCCCTCTAAAACAGCCAATGTTCTTTTCGGAGTGGCCCTATTTCGCTATCCCTCTGCCTGCAATTCACCTGCCTCGATAGCAGAGGGAAAATTGAAACAGTCCTGAGGAATTGCAACCCGACAACAATTCAGCACCATAAAAGTGTATAATGCTTACAAATAGAAAAAGCGAGACATGCTCCACTACTTCGAAGCCATGAAGCAATATAGTAATATCATTCCATCTTTATCAGATATAAAACATTTTACCTGTTTAAGTCTGGAGACAGCTGCACATAAGACGCAGGCTATTACAACTCATGACTAGAATTACCGCCTTACGGTTGTATGCCGCAAACCAGCCAAGTTGTAGTTTGTATTTATTTCGGCCCAAGCTCATATGTAGGCATGAAAGCAGAGAGTGCTTAAATACAGAAGTTGCTGCAAAGAAAATTTTCATCTTTCAACCCGGTAGTGTTGATGCAGAACATTATTATGAGTGAAGTTGACCTTTCGGGTATAAAATGTGTTCACTGCTTATTTTTATCCTATAAGATATTTGTGTGAAGTTTTGTCATAATAAGGGCATGAATTTGTGAGTCATGGCCAAAAACATATGAACCTGTGACCTCAAAAATCAAATCATTTCATTCTCCAGTCCAAATGGATGGTTGTACTAAATTTTAAGAAATCCCTTCAAGGCATTCCTGAGGTAATGGGTCTCTAACAGTGATCTTGACCTTTCACTATCAAATTTGTTAAGTTCATCCTTGAGTCCAAATGTAAGTTTGTGACAAACTTCAAGAAATAAGCTTCACATTTGCATTCCTGCGATATCACATTCCTGAGAATGGGAGAGACGCAACTTATCTAATCAGTTCATCCTTGAGTCCAAGTCCACTAGAATGGGATGGATGGACGTCTGTATGCACACAGGCATAAAAATACCTGAATGTTAAAGTATTTTAAGTATTAGCAACTAAGCCCTTTTTTTAAACAATTAGTATCTAATTTGCACTCTAATTATAGTTATTATAGTGTGGTAATATTAAACCTGCAGACAGTTTTGGAGAAAACACAGAGGTGCTTTGTGGTAAGTGCAATGCAGCCAGAAAAACCAAAGGAGTTATTTTCAGTCCTCCTGAACTCATCTTTGACCCCTGCTCTGTCAGGTAGCTGGGGTAGCTGAGTGTGGTGTGGAATGTAGCTCGCTGCACTCTGACCTGTGTGCAGAAAACGAGTGGCTGGTATTCTGCCCTATCTGACAGACCACAGCAGAAGATCTGCACTTCTGCACCAAATTATGGATCCAGACTCAGGAGGCGGGCCACCTCTGTAGAACCATCACTCCCATGTGTACTGCCCTGATCCTGACTCAGTGTGGGAGTGTATGAGTGTAAGTGGTGGGATGGAGTCAACTCAACTTCATTTATGTCTCATTGATACGTTTTGAGCGTATCAGAGGTTATCACAGCTGCGTGTATTGGTGCAGAGGGGAAGTTCACATTTAAAGCTTATGACTAACAACCAACTGAAGGTACATAGGTGCTAAGCCAAATTGCTATACAGAGTAATATTTAACTGTGCTAAATGTCGTTTCAGCATGACAAGTGACTATTCAATATGCTCAGAATTAAAAGCCAGGAAACTTGTGAATTTTTTTCAGAAGAAGCTCTTCTGACAAAAGTCTCTGGAACAGATCCACTCCTAAAACAGTAACTCATGCAAATAGCATTCGCCGTAATTGGATTTGAATGCCTCCCTGCTGCCAAATGTTATATGTGCACACATAAACCCATATTTTCCGGCCCACAAACCCTGTGAAAGCGAGTGAGCCACTAACGTGGTTCGGGGAATGGGAGCTTGGCTGCTCAGCAGCTCTGTAAACCCTGTTTGTTCCGCTCTGGAAGGCTTGTGTGGTTTCAGTCTCTGTCGGCCCTGCTCCCACGTTGCTGTGGGGACAGCTGGGTAGCGATGGTCGGCGGGCACCCTGCGACGCAGAAGCCCTGGTGATGCCTGGCTGCGTGAGCACAGCTGGCACAGCAACATCTGGGAAGATTCATCAACACAGCGCTCCGAGTCTCGCTCACTCTTGTTTGTGTTGTTCATTCAGTCAGTCCATGTGCCGTTCCCATGCTTTCGCTCGCTAATGCCATCACACCTGTCTTCATGTTTCCCCTCAGACTCTCATTCCCATTGTTTTCCATTTGTTAAGCTCCTCTCTTCCATCTTTTATGTCCCTCTTTGTAATTTCCTATGCTCGTCAGCCCTGGCTCACCTTTATTATGGCTTTTTTCTCTCACAGTCAGGTGATCATTTTTTCCCTAGCTGCTTTTCATTCACTCACAGTCCTTGTCCTCCACTATCCCAGGGCCAAACACATTAGCTCTATTGGCCACTCTCAGGACCAGTGGAGGGGAAAAGCACAGGAGAGGCTGAAGAACAGAGGGGGAGGAGGCAGAAGAGGGAGGAGTGGCTTTATGGATATGCAATAAAGGAGGAGAGACAGGGCTGTTTACTGTGAGCTTAATTCAGCGAACATGTATGTACAGCCAGTCCGTAGGAGTGAAAGCAAAGAGGTTTATTTAAACGCTGAAAGCTGGGGAAGCTGCAGACGGTCCTTGTTTAAACTGGGTCTGAACTGAACTGTGGTTCAACTCCCTTATGTAATGTAGGAAAACAGACACGTGGCTTCCAAAAACAGGGGAATGATTGTTTAGAGAAAAATGTCTCAGAGGGGGCCTTGGCTAAACTAGAACTGCACCTGTCCAGTTGGATTCCTCAGCTTTCATATGAATGTGAACATGCAGGCCAAAATGACTGGAAGCTTCATTACTGCCTTACAAGCATACAAATTAATATCATAGAATTTTTTGCTTTTGAAATGTGCTAATCCAAAACTGGTGATGGATCACAGAACTGTCGCTCAATGTAGAGTGTGTTCCAATAACTCTTCTTTGATGTTACATCGGCGTGCAAAACCTCAGAGACTAGACTCTGAAAGTATAAAATTACCATTAGGAATGTTTTGAAGTTCAGGATTAAAAGATGTGTTTGATTTGAAGATACAAGTTACATATCGTATACAAATCAAACTGTCGATGGCTCATCTTGATGACGGCTTGACATGTGACATTAGTGTTAAATTTCTAGTCTCCTGTTGGAAGAAAAAGTCCAACATTAATTAAAGCAAAGTCCAGTGGATAGTTGCAATAAAAGTCTCCCATGGTTAAGAGCTGTTGTATATCATTATTGCTTAATGGCCACACCAACAAGGGTTTTCTGTGTTGGCAATTCAATGCCAAATCTACTCTCCATCTGGAAGGGAGATTGCAGACCCCCCGCCAAGCCCAAATGCTCTATCTCGCAATGTTAATAAAAGCGAAAAATTATGTATGTATCTGCCCTGTGATTTCAATCTGTTCCAAAATATAATGACTTCTTCCTTGACCCATGTTTGACCCTTCCACCAAGTTTCATCAAAATCAGGCCGGTAGTTTCTCTGCAATCCTGCTGACAAACAGACATCCCAAACACAGCTACCCTGCAATTATTCTGAACCAACATAGAACTGGGAAAGAGAGTTAAGAGTTCCATCTTGGTGTCAGAGCAGCATACTCTTAAATTCCCCTACCTGTTCCAATATTTTATGAGCTATATTCAGTTTTGGTACAGCAAGAAAACAATGCTTGGTTCCCTGACAAAGAGGATAAACACTGCAGGCGTAACTCCCAGCTCCTACCACAAGAAAACAGTACTTGACTGGTAGCTGGTGGTACTTAGCCTAACTGGACTTGCACTGCATGTACATTTCAATATAAAATGGCAAGTTTCTCAGTGCCAATATGATGGGAATTATTTTACTTAAGCTTATAAAACCTGCATTGACAATCCATTTCTCCATGATATAAACAGCTGCCAAGGAGTAAAATGATTTCATAACCGTTTCAATAGAGAGATGTATGGTAACAAATTATCTTTTACAGACTTTTAAACCCGATCAAAGGCTGGACTTTTACAACAAAGTTCATGGTTTCAGCTTAGGCCCTCACAGTCTTCTGCTGTATTTCATTAAACCTGTGACAGGCTTTGTGCTTGTTGAGATCATCACCGCAGTGCTGCACCAGCTTGGATTAGAAATGCAGCTGACTGGTGTATAATCAAAACCAGTGTGGGCGTGTGCACAAACAGTGTAATAAAAACACAAACTGACACACACACACCTATTTCTGACCAGCCGCCACCTCCAACCCCTCCCTAAATCAAATCATCTGGTTGGAAACCTTAATTACATTGCAGAACACCAATGCTCCAGCTGCTCCAAGCGACAGAGCAGTCTGTTCTGACAACGCCGCTATGAGCAGCACAAGTGTCCGCACAGATAGAATGTAACCAGCTCAATAATTCTCTATAGAGGCCAGTTGGGCACCCGTCTCATCATTTAAACCAATGTAGACATACAATATCACAAATGCTGCTTGTGTTTGTTGAAAGGTAGCTGATGTCAGGCTTCAGGGAGAAAAGCTAGGAGGTGGTGCTGTTGCTGTTTTCACTACCTGGGCAATATCGCACTTTCTCTAACACTCAGAAAACTGCTGTTTTGGTTGCCTGAAAACTTAATTTTTTATGTCTGTTCAGATTTCCAAGTGTTATGACAAAGTTGTGAAGAGATAAAGCAGCGATGTTGAAAGTTAACATGGCTGACAGTCATGAGACTAAAGTGAAAGAACAACTAAGTTCAAAAAGTAAACACAGGAGACAGAGGGAAGGCAAAAAAAACAACCTCAAAATGAAAGGGCTCTTCAACGCTTGTTTTTCTTCCTGTCTGTTCTGTATAGACATAGACAGAGTTTACTTTAAAAGCCAACCAACCTGTTGTGAACTGTCCCTTCATCTTCTGGAAAACAGGATCCTGTGCTGTGGCCTGGGCCCGGCGGGCTAGCGACTCAGAGGCAGCGCTGGAGAACATGGTGGAAACATTAGAGACGTTCTCCAAGCCAACACCGAAGGTGCTAACCAGCTTCTTGACAAAGTTCAGCGTGTGTGGTGTGATCTTGGCGTCGGACACGGCGCCGCTCTTCTCAAAGGCCACTGAGTAGCATTTAGCCAGGCCCTGCTGGAGCTGCCGCAGGACCTGCAGAGGGACGAAGAAGGAAGAAAAATAGTGAGATTTCTTTTGTGATCAATAATTTACACATTTTTTTGTATAAGGGAGGGAAAGCATCATTATGGTCATAAAAGCCCCCATAGATATTCTAAACTAGTAAACAAACAAACAATGCATGAAAACTCAGTCGAAAAAGATAATTAACCACAGATATTTATAACAAAACACATATTTTCTCTTGTAGCTTTAACAAGCAGATAATATTTTGTGTTTTGACATTATGTAACCTTACTGTAGAAAGTTCCATCCAAGCAATATCCCAGTAAGAAATATATATAGTGAGATTAAGTTATAAATGTAGTAAATTAGATGTTAGAGGAGTCCCAACATTTTTGTCCAATCTGAATGATTTTAGTATCCGTTCAGTCTGTTCAACAACTGGATATACTTAATCCTTAAGTCCTATATGAACACGGGAGAAGGGAGAGACACATACACATTTCTGAAGGAACAAAGGTGCAAAGATGTGATGTCATACAGTAACCGAAGAAAGAGGAGAGAGGAAAGGTGATGATGGCATGCCTCTGCCCCTGTGTGCCCAGTGGAACGAAGCATAGAGCCTGCAGCTGCTGCTGAGTGCCCCAAACCATCTCAGATAATAACACAGACACACACACACCAACAAACTTCTGGCCCTAAATCCCTTTCCCCATCCTACACGCTCACCGCACCCATCCATCACCTGTCTCAGTCTTCTCTCCCGCCGCCTCTTACTCCCAGTCTTCCCCTCCACCCACAGACCGGCTACCTTGCGTGAATTCTGCCTAGCATGACTAAAACTATTTACAGCAGCACCAAGTTCAGTTCGGGCGATCTTGTCAGGTCTACGTCCTGCACTGACATCCGCACAATTAGCAGGGGAGGAAAAACGCTACTGGCTGAATGAGTGATTTAAGTCGACATGTGCTTCGACAAAAAAAGGGATTTGAAAAAAAATACCAGCCCAGAAATAATGAATCTTTTATCTGAAATGTGCAATTCTGTCTTAAACATATTCTGCCATTAATATGTTTCAGTGAGGGAATGGGAGACAGTGAGGACAGACAAGCTTAGACTAAACAGATGTGTTGGCCCACCATGGGGCCTGGGGTCATCTGGTTGACCAGGTGGCGTGACACACAAGACGCGCAAGTTGCTTTCACACATTTGCACTGACCATCTGATCTGCTAAAAGCACACACGTAGCAACAGCGTCAGACACGCGCAACACCACCGACTTTCTTCTCACCTCTTCATGCCAGTTCTCCCTGAACCACACCATTTGGTCCACAATGCCCTCCAGGGAGGAGAGCAGGGTGGGGTGCAGCTCCCGTTGCATGTGCATGATCCGGCTGCAGCGCCACATAGGGGCGGTGGCACGGATAGGCCCCGGGTCGGAGGCCCCTGAGTGAGGCTGGGCGCCAACTGAACTGGGCTGCTGTTGTCCGGACGCATCTGGGGAAGAAAAGTGTGGGTTTTTTTTATCTTCAACTGTTATTCTTGTGAAGTAATATGTTACAGAGGATATTCCACATGCTACAAACACATTTCTTCCCTTTTACATGTAATAACTTAGTATGGTAGTTAGGGCTGGGCGATATGGCCCTAAAAGAATATCACGATATTGCAGGCTATTTTTGCGATAACGATATTCTTGACGATATTAGGAAATACTTAAAAAGATATAGAAAATATGATTTTTTTTTTAGTCTGTTTAAATAATTAAAAATCTAAAATGTAGTAGTGCAAATCTCAACAGTTGCCAAACACAACATTTTTTACTCTTGACTCTTGAGTATGAGCAAATAATAAAAATAACCATTTAGGGGTTTTGGGGGCATATTTTAATGAAATTTTGTAAAGGAGAATAAAAGTTCTTGTATGTTTTATTTAAGGCATCTTATTTTGACAGTCTTCTTGTAAATTCTGTGGTGGATTCTCTTAACACACTGTGCTCTTATTTTGAAAGCTGCATGTGTTTAGCTACAGGGAGTAAGTAGCTTTTTGTGATTAAAACCACTTTAACCACTACATCAAGAAGTAAGAACGTTGCCAATATCATGATATGCAATTTTTTTAACCATAAAAAAAATATACCGATATTATTGTGAACGATACGATATGGCACACCCCTAATGGTAGTAGTAAAAGAGCTTTTAATGTTCAGAGTGTGGTAAGGAGGCAAGACACCACAGCCTGCCATGTTTACTTACCACTTTTGTAGCGCTCCCTCTGCTCGATCTTGAGCGTCAGGTAAAGGGTACGGATGGGGAAGTAGACAGCCTGGGGGTACACTCGTCCCACCTAGCAGATAAAAGAGGGTCACAGATTACATTTCAAAGACTCCCCCTCAGGACCGCAAAGGAGAGAGAGAGAGCGGACGCAGACAGAGGTAGCGAGGGAGAAGGTGGAGAGAGAGCGGGATAGAGAAATACTGTTTGTGCATGTGTGTCAGCGGGAGAGAGAGATCACACTGATACAGCCGGAGACCTCTGCTGTAACAGAGGGAGTGTTTGAAGCTTTGAGTCAGGGGAGTTAGGGAAGTTAAAAACACGTCATGGCTGAATTACAAAACTGAATGTGACTGATGATGAAATCACCCTCAAGACTTTCAAGAAAAGTCACTGACAACATTGGAAGGCTTAATGGTTGAAGTCAGGACATAAGAGATTTCAAGTTTTAAACACATTGCAAAATCACCTCAAACTTGGTGGAGTAGGCTTCCTTTGATAAGTCATGCAGCAGATGAATTCAGAGTAATGTATAATTTATATATCGGTCTCAGGTCACAGTTCGTTGAGAAGGTAGGATTAGTGTGCCACGTGGCCTGTCGTACGGAATCCAAGGTACATCATGCTCTGAAATCAAAATTCCTTATTCACTGAAAATGTTACTGCTACTAAATCAAGAAATGATTTAGGAGCAGAGTTTTTAAAAAGTTGGCAAGCTACCTGAATACCTAGCAGATATTTTCTGCTATTCGTCAGTTTATTATGGTACGTTCTGAAGTAGGGCTGTATCGAATGCCATTTTATATTTATTTGAAGTTTCTATTTAGGTTTATTTTAAGCTTTTTATTTTGTGACGCCAGCACACAGAAAGGGTGAAAAAAACTTGAAATCCGAAATTGGAATAAAGTGGTTCAACATGTGGGTTTTATTATAACATCTATCTTTTTTTCAATAAATGATGATATTTGGACTTAACAATGCTCTAGAGTTATTGGAAAGTCTGTAAAAAATCGATTTTCACTGGAATCCAATTCTACAAATAGTCTAATACCAATTATTTATGCAAAGCCATATTTCAATCTGCAACTGTATAGATATACTGGGTTTAAACACAATGAATAAATAAGCAAAAACAAAAAACGTGCAAATGATCTGAATGTTAAACAAGAATTAGAACTTGAATGTCAAAATTATGAATGAAACTTCAAACTACTCAGTACCCAGTCTGAACAGCTGTTTTGTAACGTACCACTGGGCACTAAACATTATGTCTTCTACAGTTCACTTCATAAAGTGACAGCATATGGCGGGTCAGTCTTCCTTTAGAGTATAATGTACACTCTTACACACTTGATAAGTAAAGGAAAATTCCCCCACTCTAGGGTTCTTTCATTTATCATCTATTCATGTAGTGCTGCAAGCTCTGACGGCAATATGTTAAGTGTCTTTAACGTGCAGTAGAGGCTCTGAGCACATTTCAAACGCCCCCTTTATGTGGCTACAATACGGATTCCACACTTGTCACCAAATGACATTCTAATACATAAGAGGGCGACCATTGCACACAGGAATTGTAAAGGAATCACCCTTTGAATGAGAGCAGTAGACTTAACTCGACACTGATATATTTGTGTGTGTGACATTTGGCTATCACTGTGACTGCACAAAGCGAGTGCCTAAAGGTAGAACATGAGCTGTGACAAAGCTCCCTAAAATTCTACAGAGCAGAGACGACAGACCTGCAGGTTTTTAAAACTATAAGCAGAGGTACAACACCCTCTACTCCAAGATTTCCAATAGTTGTGGTCTTATGAATTGAAAATCAATGTTAGGAGCATCTGGCTGAGCCGATGCACAGGACGGGCCTATGCTTCTGCCTACAATGCAGGTTCTCCCTCTCCTCTTGTACTGGCTGTCAATAGGTGTGGGGCAGGCAGATGGACACCTCTCACCGCAGGAGTGGTCAGTGGGTTTCTACTGTTATGTTGACACTCGGAAACTTCCCTTGGATTGACTTTTCTTAGCATGAGAAAGTGGTACATTACAGTATAAGGTTTTATTACATTTTCAATGGACTCAAGTGCAGATTTTTATTACATTGTCGGGGCTTCCTTGCCTCTCGACCGATTTTTATTTTATTTTATTTTATTATTATTATTATTATTATTTTTTATTATTTTTTATTATCATTATTATTATTTTTTTTATTTTTAATAAATTTTATATCATTAATATTTTCATTATTTAATTTTATTTATCTATTCATTTTTTCTCTCTCACTTTTCAGTTTGTGGGTGGGTTGGGGAAGGGGTTTGGAGTTGCGTGTTTGTGTTTTCATGTATATCTTGTTGAATTGAAAACTGAAAAATAAAATATTCTAAAACATTGTCGGGGTTATTACATTATCGGGAATTAATTACATTATCGGGTTCTACAGATGATCACCAATATGCAAATGAGCATGTGACTTAATTTGCACCTTAGCATTCTAGTGTAGGGAAAAAGCTGTTGTAGTTATGTAAACTGATATCAAAACTGATATAAATGATGACTTTAAGAAAGAGTTCAATAAGCAGGTTGTAAATTAAACAGATTCTTCTTGAAATTTAAGGTGGACGAGCTTTGCCAGCCACGCTTTAAGCCCACTGGATACTGGTGAAAGACCAAACCACAAGGTTCTCTCAAGTCTCCGGGTACAATTTCATAGGCTGCAATTACATAGCAACTTGATCCATTCTAGACCCTCTATACAACTGCAGGGCAGAAAAGGATGCCTGCACATCTCAACAACAAAACTGAGTTCAATATGACTAAAAGTGGGTTGAGGATGGATGGACGAACGTTGGTGGAGGGGGATATGGGAGAGACGGGAAAAAGAAGAAGCTTTCTTCATACTTCAGCCTTAGGCTAAATGGATTTTGGAACCGGTAATCTTTCTCTGACTTGATCAACGTTCCTCTGACACCAAGCTCAGGTGTTCAGAGGGATTCTCAAACTCCTCAAATCAAGATTACACAAGAACGAGCTCAGATTTAAAAACTGCCATGGGCAGAGTGGGCCGTCCTAAAACTAGAACATACTGTAGTTCTCCTTAGAGTGGACCACTAAAAGAGATGCTCAAAATCTCGGCAAATCAACAGACTCAGCTCCCTCAATCCACATAACTCACGACTCTACATGGACAGTCAGTCAGCGATGGTGTGCTGTGAAGGCAGCACCAAGGCAGGGGAGACAGACAGGATTAACTGACTGAAAGAGGATGCTGCTGTTGTAGGCCTAAGCCTGCACAGCCTGGAGACGATACAAAAGGGAAGAAAGAAAACTATTATCAAATTGAACCACATCTAGGAAAATACTTTCCACTTCCTCAGTGGTGAGCTAATGCAGCTATGGAGCACCTTCAGCCACCACCAAAAGGTTTTAACTGCTCTTTTGTGGCTAAAGTGCAGGAATCTTTACAATGCTTCCAGTACAAAAAGCCACAGTCAAGAAGAACTCTGAATACATAAATAACTCCAGCAACTTTGCAGAAGTGTATAAACTATCCCTATCACAGAAGTGAAGACGTGTATGGAAATTGTGTACACACCACTGCAGATTTACTAAGTTGAATATAGGAGCATTTTCACACTCTATACATATACAGTAATCTGCACACTGCCTTCTCTCAAGCTCTCATTTATCAATTCTACATATTTCATATACAGTAAATTACAGCCGCAGCTACCTAATGCTTCATTTGGCCATTATATTCTTGATTAATCGTTTGGTCAATAAAATGTCAGAAAATAGTGAAAATGCCTTGTGTAATGTGTGACAAAGAAAAGGATCACATTCTTATATTTAGGCTTTTCTGCTTTAACAATGACTACAATTATCAAAATTGTTTTAATTAATTTTTTGTCAAACTCATTTGTAGGCAGACTACTGCAGAAAATACAGTACAGCTGCACAGTATTTTTTGCGATGCTTCTTTTCACACATTTAGGGGAAAAATACACTATTGAGATGAGAAGCGAGGGAAGGAGTCAGGAGAAATGGGAAGAGGGAGTTTTAAGTGGCAGCTAACAGCAGCATTAAAGATGAAAGAAGAAGGAAGGCAGAGAGGAAGAGGAGGTACCAGAGATCAGCCAGCTAATGGGAAGATAAGAAATGTCATATTTTGGCGAAGCCGAGGTGGGCTGAGGGGAAGAGGGCGAGTGGTAGACAAGAAGGAGGCAGTGAGGGGGGAGAGAGCGGAGCCTGTGTGTGGAGGGGTGTTGAGATACTCTGTTAACTTCTGATTCATCTTCCCGCCTGCCCCCAGGCGCTCTTCTCCTCACCTTCATCAATATTTCAACATACGTTTTTTAAACATCCCGCCGCCGCAGAGAAACTCTAAATAATTCAGGCGAGCGGCAGAGACAAAGCCTGCCATGCATCAAAATGCGGTTTTCTCTCGACATAAAAAGAGGGATGAAGAAAAGGGTGTCAACCTTTTACCCTTCAGTCATTACAGCATGATGAGGCAGAGCAAAGAGAGGACTGGATCTCCATATGTGGAGAATCTCTACAATCACCCATTGACATCCCTTTATAAAGATGCAACAGGAAGGTACTGCTTTTTTGTGACTCAACTATAACAGAGGTCACATCTTTGAACCTTGTAACAACCATGTGTCCTGTTTAAATGGTCTCTAGATGGATTACATTGTTTTTTATTAAAGGAGAAGCAGATTGGAATATTGGCATGAAAAAAAAATGTACTGCCGTGGACGGGGACAGCACTAAAATGTATTTTTGCAATATAAGTTAAACTTTACGCTATATTAATATTATTTTCACTGCTTTACCTTGCCATCAGAAAGCCCTGTCAAATGGGGAACTGAAGCTGATGTTATATCCATTTATGCTTTCTTTAAAGCCACCAGACTCCTTTGACAAAAACAATCATTTTGCCTCACAGAACACAGTGGTTGCTGGTCTACCACTGCTCCAATCAGTTAGTTGTTTTCAGTTTGTTTTGTGATTATGGTTTTAAATGGTGAGTTCCGATTCATTGAAGGAGTCTGGAGGCTTCGGAAAGGGCATAACAGCTACAGTTCTCCATCGGAAAAGGTTGTTGTACAGCAAGGTAAAGCAGTGGAAAATATTCAAAATATAGTATACACTTAAATTGATATTAACTTTTAGCTTCCATGTCAGTACTCCAGCTTGATTCTCTAAACTAGGGGCAGTAGGCACTGCCATCCTTGTAGGTATGACACGGACTATGGATAAGTGCCTCACACAACCGCACCCAAAAATCTAAAGTATCCCTTTAATGTGTTGCATACAAATCAAAGATAAAAAACATGAGTGAAAATAATTGGATATGTATATACTGCTGTGCTAATGTATTTAACCGCTAACCTCCATTAAAACAGCTTGTTAACAAGCTTTATAACCAACCATCAGTTTGATGGTTCCTCTTTATCTCCATGTTAAAAAGTAGAGAGGATTCCCAGTAATCATCATTTCACCATACACTTTGTCTTTCCATGATACTACATCAATCTTTTACGCTGCCCACTTGTACTCTAAAAAGCAGACTCTCCCCTCTCCTCTCTTTATCCTCCTCCACACTGCCTCTCATATCCTCTATACAATATTCCTGCTCTGCTGAGAGGATGGCTGTTTGTTATAGCAGACTACTCTTTGAAGATCACCCTCTTCAAATTGTGCGGAAATAATACTCCATTAAGCAAAGCAAATTAGTCCTCGGTTTAATTACTAGCTCTGTTCCCGCAGTGCGGATGCGTACGATATTAACTTTATAATCATTTCTTGAACAAATAATTTAAAAACCAATTCACCAGGGACTGGTGAAAGCCAATAAATCGCTGTAAAAAGGGACAGTAAAAGAATCTGAATGCTTAATTTGGTAAATAGGAAGCAGGAGAGGGGCCACTTTGGCGTGAATGCAGTTAATTTATCTTGATTAGAAAGACGTGCATGAGCACTAATGCACACACACCAGCCAGATGTGCCACACCAAATGGATGAAAGAAGCCAAGAGAAAAAAAATATGAATGACTGATGGGTGAAGCAGGCATCCAGACATGAAACTGAAGTAGACAAAATGAAAAAGCAACAAGGGGAACAAACAGATTCTGATCAGTGGGATTATTTCACAAAGCTGTTTGACAGGTGCTTCATTGATAAATAGTTGAAAATGGAGGCAAAGAGCATTTGGGCTTGAGCTCAATGGGGATCTAGATCTGGCTATAGGATAGCAAGCTTTGCAAAGGCCTCACCTGGCTGATTAAGTTGAGCAGAGGTTTGCCTTCCGAGCCAACCAGGCAGGTCAGGAGCTGCGGTATCCATGCCAACCACTGGATAGGAGGGACTCCAATGCAATACTTGTCCACAGCATCTGCCAGGGTGTTCTTGTCATCAAAGCTGAGGAGCCACAACACCTACAGAAAAAAACAAGAACACAGAAAATGTGAGAAAAGGCAGAGGACTGTGAAGACAGGTAAGAAAGGGAAGGAATAAACAAACTAAACACTAGAGGCAGGCACATTAAAGTGTTCCAAACATTTCAAAATAAAGTTACTCCTGTAAGACACCAAGTAGCAAGAGGTATGGTCTCTATCATTAATCAGAGCCTTGCTGCCTCCCTGGCTCCGTTCACAGCAGGGGAGGGCCTGCAGAGCAAAGAACGAGTACATCTTGGCAATCGTTACTATGATCAAAGCTGAGCCAACATGGGGGTGATCTCTCCTCCCCTGGCGTGCTTGTGTGTGCATCTACATTATGATGAAGACATTAACCCCACTCAGCCCCCCAGGCTCTCTTCAGCAAGCCAACGCCGGTACACAGATTGTGTATAATTACTGATAATGACTGGTCATCTCGCTTCACCCATCAGGACTAAGCTCTGCCAACCAGGCTTGGCAGCACAATACCAGGGTCACAAGAAAAAAACATCTAATTGGGATGTGAAGCTCGGAGCAGCCATTTTTAGAACAGATAATGATAGTCATGCCCAATGCTATCACTGGACTTGGCAAGACCATATTTATTATTTATCCAGCGTGACAGAGAGGTAGCTGCTCTTTTGCTCTCTGGATGAGTCTCTCTAATCTGACTCTCCTGTGGCTCTTTGAAAGCAGAGACCCAGCAGGCAGTTTAGTACATTTTTACAGTCTCTCAGCCTCCTACAGCTCATTCATTAATAATAAAAAGGATCCAGTTTGTAGAAGTGTTTTAATGAAGCATACCAAATTTGCCATCACTTTCTTTCATTTTGTCATGTGATCATTTACTTGATGTTGCTGCTTTTCTTCATAATGAGAACCACCTTGCCTGAGTGGAGTGTGGGGTCACCTTCTTTAAGTTTAATAGAGGTCCTTCCCTGCTAATGACTGGGTTGGAAAGTGAATCCAATGCCATGCATGTCACACCTGCATTCTTTCTCATGGCCAGCAGTGGGCGACTCCACTGGTTCCAAAAACTAATTGGATTGTATGAAAGTCTATGACAAAAAGACCCTCCTTCTCACTTGAATTATTATCTCAGTAAACATTTTTCACATGATTTTATGGTCTCGACTAGTTTCAAGTCTTGTTTAACACAGCATGATAATGATTTTATAAATTACGATCCCATTCAGAATAAAATACACAATAAAGCAGGGTATGCTTTAGGGCGTGGCTAGCTTGTCAATCAGGAAAAAAGCGCAGGAATACATATTCATGGCAGGGTGTACAATTAAATAGCTGTAAACTTGTCTGTGTTTTAGTCTTGAACTTTGAACTTTCAGCCTTTCACAGCATGTTTTTAGTTCATGAAAGTTAATTGCAATATTAGACCTTTTTCTCCTAGACAAAATTAGCATTTCAATATATATTACAGTTAATGAGAGTCAAGATGCACAAAGCTAGCTAGCTGGTGCTACCCTTAGCTTGTAACTTGATGTCCTCCTCTACAGCCCATTGTTTCTTTCTCAAAAAAAATCAAGATCGCAGCCAAATTGCCAAACTCGAGGCGTAACTGATATACACATATCAATGGGTGTCCATGGAAAGGACTGAAGGGTTTGTATTGAGTGAGATGGTGGCTGTCTGTGTAAGAATGGGATGCTTGTTAGCAAGGAGTTCACCTCTTTATCTCCCACATGGGGCTTATTCAACTGGTAAGTATAGTAGCATTGGTCTGACCGTTAGAGAAAGGTCAGTCCGTGTAGAGGGTCATGAGACTGCAGTATCAGGGGAGGTCATTAGTCTGTTAACCCCCTGATGCCAGAGGATGGCGCGAACTCCACCATCGATCTGCCGTGGGAACCTATCCACACAGTCTGCTGCTGGACTGTAATCAATCAAATTACTACCCTATGCTTCTACCTGTGGCAGAGTCTGAGAGGGTTTTCTTCTCATCAGCAGCAATAATGTACAGATTGGATGGGGTTGGGGAAACTGGGAATTAAAAGTGACCTTATTTAAAAAGAACGAAAAAAGAGGAAAGAAGACCTGACTGAGGCTACTGGATTTGTAGAAACAGTGGTGAAGTGCAGGAGTGGTTGTTGACATGCCAATTTCAAAGCAAACAAACACCACCACCCAAAAAAATCCATAAATCCTCAACAACTGAGAACAAGAGATAAACAAATAACAGCTATTATGTTGTCAGTATTAGCATTTCACAATAAGCCTTCACATTTTGCCTACCACACTAAAACATGAATAACACAAAAGGCCCCCTTCCCAGTTCCCTTATCACCTTTGCTAGGTATTTGCGGGACTTGCTCTCGTTTTGGTGGCGGCAGGCGTGGAGGTAGCAGGTAATGGCAGAGACTCCCAAGTGAAGCTGGCGGTCCTTGACGAAGATGTTCTCCAGGTAGTCGCCCCACATGGCCCAGGCCTTCACCAGGACGTCATGCATCTGTACAGCTGCTGAAAAGGCCTTATTGGCCTCCTCTGACCTGGAACAAGAAGGGAGAAAAGGTGAAAAGCGTTCAAGAATAAGGGACAGACAAATGAAGGGCAAATGAGGAAAGTGGTAGCTGGTGGTGAAGGAGAGGAAGCAGGATTAAGTGGAAGGAAAGTCAGAAAGAAAAAGGAGATATAAAGTAGGGAGGGAATAGAGTGGAGAGGGTTGAAAGAGATGGATGCAACACTTGCGCAGAGAGGGGGGCTGGAGGAGCGAAAGAAAAGGAGAAAGATGGACCGTGCGAGAAACAGATTATGATGATCACATTCTGAATTATGTACTACACATCAATAAGCACCATATTTCATTTGCTGTAATCTTCAAGGCCTTCCCCCTCGGCATTACAGAGTAAGCATTTAACCCAGCATGAATTAATGTCACTGAGGGTTCAGACACTTTGCTAGATTGTAATACGAGTTGAACCCAACCTCATCGTACTGTTCCGATCAATCCATGAAATACTGGATGACATATGATCTCAACATCTTCCTATTTCATCAGGAATGACAGGGACGCAGCAAGGTAAAAAACCTCAGCGTAATGGCTATATTTATCTGTATACAAATCATTGACCGTGAAGAGCATTGCTACATCTTAGACAAATCTGCAGGCTGATAAACTTGAGAATCCTTGAGATTTTTTTTATCATGGTACAGCAATCTAAAAGTAACACTTTGAATTTAAACCCATTTAAAAAAAAATCTTTTCTGATTAAAAAAAAAAATCTTGTAAGCCATTGGAATGACAAACATTCTCGCAATATTGACTAAAAAAAATAACTGAGATACTAGAGACACTAAAATATTCTTTTGAAATACTGTAATTTTTTATTACTAAATTATTTAGTAGTAGTCATATTTTTTTAGAAGGGTTTAATATTGTAAGATTCATTTCTTTTAAAATGTTTATTATTTTCAGATACTATGTAATTTTTTAAGAGATAAGTCTTACTATTTTAGGAAAGTTTCTCATTATTTTGAGATTCTAATTATTCCAAGAAAGTTTCTCATTATGATTTTGAGTATCTTTTAGTTTTCATCACAATGGTGGAAATGGGCTTCCATACGCTTTCAATATTCCATTCAGAAACTGTTAAATAGCAGGCAAAGGAATAAACAAGGAAATCTGGCAGGAGACCCAACTTTTGACTGCACCATTTATGCTGACAGGGAAATATATTCTGAATCATCAGCCGTTTTCACCACGCCGAGCAGCTCCTAAACTCACGTTGGCATGCGGCCTGAATAATTGTTACACACCTTTCAGCCTTTGATTAATAAATAAGATGCAAGAGGCACCCTGAGACGTACTACCCTGCAGTCAAAACAAGGAGACAGGCCTGTCAATGAAAAAGCCTGACTGAGCCACAGTTTGTAAATGGACCTCCATTTTAGGAGTGCTTCCAAAACTACTTTCTTACAGTGACATGTCTCCCAAGCCAATCAATTAAAATGTGTTATTATAAAAGGCATTTTGGCATGTGATTAAGAAATGGGAGCTTGATTGCTATGGGAGTCAGAGCCGAAGACCCTCCAGTAATACTTAATGGGGTTGCCTCAGTCACTTTGCCAGTGTTAAAGTACATTAAGAGTTTCTACTACCCGGCTCAACAGGAGCACAGGCACCCAACAGACTGTCAAATCTCTGACACCCGTTTAATTGAATGATCCCAAAATCCTTAGCACATGTGGTTGCACATGCACACATACACACACAGACTCTCCCAACCCCTAACCCCCACTCTGCTGTTAATTCTCCCCTGGTGTAGGGGAAACTTAATGATTGCAATAAACCCTGCTGAGGTGGAGGCAAGTTCTGCTGATCGCAGAGATTCCTGTAAATTGCCTCGAGTTAATTATTGAGCTGCATATACATTTAATAAGCCTTCCTCAATTTGTCTTTCACCCCTCAGGACGCCATGTCACGTCAAAGATGACGGGTGAAAAAGGGGGCGCGCTGAAGGGGAAAGGGTGTTAAAGAGTGTGGCTGTGGGGGTGCGCGGCCCAGCAAAGCGTGGAGAGAGCAGTCGTGTGCTCCACAGGCACACCCTGCAGCCAAAAACACATTACCGACACTGTCACAAACTGATGACACAGATGTATATTAACATCTAAGCCACGTCACGGGGGTTACCTAGAGAACATAATCTCAGAGGTGCGTCAGCTTGAGGCGAGAAGTGCCGATTAAATATGACTGACATGTCCTGACAGGATAAATCACCCACGCAGAGTTAGGGGACCACTGACACAGATACGGAGCAATGTGATAATGAACAAAAAGAAAAGGCAGTGACAGACACAATGGTAAAAAAAAGAAGCAAATTCAGTTGGCAATGCTTTTGCAAAGCTGGAAAATAAGTCAACAACCAGACAGCTGGAGTAGTGCTGAACATACTTGTTGATTTGAGCCAGGAACATGCCCTTCAGAGCGTAGAACTCAGCCGTCATCTCCTTGGTGAAGTACTTCAGGTTGGTGGACTCGATCACCTCCAAACCCTACCGGACGGGGAAGTGAACAACAGAGGTTAAACTTCAAACCAAACTGCAGTTAAGAAGAAAAAAAAATGCACCGCTAGGGAGGGGGAATCGTGAAAAAGATACCACGACAATCTGTTTTAGACAGGGCCATAATCACAGGTGAAAAACAAACAAACTGCTCGGTGTTCATTAAGAAGTAAGAAAAGAGGTGTTAAGGGAACTAAACTTCCATTATGGTGAGCCTCTGATTAGGTGTCCCCTATGTACTGCTGTGACAAACGATGTGTAGCGGGAGAGAGAGACAGAGAGAACCAGAGGAGATGAGATAGAAGAGAGAGAGAGAAGAGTGTCTACTGGCACTTTTAATGACTTGTGGTGTGCTGAACTGCTTCTATTAATCAGGGTACTCCACAGGCTTAAGAGCAAGCTCCTGAGTTACACTCTCTTATAAGTCTCCCTGCTATAACTTGTCACCTAGAGCCACCCCAAACACTTCTTGCTCTTACTACTTTTCCCATTCAAAGTACAGCTAACTACGCCTCCAGCTACTGCAAACAGAAATCAACCTGAGCACTTAAATCGCACTAAATGCATCAAATGTGTTGTTCTCCAGTAGAGGCTGGCTTATTTCAAATAAGCATTACCACGGTCCAAATGTCTTGCAGCTGTGCTGCATTATGGTGCAAGTGTTACATCAGTGCAATATATTCATCATGTTCTGATAACAAACAATTAGATTATATAAACTTAATGATTTGTGCTCTTTCTAGAGAATGGTTTAGCTTATAAAATATTTTATGAGTTACTCACAAACTAATAAAACCAAGAACATGACAAACACACTTGTTAATTCACTGACATTTGTAATGTACCGTTAATTATGGAAAGAGTTTTAACAAACAGTTCTGTTACCCAAATGTATTGAAATTACACTAATTACATGCAACTACTGCCGGTTGTTGTAGCTCCATCCATCTTTAAACTATTGTTTATGGTGATATCTGATAACTGACTTACTTTCATTGCAAGTTTTTTATTTACTGGAAAATTACGTTGTCATCTGTAAAATATAAAAAGTATCTAGGTTCAATATACACTGAGGCACTGCACCAGTGCTGATGTCTGTTAGTCTTAAAGTCTACTGTGTTCTTGTAATGTTATTTGTCTTTTGCACAAATTGTTCTATGGGTTTTTGTTATACATCTATTGTCCTACGCCCTTGTCCCATGTTATACTGCGCTAATAAAAGAAAAATGAAATAATGGACAAGATAAAAGCTTAGCTAAGTTTATGCTTACAAATGCATCCATTAGAGCAGAAGTCAAATAAATAAATAAGAAATAGGGACTCTCCAATTTGATTTATAGTAGACAATGATATTCCATCTTACCTGCATGCACTCATTCTTGCCCATGACGCCAGCCAGCTGCAAATAACATTTGACCTGCTGTCTGATCTTCTGGAAGCAGTCAACAATGGGCACTGTGGGGATGGTGTGGATACGACTCAGAATATCCAGAGCCACATTAACCAAACCCTGTGGAGACAACAGTGTGATATGGTTTTAACAAATGGTGAACTTAATGTTTATCCGACTAAAAAGGGCTCATTAGTCTAAAAACGTACCTGTTTGCGTCCTATCTTGCCGTACTGAATGATAGCAGAAGCTGAGGCGTGAACTCCCAACATGGCGTTGTTGTTGTTTGGGTCATGCTGAGTGTTTGTCTCGTACGCCGTCACTATGGCTGTGGACAGAGACAAAACCGTAATGAATGAAGATTTTCTTTATTCATACAACTGTCATATTTGAAGAAGTAGGCGAAAAGAGGAGAGCTTAAAGGAGTATGAACATTGATGATCTTCTAGCACTCTGAAAGTTCTGCTGTCGTAATGCAGAGGAGGGCACTGGGGACACTAAACATATTGAACGGTAAATGGGCCATGGCGATGAATTTCATCAAGAAAATTCCATTTCACTTTAACATAAGTTTGAAGGCTGTCACGTATAAATGAAGTGGATTTTATTGGCATGGTGCTGCAGAACCGGTGCTATCATTATTTCAGCGCCTCACACTGCGAGTTGGAGCTCAACTTGCTTGAGACATCACATTTTGCAGTGGCTGCCTCCCTGAATGGTTTCAAAGTCACTGCGGGAGAGAGCACTGAGCAAGGTAAATATGTGTGTGTGTGCGTGTGTGTGTGTGTATGTCCTGCAGTGAGAGAGAGAGAGTTTTAGCGAGCTGACATTTGAAATGTACAGAGACCCTGAGGGGTTTCTGCAACTCTTGGCCTTTTAAAGAAGACCCCTTTGTGGAACTAGTGGATACCTAAGCAGCAATCTGAGAGTGTGTCTGCATGAGAGTGGCACCCTGTAATGCAAGTACAATGTGGAAAAAGTCATGCATGTGGACATGTGTGTTTCACTATCACTGGTGTCAACGTTAGAGGCAGTTCTGGGTCTGTCAGAGTGGCGTGTCTTAGGCTATGTTTACACGAGGACGGTCTGAACAGAAGACGAAAAAGTGGCGTTGCGTCTTCGCTTTTTATTCCTCTTTTAGACAACCATTTTCGGGAGGAAATCTGCGTGCATACGGTGACGCAAAAGTGTGTGAAATTCGATTGTATGCAGCCAGGCGGCATCACTTAAAGCGATAAGAGCATCTTTGGGCATGCAGAAGTTTTCACGTCGCACATTTTCATCAGCTACTCCTTCCACAAAGTTCTCCACCATCAACTAGATCTCCCAGGTCTCGTTCACAGCCGTCTGGCTCGCCTCCGACGAATTGCTGCATCCAAAATGTGATGGAGGTAATTACAGATCCTTCTCTGTTCACTAATACTATCTGTACATATCCTGTACATTTGGTGGAAAGACTCCTGTAAGTTTATTAGAGCTGCCAGAGCAGCTTGAAGGTCCGACGCATGGAAATAATCCCACGTTTGTTTATTTTCCTGTACTGGAGCATGTATGTGACGTAAACACATACGTGACGTGAGAAGATCTGAGCAGAGTTTTGCGTCTTGGCAGTGTAGACGAACACGCTATGGTGGAGTGTATTTAACTTTTCCACTTTGGAAGGTGGTTTCAGATTTTTGCTTCTTTAAGCCCCAAAAACGCCGTCACCGTCTAAACGAAAGGCACTTCCGATAAAATATTTTGTCGTTTTTACCCGCGAGCGTCCTCGTGTAAACGGGGCCTTACCTTGGTAGTGGTGCTGGCGCCACATGAAGATGCTGCTCCAGTGGGACAGGTCATCAGAAACAATGGGCAGTCGGTTCCTCCATGTTTTCACCACAGTCTTCATGTCGTGGAGGCTGGTGTTGCGGCCAAGGTTAGCTGGCTGAAGCCCTGCATTAATTTGAGCCGCTTCTTGCAGCTCAATGATCTGCTGTGCCGCCTGGGGGGAAATTAGAAGTAAAAATCTGCTCTCGACCCTTTTCCATCTTTCATACAGTGTCTTGACCACGCTCACTTGACTCGTTGACTCCGACTTAAAACTTTTATGAAGAATACGAGACAGCAGATCTGAAGCAGCAGACAAATGGTAAAGGCTTCTCGTGCTTGCAAACTTTTTGGTTTACAGTTAATATGTTGTGTTCCCAGGCCTGCTTTAAAGATTTAGTCCAGACCGTGTACCAGCTGCCCTTAATCTTGTTAATATTTTGTCAACATATCTCAACAATTATATGCCACTATGCCAATTTCCGTTTCAGTTTGCACTGCACATGGTGTCTCAATCAGAGACTGGTGACTTTAAAGTTAAAGATCTAAATTGTCCAAAATTACCTGTAAAGGGACAGTTCACCCCAAAATAAAAAAACAACATATTTTTCCTCTTACCTGTTGTTGTGTTTATTGATCTAGATTGTTTTGATGCAAGTTGTGAGTGTTTGGAGATATCAGTCCTAGAGATGTCTGCCTTTTCTCGAATATGGACAGTGGCTAAGATTAATTGAGCACTTAGCATCAAGTGTCATCAAGTTCTGTTACATTTGAGAGAAAGCAGACATCTTTTAGGCCGATATCTCCAACACTTCAATTCATACCAAATCAATATAAATAGATAAATAGCACTACAGGTAAGAAGAAAAATATGTATTTTGATACGAGGATGAGCTGTTCTATTAAGCTGCTTGCTTTAAAGTTCTATGACATAAGTCCTGTTTAATTGCAGTTTCTTGCTGTCCTTAGTGTGTGGTGTACCACACAATGTAGCAGACTTTCCCTAAAGTATCTAAATTAATTTAATTAAAAAAGGGAAAGGAGGTGGATCAGATAAGAAGATGGCAACATGGGTAGAAAGTGGACATGCTGTGTTTGGAGATCAGGTTTGAGTTAAGAGGTGGAGGTGAAAAGACAGTGCTGGGGATGTGGAGAACAAAGATCAGGAGCTAGATGGAAGGAGCAAAAAGGAAGCTGATGGCACAAAGAAGCAAAGTGTGAGACTGATGCATTAATGGATAAAATGACTATAAGGTAAAAGCATCCAAAGTAAAAACATAAAAGAAGAGAAAAAGAGGGGTTATTGTTAGGCTATAGACACATATGAAGACAGAAGACAATGCTGAGGCTGTCGTCTTTTAGGTCACTGGCTTAGGACTCATATTCAACAATCCCGTCGGCTGAAAGCCTCCACAAACCAGATGGATCAAAGCGACCAAACACATTAAGCTCCACGGCCAGTTTGACCTAAACATCTCTAACACAGCCCTGAAAGAAAAGCAACGCCTTCTCATAGCCTCTTGTAGCAAAACATTAACACTTTTTTTCTTTAGAGCTAAAAATATGTATCTATTTTGTTCCCTTTAATTTCACTTGTGTGAAACTGCTATGTTCATTTTGCACTGAAGTTCCTTTTTCGTGAGTGCAAAAACATAAGTGACTTAACAGGTACAACAATAATAGGAACGTGGGAGGGAAATAAAACATGTTCACAAACAGAAATAGATGAGATATATATATATATATATATATATATATAATAGAACATGCTAACAAACTAAAATAACACACTAGAAATAAACAAAAAAGGATGAAATAATGTAGGAAGACATGACACAATATGATTTAAATTTCCTCTTTTTAGTCTAATATGATTAAATAAAAAGGGAAAATAAATGAAAAAACAAAACTTGCATGCAGAAATACAGACCAGCAATATTTCTTTTATGCCACCAAAATAATTCTGAGGGGAAAATCATTTTGTCCTCCTACATCACTTCAATGGCTAATCTGCTCCAATATGGCACAGAAAAAAGGAGATGGGAAAATGTGAAAATGATAAGCGAGGGCTTCTATTTCATTCCGTGAAAAAAAAAGCCTCATTGATTGGCCCAAAGCCGCTTTGTGAACATATAATCAATCATTCCATTATAACTACTCATCAATCAATATTAATGCCGACCCTCATAATCGATAGTGTGGGTGATAATCCATTGATCGCCAGTCACTGCTAAGAGCTGGGATTTGATGATAACTTGATTCAAATGGTATTTGAAGCGTTCTGTATTTGCAGAGTCTGGGCTTCTCATTCTCCGAGGCTCATGGAGTCGTGAATGTGAGATATAGAGTTTGGAATGGAGATTTACAACAGGCCGCTTGGCTGGGTAGAGGAATAAATAGCTTGTTTTCCCTCGGCTAGGGTAAATAATTGGACTGCACATATGCGAGCACACGCACGCCAAAACACACACACGCACACAATAACAAAGAACGTAGTCACCCAATTCAAATACCCATTTTGAAAAGATAAATGTAGTGAATCAGAGCTGTGCTGAAGACTTAACCCCCCCACTCCGAAGTCAAATCTCCCAAAACAAAATAAATTAGGCAATACAATATTTTTCACAATTATCTGTTAATATCAGCTGATGGCCCATTTCTAACCTTCATTCAGACCGTCCCATTCATCATGTAAATGTAATTCTGCTGCAGGTATTTAATCAAATGGTATCTTGATGGCAGGGAAGTAATTACAGCTATTCTAAACTAACTCTCTTTCTTCTCTCCTCTTCTTGTCTCTCCCCCCCGATTTCGTTCACTCTCTTCCTTTTTCAATTTTCTCCTTCTCCTTTTTCATCTTTGCCCCTGTCTATTGTAATCTCTCGTGGTGGAATCAAAGAGGCTTAAAGGGTTTTTGATTTTTTTTTAATCATCTATCTCAATTTTACAAAAATGGAGTGAGAGGGAGATAGAGGCCGTTATCTGCGTTACTCAACGACGTCTCAGGGGTACCGGTGATCTCTTGTCATGCATCTCTTCAAGTTCTTATCACAATAAACTGACTTCCCTTCGCTACTCTTTCTCTTCCCAACTGCCACGTCAGTCTTAACTGGAGCCTTTCCACACAAAAAAAAAGTATTTTCATGCTTTTTGCACACTGACCTGCAGCAGCGGCGTGTGCACGTGGGACACAATGTGAGGCAACCTCCTCCACTCGCGGATGGCCAGGCTGGAGGCCATCTCCACCAGCCGCTCTATGAAGTTGAGCTGCTGCTCCTCTGGGTGGCAGATGGCCAGGTAGCCACGGTGCATGTTCACCTTCCACGCCATCTCCTTAGGACAGCTCAGTTCCACCTGGAAAATTCACACATAAAGGTCAATTGTAATGCTTCAACCTGTATTTATAAGACTGTGGCTACAGAACTGAATTAATGAATATATTATTATTTAATATGTTAATGGTTAAGGTAACGATAAACATTTTTAAAGATGAAAATACCCCTTTTAAATGTATTGACATACCCTGGTATAATGACTTTCTACAGCTTTTTAGGAGTAATATTCAAGCCATTTTCAAGCACTTTGAAGGTACCTAAACCAAAAATATCCAGACTCTTGATCAGCCTTTTATCATCACTTCTAAAGTGTAAATATAAAAGCAATTTCGACAATGGGATTGTTTCGTTTTATATTTTAAAATATTTCTGGTTTACATGAGTTACTGTGTAGTTGCAACAGCAGATTACATTGAAAATCTTTTTTTTTACAGAGTATATTCAAATTAAAGCATATTTATAAATTTGAATCCATAAAATTAAGCATTTTCCAAACTTTCAAGACAAATTTTGTTGCTAAAGTTATAGGATCATGATCAGGAGGCTCAGTCTCACGACAGCAGGGGTTTTAATATCGGTCGTTGCCACATATCAAGATGATGCACAAGAACATTGCTGCTGTTGGAAATGGGAGTTTTGCTAATTTACATTCATTTGAAGAGCATTAATATGTTGCAATTTGTTTCTTTCATCAGTCTTTTACTTATTCTACCATCTGCCGTCTCCAGAAAAGCAAGCTTCACTTGTGCCTGCGCTGGAAACGGCTTCTTGCCATTTTATGTTGTGAAGCAATCCATCAGTTTTCCTGCAAAATCCATACTGGTCGAGGCTGCCAACTTCCTCAACAAATATCTTGTGTAAGATAATCATATACATGTATATACACATTTATGAAATCCTCTTTATTCTATGTTGTGTCATGACAAATCGGCAGTGAAGGTGTTTACTTTTGGAAACAGTTGACTGACTCCCTGACAGACAGTAGCAGCTAAAAAAAGATTCATTCAAAAATTAACACCAAAATAAATGTGGAATTTATGACATAATGTGTAGAAACAGATGCACAGTTGGTGTATGTGGCCCGCTGTTTGTCTGAGCGTGTTTGTCCGTATGATGTCGAGCAGAATAGCGCACACTCTTCACAGCGCTGGGAGTGTGACAGTTTTAATTAAATGAAAACATCCGAGGGGAAAGGGCCTATGACACTTTCCGTGCATAATTTAGTACAAACACACAACAATGCTGTTTCCAATTCATTTTCTGAATGGTTGTGGCAGGACTTTTGTACTAATGACTAATCAACCCGACGAGTCTGACGCAGAGGCGGAGGAGAGGAAAAGGCCCTGCTATTGATTAAAACGCTGAGTGCATTAACACTAAACAAACAATAGCCCTGGGGAGCATGATACGTCAAACCTGGGGTCTTGCTGTTTGTTTTGTGTGTTGATTATTTATTAGGTGGGTGAGAGAAAGACAGAATGAGAGAAAAAGTGAAAAGAGCAAGTGAAGAAATAAGCATAGGTGTGTATTTGTGTATGCTCTTCCAATGTTGGAGAAAACAGCGTTCAGTCAGAGCGTATTATCAGAGGTGATGCTTGATGAATATCCCGGAGACAGGGCCGCCCTTATCAAGAGCCGGCTTTAATTGAAAGTGGGGACATTTGGACTTCGCCTCTGAGCTGGTGAGCGGCGGGCAGGCGACTGAAAGCCTTGCTCCTCTCCCCCACCATAAAACAAATCACCCTGCAGCAGATGCCGGGGTAATTATTCACGCACACAGCTGTCGTAAATATTAGCCGCTAAAACCAGAGCTGCAGCGAGGGATGAAGAGATGGAGGTGGAAGTAGAAAGGGTAGTAAGAAGAAGAAAAAAAGAAAGAAAACCAAGTAAAGAAGTTGGAGAGGAAAGAGACAAAAGAAAGAGAAATGGGCATACAGAAGAAGGAAGGGATGAAGCGCGGAGAAGGGGATATAGCGGAGTTGGTGCTGCCATCCAGACAATTTAATTAGGTGTCACCTTAGGACAGAGCGACTCAATGGATTGGTTCCAAGTCTCCTTGAAAGAGCAAAGCAGGAGTATTTGTTATATGTCAGGTACTATCACGCGCTCGCCACCCGTCTACACTTTGTTTTAGGAAACATGAGGCCAATAAATTAACAGAGCAAACAGCTGAAGTGCATTTTCACAGCTTTACGGCTAGCTCGCTCTTTCTCCCTGGGGGCGTGGGGTTGTGAAGCGGCTGGACGGGCCCAATATCAAGTTACTATACCTCACACTGACACGAGGCCTGTGCTTAATATATAGTACTGTACCGGAAACCAGGAGTCAAATGAAAAAAGGAGAGTTACGACTCTGGTTGGCTGGGTTCAGGCCAAGAGGCTCCACTGCGTCTGTGATTGTGTTAGTGAGAACTCATGGGAACTTTGGGAGACAGTGAGAGCCCTCCTGTCTGCAGATGTGTGCTTATGTGTGTAGTTAGAATACATTTTTACATGGTGACTGACTGCGCCCTCCTCACCTGTACCAGAGCCTCCTTCATGGCAGCCCAATTGGAAACCCTCCAAGCACACTCAAGCATGAGATAAGGGTTTGAGTGGCCTTTAGATTGGCCGTATTCTGTCAGAGGTTCCCACTGGTTCAGTTCCTTAGAACAGCTGGAGATGACAAACAAGGGAGAGGAAAAGTTTAGACAACTTTAAACAGTTTATGCTTTTAAGTGTGCTGCAGCTGAGCTAAACAACATTTTAACGATAAAATGTTTCCTTTTTTATTAGTCCAATTCACAGAATGTCATTTGGAGCTGTCGCTGTGGGAGGTTTGCTTGGCTAGAAACTCACTAGTTATAGTTTTGGCTTTTGAAAATACCTTCTGGGTTTTTCACATTTGCATAGGCCCCTTGGGGTTTCTTAGTCTCACTCATGAAGTTGTGCGTCTGCTTTTGAGTTTATGAATTGGTTTTTAAAATAGCTGACATTTCTAAATATCAAACTATTTATTTTGTCATTGTTTCACACCTCCATTTTTATTGCTTATTCATTACTTGTTTTTCACAATATGTATTTTTTTAACAGATTTCCCCAAATAATGAAGATGTTAATATTTTTTTATTCATACTATATTATTATGATGACTATTTTGTCCTCATTAGGTTTGTTGTGTTTTATCTATAGATGTATAATGTCAAGTTCTCTACATCACCTTGTTTTCTCTCTGTCCTTGTATTTATGTGTTTTTTTGTCCCCATTCTTTTATTGTTGTAAACGTGAAGTCAGTTCAGTTTTGTTTTGCACTAATAAAAAAAACATTCATTGCACTACAAATACATATATAGCATCTGCAAAAAAAGTAATATGTATAAATGATTTGCATGGGGAAATACACCAAATATTGTAAGTAAAATAAACTTAATTAATGTTGGACCCTATGTAAAATAACAATAATGAGATTTTAATAGGCAGGCACACAACTGGGAGAGTCATTCGGTTCTGCAGTGAGGCCTGGTGGTCAACCTCCACTGTGGGAAGTTATTAAGAAGCAATTTAATTTCAGATACATCACGAAGAAAAGTGGACTTGATGGAAATTTCCCTGCTGACAGATACATATTTTCCCAGTAACGACACCTTTGCCACATCGATATATGAAAAAAAAAAAAATTATATTTGGGGCTGCAAAGAATAAGGTGAAATAGACAGATTTATGAAAGAAAAATATACATATCACACAGAAATTCAGTTTGTTCATTATATTCTTCATATATTGTGGTTTCTGGAAGCCCCTCTGTATTATTCATGTGATGAATGGAATAAATGCTATCTGGTTTGAACAATCAATGGTAGACGGTATATATATGAAGGTATTAAAGTAAAAATCCACTATGGTTTTGTGCTCTGCTGACTCTCCTGATGTGTAACACAAGACTGCTCTCTGGGATCCAGACATCTTACCGTATCCAGTGGTCCTCCCAGAGCTGGTACTCGGGAAAGATGGCCGGAGAGACGTTGCTCCTCTCGTGCTCTTTTCTAGCCTTCTCCATTGCTTTCTCATAGCTTTCTTGGGCCTGAATGGACACGAAAAAATAATTTTATACAAAATTTTAAGGCTGCTAAAAATGTTTTAAGTGCCTGCTTTAACGCAACTTGCTACAACCTTTATTCTGTAGTCATTGATATAAATGGGGTGGACATAAGATTAGAAACACTTCTCAGTAAAATGCAATATAATTTAACAGCACCACAAATCACAGCCCATAAAGTTAAATAACACCTTCATGGAGGTAGGATTTATTTGCAGGTTGGTGAACCCAATAAACTGGAATCAGTATATACGAAGTAAGACCATACATACATTTCAAAGCAGCCAGTGGTTTCCTTTCCCTTACCTGTTCGAAGAAACCATGCTGCTCGTAGGCAATGGCAGTGGCCGTCTCGGGAAACTTGCACCTCTTCTGCCAGAGGCCGGCCCACATGTCCTCCTCTTGGAGCAGAGAGTACAGCTCTGCTAGAGAGTCCAAAATCTCCTATAGACAAGTAGAACAAAATGTGGATGGCAGCAGAGCAAACTGAAACATTTGCAGTGATTAAACTGTGATCTGAATGAGAGCGGCTTTGCTGATGATTCTAGTTTAAACAAGAGAAGAGGCAGATTTGCCATCTTTAAATATGAAGCTGAGACACACAAATACATAGCACACATGGCAAATATTTCACCAGATGATTCACTGTGAATGAGAAGTTTATCATTTGTTATATATTGTTTTATGACACAATTTGTATTTCTCATGCTTTTAAATTATTTTATAAACTGTTAAAATATTAAGGGTTTATTTCCTTAACATAATGCTTGATTAATTTTATGTATAACACATTTCAGGATTGGCTGATAAAATACATTTAGATGCTGCTGTAACCTGCCTTGCCAAGCTTTAACAAATAAAACAAAGTGGAAAAAATGATAAATAAATAAAAAAGAGCATTTTTGTACGAAACTAACCCTAAAAGACTTTCTTTAGTTTGTAGCCTAGGGTGTCAGATTATGATATATAAACTTATGTTTCCAGAAAAATAACAGTCCTGGAGGAAACATTACTCAGTTTGAAAATTGTCAAGTTAAGAAGTATTGGTGGATATTGATAATGGCCTAAAGTAAAACAAAAAGATATTTGATATTAGCAAGGTAATATCAAATACATTACCTTATTTCTTAGTTTCTTTTGTTCAGACAAGGTAAGTAGGAGATGATTTTACCTGACATGTTTCGATTCTTCAGAGGTGTCAGCTGATCGCTGTGACGTGTCTTTTTGTGGAGTTCCTCATAGGGCGTGGTCAGGTTGACCACGCCCTATGAGGAACTCCACAAAAAAAAAAAAAAAAAGACACGTCACAGCGATCAGCTGACACCTCTGAAGAAGACTGAAGTTGTCAGTCGAAACACGCCAGGTAAAAACATCTCCTACTTACCTTGTCTGAACAAAAGAAACTAAGAAATAATATTCAGAAGCAGACAAAATGAAATTGCTGGAAATACATTACCTGTTGAGGTGGTGTGATGCTCTCCTGTTCGTAGAACTCTGTGCTCTGCTTGGGTTTGCTGTGCAGGCTGAGGCCCTTTTCAAAGGCCTGCTGCTCCAGCATTAGAGTGGAGCGCAGCCAGAGGTTGTGTGTCTTGCCCAAGTACTTGAGCACACAAGGGCGGATGGGAATAGGAGGCACACACTGGGACATGGCCTCAACAAAGCAGTTTAGGGCACTGGGCTGGCAGTCCCTCTGGGCCTGGTGGCTGCCACTGCACAGGAAAGGACTCATTTCTCCTGACAAAGCCTGGAGGGGAGAGAGGAAAGAGTTCATCAACTACCCAGTTTCACTTAAGCAGCAGTGCACTGATACAGCATATTGATAAGGCATTCTGTTGCATGTATGGGATGCAACGTGATGCCCTTTTTCCAGTAAGAGCTGTTAAAAACAGGGAAAGAGAAGTAAGAGAAAACAGGGAAGATGACAGGGAAGGGGCAAATGACAAATTGTGTACAGCAATGTGTATTCGGACCACAAGAAACATGACCAACGGATTCCTGGAAGTCCAATAACTCCAAAGGAAAATGAGCCATGTGTGACTTTTTTTTTTTTTTTAATATTGTGATTTTATATACGTACATGTATGTACAAAGTCAATGTGAGGAAATGTAAATATCATATAAGTGATTACACCATTTAACCCAATCAAAATTTTCAATGAATGCAGTCTATTTTGCACTTCCATTTTTATTTTAATGGGATTGTTCAAAAGTTTTTTTGTTGTATGTTTTATGTTGTACTAAACCACAGTCAGTGTATTACCTACAAACCCAGCACACACCCAGATGACTTAGTTTGTGTTATTGTATAACTTTGGTAACTAAACATTTAAATCACCAAAGTCACACACAATAACACCAACACTAACTAATCAAGTTACTCCAATGTTCTGGAAGATAAAATTACTAAATTCTGGTGTGTTTGAAGACCGCAAAGATGATGTAACAGCTTCAGTGTACACTTAAAGTGATATTGATTTTTTTTTCAGGTGGCTAAAATATGTTTTGCTGCTGCCCCCCCGTCCACTGCAGTATATTTCTTAGCTTCAATGTCAGCACTTCTATCTGTTTCTCCAAAATCTGATGTAGGTAATATGCTGACCAAACTACTTTTAAAAAAATCATCTTTAAAACAATGCAAAAAAGCATTACCGTATTTTCTTGTCTGAATGGCACAGACCACTCAGCAATCACAGCCTTTTAGAACAGCCACATTTGGATAGAATAGACTTTGAGTGTGACCACGGAGTTAGTGCTACGATAATCATGACTGACACACACTCAGAAATAAATGATGTATTGGTAATGAATATAATTTTCACTGCCCGTTGACAGCATGGAATAATTAATGCCTTGATGGTCACTTTAATTAGGCCGGTGGTGGAGAGGGCCAATGTGTCGTCAAAATCCTCCCTAAGAAGAATATGCTTTTCTATCATTCCTATGCAATAATCCCCCTGGAGATACAAAGCCTGAGCACCAGTAATCACTCTATTTCCAACATAAATTGATATGGCGTAATAGTGGCATGAAACGCAGAGCTGAGGCAGGCCACCAGAATAAACACATGTGACATATTTGTGACTTCATGCTTGTCACAGGAAGAAAATGTCATTATTTTGAAGCCATCCTGCTATTGACTGCATCTTTCAGATGTTTAAGAGCTCAATCACTTCAAATCAAGGCCCTTCAACGAGTCTCAAAATATTCCGTATGCATGTGGTTCGTTAAACTCATTACAGCGTTCTCCCCCCTCTGCTTTCTCGTTTCCATATTTAGCATAAATAAATCTGTCCTCATTAAGTGGAATTGCACGTTTTGAGACAGAAACAGAATGGTCAAGGTCACAGTCTGCTCACAGTCTCACAGTGCTTGCATCATTGATAAGATACAGAAAAGAATATAAGAAGTGGCTGGGTGTATATGTATTTGTAGGAAAAATACTTGGAGAGGAGAAGATATAAGTATGAATCTATCTTTATGACTTCAGGTTAGAGTAGGTTATATTTTCCAAACAAGGGACACATTTAATATTTTTTAAAAATAGGGTCAACACTTGGATACTGTGTAGCTCATGCAGAAGCTCACGCAAGCTATATCATGCAAATGTAAAATATTTTAACAAAACCCAACATGCAAAATGAAATGTTTCCTCTTAAGCTGGATGAACACTGTGTTGTTGCTGATTCTAAAAAACATCCTCAGGCAAGTGACAAAGAAGCATGCAATTCTTTATCTTACTGAATATTCAGAATATTTGAAAATATGATGACTTGGTTATAATCTTAACCTTCAGTAATACAAGTGTTAAATTAGTTGACAACTGCTGCCACTGTTGTTTTGCTCTTCTTTTTTAATATATAAATATTTTGTTATTCATTTGTTTGCATATTAGTGCCCATGTTTACCAATTAAAAAAACTCTCATTTTAAAACACTACATGTTATCAATATTTAGTCAGACAACCGGATGGTACAATTAAACTGAAAGCTGCTCCTTACAGCAGCAGTAGGAGCAGAGTGACAGAGGAGAAGTGACTGATGAAAAAGGATTTGTTGTTGAGTTTTTCATTCAGAAATGAAAAAATTAACCAACCTTCTAAGCATTTGTTTTGTTGAAATTAAGTGGGGAACAAAATCAAAGTTAGTACTCTACAGTTATTGAAAAACTTTTTGGGGTAAAGTTTCCAGTATAATTGGTATCACCAGTGTTGTTACGAGTTTATTTGTCTGTTGCATCCTGAGCTGGCTCTATGCTTCTCTGCTCTGGTTTAACTAGAATTACTAAGTCAGTAAGTTATACTCACATGCTGCTGCCTGTCAGAGAGGATCTTCCAGAGGCGAGGGAAGAGCTGAACCCAGGTCCTCTCCGCCAGAGGTGTAGAGATGTGACAAAGCTGGACCAGAGCGTTCAGAAGAGCCCCCGTCTAACACAGAGCAGAAACAAAATGACAGCTGCTGACTTAGAAAGCCAATGGTTCTGAATCCTTAAGACCAGGGTGGGAATTTCACAACGGCCATGGCCGTCGTTGCCCCGCACTCTGGCCTTGATGCCCTGTGAAAAAATGTTCAATTTACGGCCAAGGTGGCCTTTGCGCCCCTGTCAAAGTTCCAGTAAACACAACGCTAACCCGACCCACTCCCGGGACAAGCTGTTTTCATATGTTGTGACTGAAGTATGTGGTAGTATTTGACAGAGCTAAACATTTACGTTTTTATAGAAAGTACTATTGATAGGTAATTACCATTGTATTTGCCTATTTAAAGTCGACTCGTTAACGTTACATTTTTGCGTCATGAAAACTAGCGATAGCTAGCTAGTTGGGATAGCGCTAACGTCTTCCCTACCTCAGGGACCAGGGGTCGACATTTAGCTGATGTAAATTTCACCTCAGCAGGTTCCTTTTTTATGGCAGGAGGAGGCATTTCTCTTTCCTTACTCTTAGATGAACTCAGGCAGGAGATTCATTTTGCCATCTTTTCAAAATATATGCATTTGCCGTCTTTTCAAAACAGGTTTATTTGTCATTTTCCAAAAAGGTCCTTTCTAATATATTTAATATATTGTGCAATAATGTTTCTTGGTGAATGAGAATGTTAAGGTATTAATCTGAAAGGTAAAACCAGCGTAATTTAACCAAACGGCCTTTATGCCCTGTCATGTGGCCTTTGTGCCCTTAAAATAAGTGTGAACAGGAAGGCCAAATGGCCTTGCCCCTAAAATGACGAAATTCCAAGCCTGCTTAAGACCCAAGAGTACTGCCGATTATCCAACTGGGTGGTTACTGTATTCAACTCATGTTCCAGGTTGAAATCAGGACCTCGTTTTCGAGCTAGAATAAAAATCAGCAGGGCTCTGGATCATGAAAAACAGAAGAGGTGAGGGGAAAGTTAAATAACATTCTCTAATATTGCAAGTACTGGCCCCTGGGTAATCAGAGAAATTCTGACAATTCCTCAACATAATGATTGGAGACATCATTCCCCCCCAGCTTTGCCAAAGCCCAATCAGCCTCGTCAGCCCCTCAGAACACCGTAGGGCAGAGTACATGCTGCTTCCAGAACCTCACCTTGACCTCCCGCAGTGAGTCCAGAAACTTGTCATGGCGGTTTGTCAGCATGTGCAGCTGGTTGCCTGCGTCTCTCTCAGCCTGCTCCTTAGTCTTGGGGATGGCTGTCTGGTCACCTGGTGCTAACTCTATGTCTATCTCCACATCCTGCCAGAGAAGAGAAGAAAACAATCATCTTTTGGGAGAGCTTTGACAAGCAGAAGCGAGGCTTTCATCTTTTCTCAGGACCACAACACACTCCTAATGGGATAATGTGCTAATTTATGAGAGAGAGCATGTCTCTGAACTCATTGTGGTGTGTCTGTGTGTATTTGTGTGTCCCACCTCCTCCTTGGTTTCGCTGTTCTCCCTCTCACGCGGCTCCTGCTTGACATGCGTTGCCATGGCGAAGGCGGCGCGGTCATGGCTGTCGGCCAGGTTGATGACGTTAGTGATAGACGGCAGCATGGATCCCTGGCAGCTGGTGCCGATGATGGTGTTTCGCTCACACACTGCGAGCAGCAGCTAACAAGCACACACACAGAAAGAAAGAAAAGGTGAAAACGCTAAGATCAGTGACAGTAAATGACATGACAACTGGCGGGCATGACAAGAGGGGAGCTGAAACAAAAAAAAAAATTTAGAAGAAGAATTGTGTAGTGCTTTATTTCAAATGTTGGATAACAGGCTTGAAAGGCTGACTGAGAAATGAGAGGCAGCACTCTGTTTACCTCTATGCACTGTTTGATCCAGAAGTGGCTGCCCATGGCCTCCCAGTTCTGAGAGCAGCAGATGTAGAGCAGCCTCTCGTAGACTCGCCGCTTCATGGAGGAGTCAAACACTTCAAAGAACTTGGCTCGGATCAGCGGCTGAGTGCACCGAAGCCCTGAAAGGAAGGCTGGCTCCAACTTGGATGTGATGTCACTTCCTGAAAGGCTCTCATCCCTGAATAACAACATGGACAAAACATTTAAAGCTTGCATGCTAGCTTTTAGTCATTTAAGTTGCATGATTCATGACAGCAGAACACTGACATTTTGTTGAAAATAAAACATTTAATCCACTTAGAGCTGCTGCTGTAACTGAAAGTAGTGAAAGTAGTCACTGCATTGACGCAAGAGACAAAACTATGGCTCAATTGTGAAAAACAAGTGACAATATCAAACAAAATGAATAAGGCTTTATTATTCTATTTACCTGTTTAATGATAAGTTATCCACTATAAAACACATACATTTTGCAGGAATGCTACAAGTATAAAGAATATTATATGTAAACAAATGTAAATGTCTATTCACTCCTGAAATAAAGCTAAAAAATTAAATAAAAAGAATAGAAAGAAAATAGGACTTTTAATTAGACCAAAATCTGTCAATAAAAATATATATATATTATTAAATATTATTGGGATTTTTTGTTTTTGTTTAATTGAAAAAAAACTGTACAAAATAGTTATGGTTTACTTGACTAAGATAACACTAAAATACCCAGACGTCCAAAAAAACGAAACTAAAGATAAACAAAACAGGATGAGGTTGACTAAATATGATAAGAACATACAAGGACCTTCGACATAAGACTTAAACTAAATGGAAAAATATCTGAAAACTAATTTAAATGCAAGCTTCAAACATGTTTAAACAACATGTAATACTGATGACCCCTGTAGTCTGAGAAGATGGAAGTTAACATTGAATATTTGGGGAAATTAAGTACCTTTTGATGTAGATACTCCACTGTTAGTAAAGAACTAACTGTCATGCATTAAACACTTAAATAACAAATGTCATCATCTCTACATCATCCTGCTGCATTAAATGGGCCTCATGGGTATGATTCACATAACAGAGGGAGACAGGGAAGGTGGGATGAAAGCAACAACAAAAGCCGAGGCTGCCATCGCTGCATATTGCTCCTATTTGCGCCATTCTCTTAATCATGCATTGTTCTGGCACAGCTGCTTTATCATTCCATTATCATTACCTGCTGTCCATCAAGGCTTTACTGCTCATTTTTAAATCTTTTGACATGAAGAACAGATGGGGGTGGAGGGATACAGGGTACATTTAGCTGATTAAATGTGTATGTGTGGAAGGCAGAAAGACAAAGAGGGTCAGGTTTGATGAATAGCGGGCAGTAGGGCACACTCTCCCCCTCTGGCCCCCACCTGCTGGGTGTCCTGTCAGGAGTTGGCTGAGTCCTGACACCACTGTAGCCCTGTGAGAGACCCTGGCACATTATCTATCTCTATCACTACCCGCTGTCTTTCTGACCCCTTCTACACAATGCCACACACCAGCTTCTTTTTCTATTTACAGCTTCAATTAATTCCTCTGCTTCCCTGTACCACCAACTGACTAACCATTTCCATCTATCCACCACGATCCATCTTTTCCTATCTTTTCTTTGATCTTTAAAAAGATGAACGTTACGCTGCTCCTGCTTCAAACCCCCCCTCCTCCACATCTCGCTCCTTGACCCAACCTCCCGTGTCTTTCCCCCGCCTCAACCTTCCGACCTTCATTCCTCCTGTTAAGATGGATGCAAGGGTGGCGCGGCGGCGGCGGCACGGCCATTTGCCCATGTGATGAATGGCGGTAATTACCTGTAGACGTAATTAACGAGGTCCAGGAACTGGGCGTTTAACTCAAGTTCATCGGGGAAACGCTTCTCTATGTAGGTCATCATCTTCACCAGCAAGATGGACTTCTCGCGCAGGTTGGGCATCTGGAGTGACGAGGGAAAGAGAGGTGTCGGTTAGAAAGTAGAGATAAAGGAAAAAGGTGAAAATTAGAGAGATAGAAGAGGAAGAGGGGAGGAAATACAAAAGCACAGATAATCTATGCAGTTTTGTTCTTGTAACAGGAAGTCCAGCTCAGCCTTTTACTGCGTGCTGTCTTTCAAGAGCTTAAAAGAAAATAAAGACACTTCTGTGGGTATTATGCTAATGTCATCCTAACTGGGTTTAGAAAATGTGCTTTGCTTGTTGTTTGTCCAAAGGTTTCACACCTTTTAGAATGTACTTTGCTGATTCAGTCCTCTGATTCACACCTGCTATTATCAAAGAAATAATATGATGATCTGCTGAATCAAGCATTTCTGTTTGTTTGCACAGCTCGTATTTGTGTAACTTAATATTGCTTCTGTCTTGCTGAGAAAAGCCTCCTTCTTACCTGATTTGCAGCCATGGGAGAATTGTTTTTCACCCACTCTTCAACAATTTTGACGACGGCGCGGAGGATTTTGGGGTCAGGTGACTTCTCGATCAGCGAAGTGAGGATGACCTGGATGAAGTTCTTCCTCATTTCCATGCTCATGACAGACAGTCGGGTCTTCACTAGATCGAGGCTCAGCATTACCAGCTCACTGGTCACTGTGAGAACAGAGAGGTTAACAGTCAGAAGCAGGACTGAGGCAAGAGAAAGAGGTGGACACAGTCAGCCATTGTTTTGTGGACTATGCATACCCTGCTTTATCACCTATTTTACTCTAAATTAGACCATATTTACAAAATAAACATTATGCTGCATTGAAGAAGTCTTGAAACTAACGATTGAGAGCATAAACTCATTAGGAAAATGTTTACTGATGTAATAAATCCATTGAGAAGTAGGCTCATTTTCTCATAGACGTTTTCAATCAGATTTCTTTTTGCAACCTGTGGACTCGAGAAACAATCAGGATGGCACTACTTCAATTAAGTTTATTAGATCAGCGAGGCATGGACAATCCTGAGAGGCAAAGGCCTCGCTGGTCAGATAGCCTTTGGTCTTAGTGACTATAACTGCGCCTGGTTGAGGGTAAATGTCTGTGTTTCCTGATATAGTCATTAGGGGCCAATTTAAAGCACTGATAGCATCTTACAGCCATTACCTCGCATCTGAGAGGTAGCAACAGGAATTATGTACTGCCTGACGTCTATAAATCTGGTGAAGCCAAGCTCAGAGAGGACAGTGAACAGAAAGCCTCTGTGGATTCAGTCATGAAGAAGATGAACCGTTTCATACAGCTTTTTAAGAGTAAAATTCAAGCACTTTCAAAACAAACCTAAACCAAATATTTCCAAACTCTCAAAGCCTTTATCATCACACCTAATCTGTTACTAAAAATGCAATGGCATTTAATAAAGTTTCAGAATTCCTTAATACCCACAGCAAACACTCTATCTTGATATTTTGTTTATTTTACCAGCTGTTCATGATTGTATGTTTTGATCCCAATTATTTTTTGCAATTTCAGGATAATTTATTTCCAAATAATTAAACTATTTTTGGTTTATGACTTATTGTGTAGCTGAAACACCAGATTATGTTGAAACTCAATTGAAGGTGTTTATTCCAGTTTAACCATATTCCTTACATTGAAAATATCAAGCATCATCAAACCCTGTAAAGAATCTAAGGCTCCATTGCTGCCTGTCATATAAGGCAAGTTGCCAAGACGTTCAGCGTTTAACAATGTCTACCATTTCAAACTAACGGTAAAACAGCACAAGGTGACCATCTGTTTGCTTTATCCAGAGAGTCTAGGAGACAAAACAGGTTGGGAACCAGAGCTTAGGAACATTCCCTGTGAAACCAGGCTATCTGTAGAGTGGATCTCCCCTGACCACAACAGCTATTGATAACACAGCTAGAGTCATTGACACAGAACTTTTGATACACCCTTTGTATGGAGCCAGACACGGCTGAGATACCTGGATATCTGAGCTCTAACTGCGTCTGAGTAGGGTCATCTTAAGGGTGGTATGTTTTGTGTACAACTGGCCTCACACACAGACAACCCCTTGTTGGATGAGGGTTAGGGAAAGTACACAGACTAGCCTTCCTGATAATGTCAGCCAGCTGAGAAGGCAGCCTTGAAGAATAAGTCCACCTGAAATGGTAACTGATGTCTGGTGGATCTCTGAGCTCTATTAGTGACTCAGGGGTCAGAACAGAAAATATTTTCTACTGGTGGAAATGGAAATGGAAATGGAAATTTGTTGTTATGGTTGTTATTTTAGACTAAAACCTTTGGTGAGGAAGCTTTTAGCTGTTATGCTTTGAGCCATTGGAACAGCCTGAGGATCTTAAGGCAGCTGGTGTTGAAATATTGAAACTTAAAACCTACCAATTCAGCAAGGGTTTATATTAAGAATGGTTTATAGATATTATTTATATTATTCAATTCACTTATTTATCGTGTTGATGTTGTAAAATCAGTCTATTTTATTGAATCTCTTATCTTATATATTTTTATACCTCTTATTTTCTACTATTGTTATTATTACCTGTTATAGCTTTTTAAATGTAAATTTAAATTTTATCACATTTTCATCTTTTTTTCTTGCATGCATTGGTGTCTAATGTTTTTTTTTTATATTCTCTAAATTTGTTTTTAAACTATTTTTGTCTTTTCTATGGTTATGATCTAATTTTTGTTTGTCTTTTTATCGGCTTGTCAATGAGCTGTGAAGCAGATCAAGTCAAAGCCATGTATACAGCATATATACTGATATCAATCTTTACATTCATTCAGTTTAAATTTATAAAAACAAATTTTAGTTTCACCATGAGTTATACTGTCTTTGTACAGTTGTCACAAAGTATTGGCAAATTACTCTGTTTAATTTATGTGTAAGATAACATCCCAACATTAGTAGTAATAGACGGTAGACTGTATTTGTGTGTGTATGTGTCTGTGTTTGGCTTCCTTATATATGTCCACTAAATTAATATCCATGTACCTGTGTTGGTTTCTGTGACCCCTGGGTTGGCCTGCTGGGGGCTCAGGTGTTCCCGCACCATCTTCTGTAGCGAGCGCATGAACACCGAGATGAGGCGGTCGATGTAGCTGGCATTGTAACTGCAGGCAGACTTCAGGATCATCAGTGTTCCTGGAAGACAAATGAAAGGGGTGAGAGGAGGATGAAGGGAGGGGGGAAAATGGGAAATACAATAATGTGACAAGAACCTCAACCTCTGTGGGGCACAGTAACAGACACACACCTGCAGTCAGCTAGTGTTCATTCACACAGCATGACAAGGACTTTTTCTCTTTTGAGGGAATCTAACAAAACTTTGTCACAGAGGCAGGGATAGGTATGAGTAATGTCCCTCTCTGTTGCTGCTTCCCAGAGGGGAGACAAATGTTAAAATGTCACCCCCCATCACATCAGCACCACCTCTCTGTGACAGCAGGGTACCAAATAGGTTTTATTGACCACAACTGCCATTTTGGGGAACTGTATAAAACAGCATTGCGTTTAGACTGCTCTCCAATAGCCATTTGTCACCTTGAGGGCCCTTTATTTGGAAAAAGAAAGAAAAATCTAATAACTGTCCCTTTGGAATAAGCTTTAATGTAAGCTTTTTCCATAAATACTCTCTGACATCTGGGAGGATAACAGTAATGTTCGCACAGGGATGGTGGCCGAGAGCAGCAATCCTTCCCGAGACAACCTTTCCCAAACCGCTGGACTGTGGCCTCCGTTTAAACACACCAGATGTTAGCCAAAGCAGCAGGGCTCATCGGCTTGCATTTTAACGACTCACTCACTGGCTTAATTGCTAAAAGTGACTGAGGTGGCTTGGTTTTGTAGGGATAGAGTAGGAGTGTGAAAAATTGTTTTAAAAAACCCACAGGGTTTATGAGCAACAAAGTGAGAGTAACAGAGCACAAAGGGATAAATGGAAAAAAGAAAAAAGGGAGAGGCGGAGAGCTGAAGGACTTACCGAAGAGCTGTGTGGGGTTAGTGTTGCTTGTGGCTTTTTCATAGTTGGTAAGTCCCTCATAGATGACCTTGCCCACAGCAGCATACAGACACTCCAATTCCTCATACTTAGATGCCACTGTTGATGTGCCTGCAGGGAGAGAGCAGCGTTTGCTTCAAACAAAGAAAGGCTGAGATTCTAAATCAATGCATTGCTTTTAGCACAAGGCATGACAAAAGCAAACTTAACAATTTAAGCATCAATCAACGGAGCAATGAACACAGAAGGCAGTTAATTTGTTTAACAACTCAGACATGCAGTGCTTTCCTGAGTTTGAGTATAGCTGGGCTGCTCTAGTTAGAATTTAGGGATTAAAGGGGCAGTGCAGATTTTATTAGGTAGGGCTGTATGAGGTACATAAGTACCACACACGTACCGCATGCAACCCCACTTCAAAAAATCAGTACTATCCCTTTAAGGACTGGCAACTTACTAGGCTCAGTGGGGAAGATGCTCATGAGACGAGAAAGGAGGGAGTGGACAGCCCGCAAGACTTTGGTGTTGCCGCAGGTCATGCATGCAGCGATGCCCCGCTGGAGGGGTTTAAAGTGGGCCAGGATTGCAGGGGACTGCAGTACTGTCAGCAGGAAGCAGAGAATCTCCAGGCCAGTGCAGATGTTGGAGATGTTCGCCTGTGCCGGTTGCTCCTGAGAGGAGAGAGGTGGAGTAGGTCAGTGGAGTAAAATAAGCTTGTACACAAATAAGGTCAGTGTGTATAAGTATCATTTTCATCTCCATATTGAGAAAACTATTCTGGCTAGTCTTTTTAGAAAGAAGAATATAACCCTAAGATAAAGCAAGAAAGAAATTATTGTGTAAATTCATCAGTAGATGCATTAATCATTTAAGTTTTTGTTCCATACAAACTCCAGACAACTCAGAAATCAATACACTACACACAGAGGTATTTCTCACACAAAAGAACCAAGACAATGTGATCGCTGCTAAACCAAAGATCAATGGCCAACATCGGGTCCTAATTTTGTCTAAATTGCAATCACAGTTTACAACGATGGCAGGGCCAAGAGGATAATCTGGGACAGATCCATAGCACTAATCTTGGCTAATGAACAAGGTGACTCTTGTGATAAGGCTCCTGGTAGATATTAGGCTGGTATCGATTTTGAACTGTATTAACAGAATAGGACCTTGTCTCTGGAGACATGCAGATAGGGCTTATGCATGTATGTGTGCATGTTTTGCACGCATGTTCGCTGCCCCTCTGCACTTGCCCTCTTACGCCACTCCTCTGACTCTTAATCACTGCCGTGCCAGTACAATGAGATGATAAAAGGTAATCCGATTTAGAGCATTGTTCATTAGTCTGAGTAAGACGGCTAGGCAGGTAGAGCATGCTCCCAGGGGGAAAGGGCCCGCGTATGTGCATCTGCATAAGACCTACAGAAAGCCTTGTTTGTCAGACCATCCCCATGGGATCTGGAGGGGCTGATTGGGTGTCTGTGTGTGTGTGTGTGTGTGTGTGTGTGTGTGTGTGTGTGTGTGTGTGTGTGTGTAGGCAGAGAGAAAGGCGCGGCCGATGCGGTGATCCCCAAAAGGGAACAAGGGAAGTACGTGACAATTGCCTGCGCATGGCGATAACCTTGTCTGAACCGTGCCACTGAATCAGACCGGAGAGATGAGTAGAGAAGGAGAGGAGCAATGGATAAAAAGAGAGAGAAAGAAGAGAGGCTGCGATAAGAGGCTGAAGAGAAAAGAAGAGATGAGAGAAAGCAGTGGCGGCAAGAGACAGAGGCAGAGGCAAGGAGAGGTGCAGAGAGGCACAGTGGGGCGATACAGAAAGCCAGGATGAGAAGTTTAGGATGAAGAGGGGTGGGGGTTGAACGGGAAGGCACAGGCCAACCCGGATAGACTCCTGTTATCTCAGCACTGTCATTATTTTGTCATTATGGCGGTTGGCGCCTCACTTCATGTATTACTGATAACAGACAAAGGACTTGGAGGCGTTAGAGCAAACACTAAGACAGAGCTTAAGCAGAGACAGAGAAACTTCTGCAGTCTCTGGGAAAGCAAACAGCAGAGACACATTAGTTATCCTTTACTGTTTGTTGATTATTGCTCGGAGCTGTAACAACAAGCCTGAATATTTTAAATTTTATTCAGACTTGTTTGCCTAAAACACGGTTGATGACATGCACTCGCACTAGCAACTTCAAATAATCTGTGACACGCTCACATAAACAAATAATGTTTTTTGGATTTATCCCAAGAACAACAAAACAGGATTTGAACAGGTTTTTAAGAGTAAAATTAAAGCACTTTCAAGGTACCGAAAACAAAATTGTACGGACTCTCAAAGCCTTTTGCATCACATCTAAATTGTTCCTATAAAAAAAATGTCCTCATGATGCCACGGTCATGGAAAGTCAATTTAGCTCTTGTCTGGTCCACTGCATGTCTGGTGTGGGACACCAGGAGACAAACAAATATGCCAATTGGACTGTTCCATTTCAAATATTGAAAGAAATTTAAATGAAACCCCACATGATGTTAAAAAATTAAGCTCTTTTTCAAGGAGTACATCCGAATTCAAGCATATTCTTAACCTTGAAAATGTAATGGAAAAAAACATTTAAATTACATTTCTAAATGGATGAAAAACATTTGAAGTGTCATTTGGAGACCTTAATAAAAGCTTTAAATGTAAAAAAAAAAAAAGTGACAATCAGTAGAGCCCTACAAACATCACCAACAGAAGCATGAAAGTGGCTTTGCTAAACATAAAGGCAGCCTCATAAGATACATAATGACTGGCTGAGTCACTCTCAAGGCACATGCCATCTTACCACTGTCATAAGCAGCTTGTCAAACCACTGTAGCTTGAGCTCGGCGCGAGGCCACATGTCAGGCCTGAGGGCAGACTTCATGAGGCTAACGCAGCGTCGGGACAGCAGCTCCCCTGGAGACCCGGCCACATTGGTGCTGTCGTTCACCTAGACAGGAGAGGGGGAGGAAGGTTGGTATCATCATCATTATCACTGACAATGGGGCTTCATCTTCAATATCACAATGGTGCCCTGACGAGGTGAGAAATCACAAAGGGCAAGAAGAGACAAGGACTTGCGCTATGTATTGTAATTTCATTCATTCGGCTAGAGTTCAACAGTGGCACAGCCGGGTAGGAGACAGTCCTTCAATCAGGAAGCCCTGCAGAAGCTTTCATGTTGACAAGCATCCACCCTGCAGAGGCATCCTCCAGCAAGACAATGAAATCCCTATCAGCTCTAGGTGTAGTGCTCTTTGGCTGATGGTAATCCCTGGGGGCCAGTGAAAAAATAATATTTTTCAACAGGGATCAATTTAGTGTCACAATACACTGTTATCAAGTGGAATACAAAGAGAAGATTATGTTCAGTGAACAGTGAGTGATCCCCAGTGGTTATACAGGGGGTTATATTCAACAGAGATGGTTGGATGAACAGTGAGAATGGAGCTTGGCCCAAAAAAGAAAGTAGGAAAAGTCAAGGTGAGTTGAGTCTCAACAGTCTATTTCAAGCTTGTGACCAAGGTCATCAGTGCCACTAGACCAAGGGACAGCTGTGTGAGGAGACATATAAAGGACTGTGTGTGTGTGTGTGTGTGTGTGTGTGTGTGTGTGTGTGTGTGTGTGTGTGTGTGTGTGTGTGTGTGTGTAGAGAGATGTGTCAGGACAGCCACCAGGTGTGTCCTACCTTCACCACAGAGAGGTTAGGATAGTTGTGTCCTACCTAGCAGGCACTCTGGATGGCAGAACTGTACCAAGTGTGTGTGTGTGTGTGTGTGTGTGTGTGTGTGTGTGTGTGTGTGTGTGTGTGTGTGTGTGTGTGTGTGTGTGTGTGTGTGTGAGAGAGAGATAGAGAGTGGGGTGTGTGTGATTGTGTGGCGGTCATGGCGGGGGTGTTACCTGGCATGCAATCCTGATGAGGAAGTTGACCACAGTGTCCGTATGTTGTTTCTCGACAGGCTTGGTGAGCATGGTCTCTGTACCTGGCATGGACTGGCTGCGGCCAAACACCTAAAACACACAAACAATTATAATTATTAGGGTTGAAGTTTGAATATGGAGAAAAGAAAGATTCTATCACCAAAGAAGATTTTGAACTTTCAGTGGCTGGGAAATTAAACAGATTTCATAATAAAACTCTGTGACAGCAGTGCAAAAGCTGCATAGAGTACTTAGTTAGGAGGGAATATCAAAGAGCCTGCACAGTCAGGTTTTGTCTGCAGTGCTCTTAGAGAGAAGCAGACTGCAACTATCATTTTCTGAGAATTATCCCGGCAACTTTCAGAGCAATTAACATTAACTCGTCTGAGGCAGAAACAAATACTGCTATAGCATTTTTCTCCTGACATCAGGTAAAAGAAGCTGGAAATTACACCATCATTAAGACTCAAAGAGTAAGACTCATGCTCGTGTTTACAGAAAGCCAATGGCTTTTAAATATTAAAATTACTTTCAACACATCATAATATGATTTGAATTGTTTTGCAGGATGTTGTATACACAGAGCCAGTCAAGATGCTGCTGTTTTGGTTATGTTGCCTTAATAAAAATAAGAAATATGTCAGAGTAATGAGTATTAATTATACAGGCTTTGAGATCATTTGTTCATTATATATACTTGAAGTATGGGGGAAAATACTTTATTTTTTATTTATTATGTCATCATCATCAACAGACGGAAAAACTAGATGAGCCGTTTCAACATTCGCAATACAAACATGCATTGAGAGAAAGTTCCTGTTGCAATAGGTGAGGTAAATAGATAGACTTTTTGTGTACTGTGTGAGAGATTTACCACAGTGAAATTCAAACAAGATTCTGATTTCGAACAGCAACTCCTTGAAACAAAAGCATCTCATTAAGTATTGAGACTGCGAAACAACAGATCACAGTGGGATTCAAGATGAAACAGATGTGAGGCTGCAGTACTGTTGTAAGGAAACATGGATTTGGGCAACAACAACCATGCTGTCACCTCCTGTTGGTAATTTTTGTCTCCGACAGATGTAAAAATTGCTGTCTGATCAAAGTATCTTTCAAACACAGGAACACACAGGACAGACAGCAGGAACAGCAGAAATTAAGGTAAGAAGGTGCAGTTTTAATTTGTGTGCGTGTGTGTAAGGGACAACATGGATAATAAACTACAGTATAGCCAATTTCACTGGGCGTGGGGTCCTGTCACTCACAGCCACATTCTACTGGCAACTGAGGCTACGTTTACACGAGGACGGTCTGAACAGAAGACGCAAAAGTGGCGTCGCGTCTTCACTTTTTATTCCTCGTTTACACGAGCATTTTCGGGAGGAAATCTGCTGCATACGGTGACGCAAAAGTGTGTGAAATTCGATTACATGCATGCCAGGCGGCATCACTTAAAGAGATAAGAGCATCTTTGGGCATGTGGAAGTTTTCACGCCACACATTTTCATCAGCTACTCCTTCCACAAAGTTATCCACCATCCACTAGATCTAACAGGTCTCGTTCACAGCCGTCTGGCTCGCCTCCGACGAATTGCTACATCCAAAATGTGATGGAGGTAATTACAGATCCTTCTCTGTTCACTAATACTATCTCTACATATCCTGTACATTTGGTGGAAAGACTCCTGTAAATTTATTAGAGCTGCCAGAGCAGCTTGAAGGTCCGACGCATGGAAATAATCCCACGTTTGTTTATTTTCCTGTACTGGAGCATGTATGTGACGTAAACACATACGTGACGTGAGCAGATCTGAGCAGAGTTTTGCGTCTTGGCAGTGCAGACGGACACGCTACGGGGCCTAAGTGATGGTGTATTGGACTCACCGTGGAGGCAGCTCCAGTGGCCGTGCGGAACCTCTTGACGTCTTGTCCAGCAGCAGCTCCAGTAGCAGCTTCCAGAGACAGTCCTCTTTTCACACCACCGGCGCTCGTCCCTTCACCGCCAGTGCCTACTTCAGCCTCGGACTCCGGCTGCCACGACAAAGAGAGACGAGAGAGAGGAGGATAGGGGTGAAAAGGGTTCATAAGTTAATATAATTATAGCTTACAGAATAAAAATGTGTATATCTTGCCAAGGATTCTGACCAGCTCTTACAGTATAATGAGTAATGCGTATTTATGGACTAAGACGATGTTTAAATCACTATGATAAATGGACCCAACTTGTGAAATAATAAGCACCTCCAGTCTCCAGTAATGCCTCACTGTATATGGTCACAGCACAGCCACAAACTCAGTGTTAATATATTTTAATTCCAGGAAAACTTTGAAGTCCAGGCAGCCTCTTTGCCTGGATTATGTATATATGCCAATTCATGAACACACCTGCTGGTCTTTGATTCTCTGCAACTCCCATTTGATGACCACCTCAGCCAGGTCCACAGCCAGTTTCCTCTGCTCTATGGTCACACTGGGGGTGAAACCCAGACGCTGCATTGCACTGATCATGTGCTGCACCAAGTGGTGGCGCACAGGGTAGTACACCTGGAAAGAGACCGCAGGAAGTTAACATTTAAGAATGTGTAAAATAAATCTGGTATAATATCAAAATGAGTAGTGACTCAACATATTGAATATAAGGATGCACAGCAGGGATTATTTTCAACCAATAACGATATATTCACATTTTTAATTTCAACATAAAATGCCTGTAGCTTGCAGTCTTTTTTTTTTTTTTGCATTCTTTACATTACACACAGGCACAACTCGAGCCTCCAACTCTTCAAAAACCAGATGTTAAATCAAAGTATGGAAGCGTGCAGAAAGAGTGATACATTTAGCAAGATTAGATGCTTACAAACAGTACTTTCCTGCCAGTGTCATCACTTAAAAACGGGACTGTTTCCACTGCCTTTGCAACCATCCAAAAGCAATTATGAGAGTGGGTTATTGGGCGATTCTTCCCCATGAACCAAACTTAATGTTACACAAGAAGACTTTTTGTTTAAAATGCCTGAAATCAGAGGTTTCCGGGGAACTGTGGGCCCTGTGAACGGACTATAATCTTGTCCTCCTGTCCACATAGTAGCATTATCATGAATTCTAACAAAAAGAAAAACTGATTTGAAGTGACTGCATTTTTTTGTTACAGAAAAAGTCATTTTTTTACACTTGCAATACTTTGCACAAGATTTTGTGATGATAACACATGCAAAGTTTAACAGGGTGCTCAATCACTTTGAGACACTGAGTCAGAAGAGGCGAACTCTGAAGTCGTAGTTGTACTTAGTCTCAAGGACATGATGACACACACTTAGCCCCGAGAATTCACACTCTCAAGCGTCACACTCAAGAGTCACTTAGCTTCATCGCAAACTGAACTGGGACTCTCAAATGCACAGACGCACGCAGACAAAAGAGCAAGAGATGAGATGTCTATCTGAAGGCTGTTGCGAGTGTCAAAGAATATTAAAGCTTCTCACTTTGAGGGTAATTATAGTCGATAGAGCAGGGCTTCACAGCCCCTTAATGACAGAGTGGCTAAGCCCTGTCCATCACGTGTGCACACAGACAAACACGCACACAATCTCCCCATTTCTTTATCAAACACACACACACATGCACGCACAAAGTCTCTCATCTGTCTGTCATTATCTCCTCCCCAGCGTAATTATGCTGATGTGATTACATTAGATTAGTCATCTGGCCCAGTGAGAGCAGCCTGTCAGTGAGATAGAGAGGGGAGCTGAGCAAAATGTCAGTCTTCTGCTAAGAGACTGTCGCTCTCTGACCGGCGAGGCGGCGAGACATCGGCTGAAAGAGCGAGAGGGCAGAAAGTGTGTTTGAAGTTTAAGGAGGAAAACGAACATAAAGGCCAATGATCCTTTACTGGTGTTGACTTGTGAACAGAGAAGTTGCTCTCTGACTGCTGATCATCGCTGAGAAGGGGTGTGCCTGGGACTGTATCTGCATTAAGGCAATTAAATGCAGCGGGTGGTTACCATTAGCTCCACTGCCCGGTGATGAATGATGCAGCTTTTGAAGAGGAAGCAACGGGGCACAACACTGTTTTTGTGTCAACTGTCAATATGAAACAAAAACTTAGTGAACCAACTAGTATCATAAAAACTATTAACTGGGTCATACAAGATAATCCAACTTTTAATGATGATGCTTCATTCCCATTAGGACTGGTTAAGAGGCATCATTTAATTCGGGGCACTCAGATAATCAGTAAAAATAGCTTCTCGACTGTTTTCTCCCCATGCGGTTCACTGCAGTTGCGGAAGCCACACTGAGCAGGGAGCTGGCAGCAGTAACGAATGGCCTTGGTTTACAGTTGCCATCTCACACCATGTGCCGGCAGCTTAACCAGGTTTTGTTAAGTACGAGATAGTGATATTAGATAGTCAGTAATTAGCCCTCCATGTAATTAAAGTGTGATCTAAACTGTGATGAACACCACAACTTACTGGCCTCAAGTTAAATCCAGAGCAGAGAAGCACAGAGCTAGGTAACTACAGTTGTATCTACAGTATATTTTAGTATTGCTAGGAGTATAGAAGTTTGCCAAGGTTGAGGTTACATTTGTTACCAAGTCATCATAATTTTAAACATAGTAAATATTTAATAAGAGGTAGAAAGGCATGCTCTTTTTTAGGGTCGAGCAATATGCCGGTATACAATGTGTGATTGTAGAGATTTGCAAAAACGTTTCCACCACGGGAGCTATACAGGGAAGGGAAATCAGTGCTGGATTCTTTTCTGAACTCGCGATTTTCATGCAAGCTCACAAATCCAGCTGTTTGGAGGCAGACATGGGGGAGGATAGTGAAGATGTAAATGCAGAGCAGGAGGAGGATTCCTGTTAACCTTAGAGACTGTAACACTCAAAATCACTGTTCTTAGGAACCTTAAATATTCAGTTTTGAAAGAACCTTAGTTTTACTTTTTGAGTCCTGAGTTCTTTAACTCAAGCATTGTCTCATGTGAAGCAGTTCCAAGAAGAAACTAATTCAATGTGATGAAGCCATCCCCTCTATGGTGTACCATCGACAAATTTCTACGTGTGTGTTATTGTATATCTGCTCACCCTGAAGTGCTGCACAATGAGATGCAGTATGTGGACCAGCTGCGGTACAGTGTGTCCTTCTTCCACAATTATTTTGCGAGTCCAGTGGGTTAACATTTGGTGGCCGTCCTCCATGCGAGCGGGCACAGCTGGGGTCAGGATGGCCATGGCCTGCCGTACGATGGCCCGGGCCTCCATGGTGTGGGCCTTCAGCAGGCTGTGGAACACCTGCACATAAGAAAGGTAAAGTATTCATATTCATTCATAATACATAGGACGTGGAACATGGGATGGAATGCTCTTAAACCACCTCATACTCACTTTCTCTCTCACACACACAAACTTCTTGTTCTGCTAAATGTAAGTTATTGCTCCATGTATCTTGTTTGCTATTTTGTATCTGTCGTAAATTCTTTTCAGCTGAATCCTGATGTTGTTTTGTTTGTTTTGGCATGGATTCATTTTATAAGCTCATTCAGTTTTTGTCATCTTCTGCACACATTTGTCACATTTTATCTCTGTTAAGTTAAACCCACGCTCCATTGAGTTTCTCTTCTCTCTTTGCATTCCTCCTCACCTGCAGCACAATCTTCTTGTGAATGGCAAACTTTGCAATGATGTGGGCCAAAAGCAAGTGTCCACTGTATTTGCAGGCAGGATCCACGCAGGCTTTGGGCAACAGGCACGGCCAAGCGAAGGTCATGAGGCGTCGCAGCTTGCTGTTGCGTGACTTGTTGTTGTCATGAATGTGGTGGGGTGCGTGCTCCACCAGCAGGGTGGAGAACTGCAGCAGGCAGATTCGCAGCGAGTCCAGCAGGTCAGCCTGCTTCTCTGGGTCCAGGACCTTGGAGAGGGAACGGAGACATGTGGGGTTAAAGCTTGTTGAGTGAGGAGGAAATAGATGCAGTTGTTGTACGATACACAGTAAATTCACACATACTAAAGAATGTAACCATATTTTTTTTACTCTTCATCATCACATCTTTAATGTTACTATTAATGCAATAGCAAAAAATAACAAAATTGTTGTTTTGTTGATTTTATTAGGTGTTCATATTAAATTTGTTTGTTTGTTTTGATTGTGATTATTTAATGAAAATAATCAGTCATTGTGTAAAATAAAACAACAGATTATGTTAAAATCAAGTATTTTTCAAGGAGTACATTTTAATTCAAGTATATTCCTACCCTTGAAAAGACAAGGTCAAATTTAAGCATTTTCCAAACTTTCAAGACTCTACAAACCCTGTAGTTTTTCAGGTGGTGAGTAGTTTTGTGTATAAAATAAATAAAATAAATTCAGGCATTTATGTTCAACACACAAAAAAATGAGTGAGACCTGTTGGTGTGGCTGTAATTCTAACCAGATGCCAACAGAGGTCAATAGACGTCCTAGATTACTTAATGCACATTATGTCCATTAATAAGAAAGAGAAATATGTATGGAATATAGTGTTTACTAAGTATACTGCAGTTCTGACGAGTGTTCACTTCCCAAAATTATATTTGAATGATGTCAGGCACAGCAAAACATAAAACATAAACATAAAACATTTTTCACATATTGAAAATATCTTACAAAAAGACAGCCACCCATTCAAAACAACCATCAACATTTGAATTCCCTGGAGATGGGTACAGAGGAGAGAAGTGCATTCAGAAATGGGAGGTGAGAGAGGAAATGAGTTTTAACCAGACCGTAAAGGAGCCATTAGCAGCCATTAGGGCTGGTGTTAGTCAGTGATGAGATCTGCCACAGCACAAACAAACATGCTGACCTTTAGCATGGTCACACCGTGACATTTACACCAGGAATTATAGTCAGGCCTGATGAATGAAATGTGATGGAAAGAGGGACCCGTGGGAGGGTGAGAGGGAGACATAAAAACTGACAGATGGAAGAGAAGAAGAAGAAAAAGGTGGAATGACAGCAATTAAGTGATCAAGTAATGTGTGGAGGCCATGGGAGGAGACGAATCAGACTAAGTGGGATGTAGTTGATGATGACTGAGAGTATGGAGATGTGCCGGACTGATAAGACATTATGAGAGGAAATGCAGCAGGTAATGAAATCAGGGAGACGGATGAAGAGACAAAGCTGGTGAGTAACGAACAAAGGGAGAAAGTGGGAGAAGTGAGCAGAGTGAATGTGAAGGAAGATGCTGAGAGGAAAGTGTGTGTGTGTGTGTGTGTGTGTGTGTACCTTAGTGATGAAAACACTGGTGATGCTTTCAGGATTGTCTCCTTCAGGGTTGGGCGGTCCAAGTAGCTGCTCACCTTCTCCTTTCTCAAAGCTGTGCAGGAAGGCGAGATTCAGGATGTGCTGCAACACCTATAAAACAGGAAAAACACATCAATATGTTTTACAGATACAATAATATATTCAATCTCCTATCCTTCAAGAGCTACAGTAGATCATTTTACTGATAGCACACCTTCCACAAGGGAGAACATCTCTGAAATGATCTTGTGTTGTCTTGTCAAAAGCTGAATGAAAGAAAAAACCTGCACAGTCTCAACTTTCCATGCTACATAATTAAGTGATAAAATAGTTCTCTATACTAAAATCAATTCTAAAATCAGAGATACACAGTTCCTTTTTAGCCTCAGATAGCAGAGTGAGAGTAAAAAATAACTTAATAAAGACAGACAACAATGAAAAAATCTGACAATTCAAGAGTCGAAAAAGAAAACAATTTCTACTCTTAACATGTTCCTCTCTAGTATCGATTTAAAAGGTTGCCACAATAAAAATATTATACGGTATTTAATAATATTTTCCACTTTCACTGAGTTACATTTTTAACCAATATGATTCCTGATCATAACTACCCTCATAACTCATAACTATTTAATCCATTGTATCCCAGTTTATTAACATAATCCCACTATTGTTTTTATGAAAAAGAAAAAAGAAAAATTGAATTCCTTTTTGTATACAGTTGCAAGCAGGAACAAAGTTGTTTTTTTCACTGCCTGGGATAATAATGATTAACAAAAACACTGATTTTGATGCACTACATTGCATTATGATTTGTTAATGTATTTTACCAAACAGTGCAGTGCTCCATAAGCCACAATTACCCTAGTGGAAACCAGGAAAATAGCATTATTTTTGCCCCAAAGGGCAAACATGACAAATTACTAAAAATGTTAAAGCCAGAACTCTCAATTAAAAGCCAGATAAAACAGAATGCATGATTTGACGTTATAATGGCCATTGGGAAAAGAAAATGTGGTTTAATTGGGTGTCAATGGGGACATTTTGTCTTAAACAGTGCGAGTGTCTGTATTTTGGCTACACAGTTTATTGTAAACTTAAAATATTATAGGAGCTGAGGTTAAACTTCCCAAATTTAAATTTCAAATAAAAATTAGACCAAAACTCACACCCTTGCTACATTTATGGCATATGCATTAAGACAATAATCAAAAGTGTAACTAGTGAGGCATAATGGTTAATCAATAAATACGCATTAGAAGCAAAAATCAAATCAAATCCAAACAATTGCAGAGTAAAGGCTTGAAATGCAATTTACAAACACACTGAAACCTGCAGGCATTGTTACGAGGGATCTGCGTAAGAAGACAAAAGCTTGATTAGCTGTTAAAATGCAGAATAACCCAACCACAATACAGCTAACGACTGCATTTATTAAAGAAGCTGCTATCTGTTAATGAACCTCCCTATTCAATCCATCATTGGGGAGGACAGGGCATCGCTCAGTGGAGAACGAGCTGTGGCAGCATATGTTCAAACTCCTCCATTAGCACATTATTCACACACGCTCTGCACAATGTACATGCATGGTTAATAGACTCACACACGCGTGCAGAAACACACCAACCCCTAAATGAAGACACAAAGAAAATGCATGGAGCACCAGTCTGTTCTTCAGTCTCATCTGTTCCTATTAATTCTAAGCTTCTCTGACATCAATCACTGGAGGATCACAGCGTATTTCTGTAATTCCATTAGATGTTGTGCTCCTGCAGGCTGTGTGTTAGTGCGTGTGCACACACACAATACCTATGGGCAAGTAGCCGAGATCTCATTCTGCAGGTGTCTTAATTATCTTAAATCCCATTTCCATACCCTTAAACAAATAACAAGCGTGAGTGAGTGTGTGTTTGTGTGTGTGTGTGTGTCTCTGTGTTGCAGCACCACACAGGTTTCTCTCCAGGGAGATGGTGAAAAAGGGTGCCCAGAAAATGTATTAAGCCCTCATACACACCAGGATGTGCAAATAATGTATGGAATTTATTGTGAAGTAGCCACAGGACATCTCAAATGATGGTCACAACCAGTTGCATCGGTTTAATATAAGCTATAAAGTGGTCATTAAGTCATTTGGATATTTAAAGAACTTAATTTTACTTTTTTTTGTCATTAGATCAGTTTTACATGTAGTTAAAGAGCTGTGTGATGTTAGTTCACTCTGGGCAAACCTAACAAAATCATGGGTAAGCTGCTAATTTTTAGAACTCAGCATAAAAAATGTCATTTTATTTAACTGGTTTTGTTATTTCTCTAGAGCAGACTGCTTGTTAACTAAGCAGAGCCAAAATGTTACCTTTTTAGAATTATGTTGGCATATTTTGAGGCATAATATAAGTTGAACTACTAGAGCTTTAAATTTAAGAGAAAACGTCCTTAAAAATGTATACACTTTTGACTCTTTACCCACACAAATAGCTGTTGTTTTCTTACAGGAATATGTTTTTGCTTGCAAGTTTGGATACCTATTTTGATCTTAATCTACTTTGTTGTAAAACAGGTAGTTACTACAAAAGATATGGATTTGTTGCTTAACTTAACACTGCAGTTTTATTTCAGTCTCCACTGAGAAGATGGTACTAGCACAGCATGTTCAGACATTGTAGAAAACTGTGCTTCACTATATGTCATGTTGGAGAACATAAAGAGAAGTAACAGAATGTGAAACAGACGCGCTGTGCTTCATAAATTTCATACACTTGTTTGTTTGATTGTCTGCTTGAGATCTATTCTATGAATAGTCAAACACTTTCAAACAAAAAAGCAGTACAAAGCGTTTTTCTGTAACAACTGTTTGGATAAAACAAAACGAACGATACAGGAGCAGCATGAGGTCAGTCTGTGCCATCATAGATGATTCATTGCTGCTGTCCCACACTGTCTCCTGTCTCCTTCTCTCTCTTGCATACTCCTCTCTGTGTCTCGCTCTCAGGGAAATATTCTGAGACCCCTGTGATGCAAGAAGCTGAGCCTCCATCTAACTCCCAGGCATACTGAGAATGTGCGCACGCACACGCACACACACACGCACGCACGCACACACACACAGTGATATTATGCCTCAGGGAAAATGCTAAAGGCAATTATTTAAATGTCAGACTGCCACACTCATTCTCTTGCTCACGACTTGTGCACCAATCAACACAAACATATGCGCACACGAACACATCCTCTCTCTTTCTGTCTGTCTGTCTGCCTCACATGCACAGCTAGCATCTGCTGTGCACCAGAGGAGGACAATTAAGGAAAAAACAACAATACGAGCAAAATTCTGATGGGGGGTGGGGGGGTGGTGCTGCTATCTGTGAGACTAAACTCTGCTCTGCTAAAAATTCAAACACAGCATTTGGGCCTGGGCAGACACAGCAGTGTGAGTTGGCTGAACTCTTTCCTCTCCCTTTATTTTGTTTTTTCCCCTTAGTCCATATGTCGCAGAGGCAAATTAAACGAGAAAAAAGGGCAGGGTGGAGTGAGCAGCATCATAAACACAAGTGTATGTCCTTGGATTTGGGAGTCTGAGTGCCAGCTTCTTGTGTGTGTGTGTGTGTGTGTGTGTGTGTGTGTGTGTGTGTGTGTGTGTGTGTGTGTGTGTGTGTGTGTGTGTGTGTGTGTGTGTACAGTTGTGCTCTTGCCACACAGCCATTTGGTTATGTGCTATAGTGTGCCAGGGCAGACCTTCCCCACTGACCCGTTTGTACTTAACAGCAGTGCTGTTGCTCTTCTGTGCCAGGTGCTGTGCCTATTACAGCTGTGCAAAATGTGTCTTTGTGTGTGTGTGTGTGTGTGTGTGTGTGTGTGTGTGTGTGTGTGTGTGTGTGTGTGTGTGTGTGTGTGTGTGTGTGTGTGTGTGTGTGTGCGTGCGTGTGTGTGTGTGTGTGTGCATGCATGCAGGAGAGTGAGCTTAATTAAAAAGCAGCCCGAATGATTGTAATGCTTGCAGCAGCAGGTCAGGTAGAGAGGACAGAAGCATTCATCTGTGAGCCTCTGAGGGTCTCGAACCAGACAAAATGACCTTCCTGACTCTATCAAAGAACTTCTGGTACAAAACACACCAACCATAAAAGTCACACAGATCAAGTCCCAAACCGAGGAAGCAAAGTAACTAAGCTGAGCAGATGCTCAAAGAATTTAGAAACATGATTTATAATGCATCATTAAGTCTAGGACTGGGCATGACGGCCAAAAAATAAATTCCTAGTTTCTGCAAGCTTCCGGATGATCCAAGATTTTAAACTATTTCTCCAGCACAATGCAAAAAGTCCAAAGCATAACAACATTTTTCAATTATGGTCTACATGTGCTCCATGGTTTTAAATGAACATATTAGCATATTCATTTAAATATATATAATTTATCTTTAGCAGGCCTCTTAAGACAAAAAAATACTAATAACTGTGCTAGAACAAAAGAGAAACATAACAGCACAGCTGCACAGAAAGCCCCTTAATCCTTCCCTTGAAGTGTTTCACTGAAAATAAACAGTTTTCCCATGTAATGACAACTTAATTTCCAAATTCAGACATTATGCACATTGTACAAAAACAAACATTAAATTATTTTAATCAATTCAATCTTTGAAGGTGGAATGGTTGACCTTTTAGTGTTTAACAAAAACTAGACTAGTGATATTAATCATGGCATTATACCTCTATGACTTGCAAAAGATTGTCTGTAAAATTAATTGTCGATTCCAAAAGCCACTGGAAATCCAGCCATGAAGTCATAAACTGACTTTTGCTCTGATTGTCTGGGTACATACCTTAGCTTTCAGCTCATCGTTGAAGTGTGGGTCGTTGAACTCAACGAATCGGAAGAACAGGGCACGTTTTTGGGCAATGGAGTAGTTCTTGGGAATCTCCTCCTCCATATATTCCTTTAGGAACGTCATGTTGCATAAAAAGCGACCTGTGAAGGCCCGCAACAGCTGGAACAACAGCTCGATCTCAGAGTAGTTACGCCTATTGAGGAGACAGGGGGGCAATAAGTTCAGTGTATAGATAATGATATGCATGATGTCAACAACAGAATCAATCAGAAGTTTCCAATAACCTTAGATACCAATGTGACTCGGGTAATACGTGAGTTTTACAATTTAAAAAAACACTTATCATTTATGATTAGAAGTGTGACTGAACACAAACATTCAACTTGGAGCTGGAGGGTCGGGGGTTAATTATGGGGTCTGAAATAAACATCTGCTAAGTGCCTAGTGCACCAAGTATTTCGGCACTTTCTTTGTGCTCAGACAGAGAGGCGAGGTGAGGAGGTCATTCATGATTGGAATGCCATTAAGTTAGTTAGAAAATGCACTAACTTTAAACATGTTTATCATTAGCTTGTAGTCCTTATAAAAAGTAATAACTCAAATAGTCACAGGGTCATTGAAGTCATCAAGTTTGTCACTCTTACCAGCAACAGTGTTCTCTAAATTGCTGTTCAGCAAATACTTAAGTCTTTATCACTTCAAAGCTCAGATTTTCAAATCAAATGTCTATGTTCTTTTGGCAACATTTAGGCAGTTTCCATCCCCATTACATTTTGAATAAGTGTACATACTTGCAGTAGCTAAGCAGGCAGAAGGCCAGCAACTTGGGCTCCTTCCAGTTGGTGGCAGCCATGTTGTCTTTGCGATGTCTCTCCTGGAAGGCCTCACTGACCCAGACTCGCCTCAGCTGGCTGACCAGGGAGTGCTGCCCTGCCAGCCAGCCCTCATCATTCTTCACTATGATGCTGATGATCTGAGCAGAGGGGAGAGAAGAAAAAGAGGTCAGAGGTCAAATGTTTGAAGCTAGCTTTACAGTAACCTGACAAGACATGGTTGTGTGCAAATGGATGCATAAATTGATAGAATTGTAATGAAAATGTATGTTAACCTTGATAGCCTGAAACTGCAGGTCCAACCTGGCTGTGGTGGTGGAAGGTGATCCAGGTCGAACTGTTGCTGCAGTGCCAGCGGGAACCAGCAGGGGGACGAAGCGGTTGGGATTAGAGGCCAGGACATCTCTTAGTGGCTTGGCATCTTTGTGTTTCAGAAAACTCTGTATATGAAATCAAGCACAAACTGTAAGTATAACACAAAATGAAATATAGTGAGACTAGAGAGAGCCATGCACTGGATCAGCAACTGGAACAACACATTTAAAGAAACATGACACAGAAAATTGAGATTTTTTACTAGGACTGATCTATCTCAATTTGGTGTTAACAGGACCACTGAGCCTCCAAACACCCAATATATCCCTGATTATAGCCTATTACTGAGGCAGCAAAATGTAGTTTTAATGGCAAATGTGTCAATAAAAAGACTGGAGGGACTGCTACTTAGAGCTGCCAGTGTCTGACCATGAACATGCGGCTCCACTGGGGGTCGTTGAGCGTAGCCTCCATCATGAACAGCTCCACCGTCTGAGATGGGTGACGCGTCAGGAACTTGATCAGGGGCTCCCTGAACGGACTGCCAGCCTGGTGCAGGAGAGATGAGTGAAGGAGGGGAGGAGAAGCAGGAAACAGGCAGAAAGAGGAAAGATAATTTGAATTAATGAAAGCAAATTATCTATGCTGAATGAGTTTAATGTGCCTTGTACACTATACATCAGATATAGATCAAATAGGATTAGAAGGCTTATTGCAGGATATAAAAAATTAATATAATGAGATAATCAAGAGAGTTTTCAAGTATTTATCGTTTAATGTTCACGCATTGCCTACTTCACCTATAAATTGTCTTCAGTAATGTCAATGTGTCTTTTTCAAGCTGTTAAGTTCTTTATAGCACAATGAATAACACGAAAAGTTGGAAAGAAGTCTGTGTCCTACCTCTATGAGCATGGCCCTCTCCGTCTTCATGACCACCTCCAGCAGAGGTTTCACCAGAGTCTGAGGTGCAGCTGGGATCAGGTGGAACAGGTTAATGATGGCAGAACAGATCTTCATCTCCTAGAGAAAGAGTCAGGGGAAAAAACAGAGGAAAGAAGGGAGTGGATGTAATTTTTTAAAGATGAGTTAAATACGGACTTCAGTTCTGACAGACAGTCTTGATGGACAGCCACTGTGGAAAGACAAGGACATATCTTAGTCAAAGGACTGAAAATGCAGTCAGGTAACTTCCCACCGCTCTGGCATGAGTTCTTGGTTTACATTGGCACAGGGGACAAACAAATAAAGGACAGTATGCATAACCTTGTATAATCTAGGGGTGCAAAGGTCAAAGGGAAAGAAGGAGGGGGGGGGGCATTTCTAAACAGTCAAAATGTGAAGTTAGGCTGAGATGACGGCTACATTTCTAAGGACGACCACAGACACAGACACAGAAATACGGGGCAACTCAACCAGCACCACTACCACGACATTGGTTCAATTCACCAGCACAACATTGGTTCAACTAAGTTGAAATCACTGACAGAGTCACCAACAGAGGGCGCAACACCAGGTCACATCTCACCTCAACGCCCTCCAACGCAGGCTGTACCGGAACGGGAGACAATGATCAGAGTCAGCAGAGCAGTATGTGTGCATTTGTGTGTGGCTGTGTGTTGTCTGTCTTTGTTCCATATGGAAGGTGAGCAGATAAGACAGGGTGATAATGAAATGAATGGGCAGACAGCAGCAACCTTTACGAGTGACCTCAGGAACAACTTTTCTCAGCACTTGGTGAATCACGGAGCAGGGGCAATACTGGAATGTCAGTGGAGCAACACAGAATCCGTAGCATTTGGAGGAAAAACACTCTCCTGACAGATATCAGCCCATGAATACAGAAACTGACATTTTCTTTTTCCTTCATACAAGCTCTTTACTCCTCCTTACACCTCGCTGCTCCATTCCCTCCTCTCTGTCAAAACCCACTTACATGTCTCCAGACCATCCTTTTCAGTCCTGCACTGTCCCCCTTTCTCCAGTTTGTCTTTATCAGGCTTGGCTAACTGACCCCCTGACCCTGGCTTTATTGTCACTGCCAGCCTTGCTGTCAACACGCACAAAGACCACTGGTAGAGGGAGGGAAAGACAAAGGGCCAATTTGCATCTAATTAAAACACACCATTTTAAGATGGGAAAGGATGAACTCGCAGAAAGAAAAGGGAGGGAAAAATGGGCTTTATTTCTATAAGAGAGAGGCAGCTGTTTTTTTTCCCCCATCCTTCTCTCTCACCTTTTCTCTGCCTTTACAAGGTTATCTGTCGGGGAGATAATGAGGAGACGCAGCGCTGGGCCCACCACCGCCTGCCTGGCGCCTAATTAATCATTGATTGTAATATGGCCACTCACAACTCATCTGGGAGGCCACATTGAGGAGGTGTTGACTACATGTGACTGTGGCTTTGTGTGTATAAGGGGCAAATTCTCTGCCCCTTCTGTGTGTGCTATTTGGTTTAGACAGGACGGATCAGCCGAACACAACAGCTGTATTGACTTGCATTGCATTTGAATATTACTTCTACTGAAGCAAATGGAAGAAACAAGAGATAATTACATGTTATGTGTGATGAAAGCTTTTCATTTGCATTTCATTTCTCAGTGCATTATGGAACTGTCTGAAATATGTATACTTACACTCCCATCACTTCGCTGGCCTCCCTTGTGTGTGATTACGACCACCTCCATCCACTTCCTCAGGTGTTGCTGAGAGACACAGAGGGAGATAAGATTGAGACTGTGTGCTGGTGAAGTATGTGAGTGTACACGTCTGTCTCACTCAATGGGCAGAATATTTACTCAAATTAATAAATAACAAATTTTCACCTAAGAACACAAAAAAATCTCAGTCAAAGGTTTGTTCTATCATGTAACTATTTTACAGCAGATAATCATCATTGTTGCACCATGACCTGCAGGACAGATTCCAACAAGAATAAAAATCTGCATGCGCCATGCCAGTTTAAATACTTACTAGCATATATCACAGAAACTATACTCGCATGTTGCTGCAATGCAAGTCTTGGGCTACATTTATGTAGGTTCCGTTTTCATGATATTATTAATTTTGCTACTGGTTATAGTGATGTATTTAACATTGTTCAATCATGTGCCCTCTTGTGTATGGCCCAGGATGCTGAGATTGACTTAAAGGTCATCAATGTCAATATAACAAGCATTTTCTGACAGTTACACATAGCACCATCAAAAACTTGGATTGACAGGTTGATGTAACGATGAACTGCATCCTGTGCTGTCTAGTCGAAAAAACGATGTTGTCAGATGAGGAGGAAGAGGAGTAGGGCAGAGGTCAAAGTTTCTCACCATCATCTGATCACAGAACTTGTCATTGAAGGAGTTGGGGAAAAGACGTGTGACAGAGGTCAGGCGGTTCACCACATTGAGCGTCAGGCTGCGGTAGTCACCCAGCATCATCAGCAGGGGCCTCATGTGAGTGTGGATCTGGTCCACTTCGATGGTTGCGCCTTCCAAGAACTAAAACAGTAAACAGGGTGACATTATTTACAACTTCAAAAGGTTAAATATAAAACTTTTACAAATATTAAAATTAAGATTGTAAGAGAAACAAGATACTTGCTGAAAACAGTTTGTAACAATATGCCTCTACATAATTTGTTGACATTATGATCTTAACTCAGAAAAAAAGCTTGTTTTCTCTGATGTTGTCCAACTTTACAAAAAAAAAATGTTGGAGCTTTAAAGTATTAAAAGATCTGTTACCATATCTTTATCCCCAATGCATTACACTAAATCATTTCATTTCTCTTCCACAAATCATTTTTATCTACATTAGATCTGGCCTTGTGACGTTTTTTAGCCCCATGAACTGCTCGCTACCCCTTGTGTCTCCATTAAGGAACTAAGGCCACTCAAATGAGGGCATGACCAGCCCGTAAACAAGCACACATGCTAACACCAAACACTGATGACGCGCGCGCACACACCCTCCCTCACACAGACAGGAGGGAATGATGCATGGCAGCCACATTCATTTTCCTCTCAGTGCTGAGAACAAACACTCCATCCTGTATCGATCGGGCCATGGCAACGCTCATTAGTGCTAGCAGGGCAGAGATGAAAGAATGGAGAGAGCAGAGAATGGCTAGACAAAAAAATAAATAAAAAAAACACAGGATAGTGAAAAGGAGTGATGGTGGTAAAGAAAGAAAATGAAGGACATAGGAATGGAAGGAAAAGGGGACAAAGAGCTTGAGGTAGATGGATAGAGGCTAAGATGGTATGGATACTTTGATGAATAGAGGGAGGACTGGTTCATGGAAAGTGTGATAAAGCAGAGGGAGGTCCATATGATGATAACTGGGTGGGGAAATGGTGTGAGGGAAGGATTAACAAAGGACCTCTAAGATGGTAAATGACATGACTGATACAGATAAAAGACTAATGACATATGAAGGAAGAAAACCATGGAAAAACAAAATAATAAAAAAATCAACACTATAAACAAAACATGCAAAACATAAAATAACAGCAGAGTAAATTATACAGATGGTGGAAGCATAAGATAACATAAGAAGGCCATTTCAAAAGGTGTAGAAATGTGATTTTAGGAAAGATTAAAAGGCTGCCACTAAATTCACTAGTTTGATCTTGGGTGGATCGCTTCATAGCTTAAGGGCATAGTCTTTAATCCCGATTTAGAAAGGTCATGTCGGTGAGTCTCAGGCAGTTTTGTGCTCAAGGGGAGATGCAGTGTAAGTGAGTGATGTAACACAGGTCTGAGCTTTATAAGTAATCGGTATAGTCTTGAAATTAATCCCAAATCCAATGTAAAGATGCTAAGATAGGATGGAAATAAAGATGGTGCCAACAGGTGAGAAACATCTTGCAACAAGTGGTAGAGATTGTGGGTTATAAAAAAAATCTACATTTGAAAATGTAGCCTCCTTTCACACTTAAAAACAATGTCAATCACCAGGAAAATGATGAGATATGTCACTGACCTTCCTCATACACGCTTCGCCTGCTTCCTGTAGTTCATTGTTGGTGGAGTTGAGGGCTTTAAACAGGGCGGCGATGATCTTCTCTCTGGACTGTGGCAAGTAATTACAAGCTGCAAGGGCATCTAAACAGGAAGAAAAGTAACATTCAACACTTTCTTTATGACAAGAAAGAGACAAGAGATGATCAGATTAATAAAATAATTCAAACGTAGCAAGTCAGGTTATGTAAACACTTACATAAACCTACAAAGTAGTAATTTTAGTAAGATGAAAAAAAAAAGATCTGGATAGTTCTTATAATGTTCTCGGAAAAATCAATTAGTGCGAAAGATTAGATAATCAAGTCATTATTTAGACAAAGTTTAATGACTTCCAGAATCTTCTTTTTCATCACAAAGTTAAGTTTTTATCTTAATTTTCTTTTTACTAGTTATTACTTCAATTCACACAATAGTCTCTGCTAACATAACGGTAGTTAGAACATAAAATTCTTATATGATCAGTCATATCAATTTTCCTCAGGATGAGGATTATAGTTGGTACCAGTTATGAATAGTTTGCAAAATTAAGGAATTCATCTTCATCAATTACAACATGCAATTATCAAGATGAGTAAGCATAAAATGCAAAATTCCAACAATTTATTGGACAAATATCAAGTTCAGCAGGGCCTACTCACTGAGAGCTGCGATGCGGAGGGGAACCAGGGAGGGAAGGCTCTTATAACAGGGCAGCTTCATCAGAGCAGCGTCCTCTGCCTCACACAGGTTCAACAGCTATGTAGAAGAGGCGGGAAAAAAACAAAGGTCATAGGTCAGTCATCTGAGTGCTAAAAGTAGTGATTTAAGATGGTTTGAATGAGTCCACTGTATGCGAAATTTAAGCCTGAGATGCTTTTCACCATGTCACCATTGTGCCTAATTATATTATATAAATTCTATTCTCCTTGGCGTTCAGTCCCAGCTAGGCAAGAATCCTTGGCTTTCTTTTTTACCCTTTTATTTGTCTTTTGTATCTCTAACTCTGTTTTGGATTGAGTTTTTATTACTATTTTATTCTATTGTTTTTACTGTTTTTAGTATTTTATTCTTTTTATTGGTTTTATTTATACCCAGTTGTGTATGATTTATTCTATTTTAATAACTGTACATCACTTTGGTCAACTGAGGTTGTTTTTAAATGTGCTCTATGAATAAACTTTGACTTGACTTGACTAAATCAATTTTTAATATGAAAACACAAGTGTTGTATGGATAGCCAAAAAATAAGAACAACAGACGATTTGTGTCAGTGACTTCTGCATCCTTAGTACCTCTGTATAGAAGACCTTGTGCTCCATGACATTAAGGTCCATTGTGAAGAGGCGGGGTTGCAGGGTGGTGCAGAAGGTGTTGCCCTCCATCAGGCCGATCTGAGCATTGGCCGGCTGGTGGCGGAGAAGGTGTTTCTTGGGGGGAACCATATCTTGTAACACCTGAAGAGACGGAAACAATCAATTAATGAGATCGGAGTGATCAGATCCATTCCTCTATTGTAGCCCATTTTGTGTTGAGGTAATTTTCACATAAAAGTCATGTCTAGCACAGCATCCATACAGCATACAATCATAGAAAACTACACAGTCCTTGGTTTCACCTCTTTGTGCGGTTCCATGATGACAGTAACACTCTTGCCAGTGACCTGTGCGAGCACCTGCAGGGAGTGCATGGCCTGCTTTCTGACGGTTGAGTTGGGGGAGGTGACCTCTCGGACCAGGTCATGCGTGACCATATGGAAAGACTTGTCCTGAGCAGCCAGCAGCTCCTCAGTCTTTTCTTCATCTTTCAGTGGAGTGGCACAGCGCACAAGCAACTGCTCCAGGGTGGTCTTAGCCATGGCAACTGCTCCATTTGACACCTTATTGCGAAAATCAATAAGTTACTAAGTACAATGCCACTGCAGTGAGTGGTGAGACAGAAGAGGAAAGTTGTAAAACATCAGGTCAACACAGAGTCGACAACAACCAGAAACAGGTAAATCTATGTACTCAATACATAAATTAATTTAAAAAAGTCACTTCTACTTCTTTCAAAATGCCCTCTAACCTCTCCAGTGAGGTCCATCATGACAAAGAGCAGGGCCTTGAGAAAGGTGAGCTGGTTCTGTAGCACCCAGATCAGAGGCAGTCTCTCCATTAGGAACTTGATTGACACCACACCGCCAAGCTTGGCATACCAGGCCTGCTCATAGCAGCAGGCGCACAGACGCTCCACAATGTAGGAGAACAAGGGCAGCTGGCATGCCTGAAGATGTAGACAAGAGGCCAGGATGATTTACGGATTCCCATTTTAAAACTATCACATATAAAAACATAAATCAAACATGTGAAGGAAGTATGTAAATGTAAGACAGACTAAAATAATTTCCAAAGTTAGATTTATGTCCTGCACAGTTTACCACAGCTACAAAACAATTGGCACCATGAGTATAACTGCCAACGTCTTTATTACATTCACAAATAACTGAACCCTCCAACACCCTCCTTCCAGGGACTTACCCTTTCCTTGGAGCCAAGGATGATGCTAGCGACATCGAAGATGACGGCCAGGGCCACTTCTCCTATCTTACACAGCTCCTTCTCCTCATAGGCCATGCAGATCGCTATGGCATCAATCAGAACCAGAGGGTCCATGCCCTTTGAGCCGTTCTCCTCGCTGTGGAACATGGCTGTGCTTGGCTGGCTGCCCAGCTGGTAGCTCGGCAGCAGGAACGGACCTGGGAACACCAGGGAGGACAAGTGGAAAGGAATTGTGTTTAACCCATTGAAGCCTGGAAAGCGGATATGTCGTTTTGTAGTATTTGTATAAGCTCTCAAATACTTTTTGAATTTCATTTCTATCTGCTACAGAGGCTGAAAAATCTATTATTTTATTTATTTATAGATTATTTTTTTTGCTTTTTTTTTTTGCTTTATTGATAGTGACAGTTAGAAAGGGGGTGACAGAGGGGAAGACATGCGGCAAAGGGAGCTCAGGCCGGATTCGCACCCGGCTCCGCCGCAGCAAGGACTCAGCCTACATGGTAAGCGCTCTACCAGTGTGAGCCACCGGGACACCCCGAAAAATCTATTATTTAGTAGAAGCGTTGACACTTCTGTTGAATTTCCAGAAAAACTTCAGGTTTTAGGGGCTTATTTTAAAATCGCCCAGAGGTTTTACAGACAGTTTTAGGCATCAGTGGGTTAAGGTGAAATATCATTTTGTTTATTTAAACAGCTGTTCCTATTAAACTTGTGTGTTTTTAACATGATTCTTTAATGCTTGATCATTTCCAGAGTAAGGGATCACAACAGAGGGGGTATCTATCTGACAAGTAGACAAGACACAAGAAAAGAATATATCTTTTGTGTTTTCCAAACTTTCAGGACTTTGTACAAACCCTGCTACTTTGTTTTCAAATAGGATATTCTCTAATTTCTATGTTTTTGTTTTTGTCAAATACAAAATTAAAAAGCCAGAATTTGAATAAAACTAGGGAAAGGACGAAATTGGAAAGTGACTGATATTTTTGTGCAGCTGGGAATAAATACCAGGGAAAAAAGAAAGCTAATATTAGATGTAGAGAGTAGAAAGAGCACCGGTCCCTCACCACACTGCTGAGCCACAGCGACCATGGTATAATGGCGAATCAGGCTGGCTACGAAGGGCAGCGCACTGGGCCTCAGGTCCTTTATCACAGCAGACATGAATGCCCCAGTCAGGGCCTGTTCAAAAGTTCTGCGGGCAGGCGTGTCTTGTGCTTTGTAGCGGTGAGAGATGATGACATTGGGGATCCACTTCTCAGCGAAGCTAATGGAGGAGAAAACCGCACAATGAATTAGTGGATTACATATTAACAAGGACAATGTAATAATATGTGGCAGTGAAACTGTCTTTAAGCTAAAAGCCCAGAAATCGTTGAATGGTTTGTGTTCAGCTGATTTGCCAATATTTGAAAATAAAGATCCATGTTCATTGCCCATCTGCAGTCTTCAAACCTTCAACTCCGATATTCTCAGATTTACTCTCCCTTCTGAGCTCCTTCTGCCTTTCTATTCCTCTGCCTCCCTCTTTGTCCCCTGTTGGTATTTTTGTTATTTACTGCAGCTGAAGGCAACTGGGCCTTGGTGTGATTGAGCAGCTGTTTTCTCCATGCTTGAGCTTGTGTTTTATAATGCCACACGCCAGGGGCAGACCTGATGGATCGCTTCATTTCATTATTGCCATTTAAAAGACTGCTCTTTGGAGGAGGAGAGAGAAGAAGTGGAGTAGAAAGAGGGTGGGGAGAGAGGGAAGGAAAGAGGCAAGCAAGGAGCACGGTGGGTGGAGAAAGTAGCGGGCAGCATGGTTGACAGCATGTCAGATAGATTGCCATTCACTCATCCAGGGGCCTGCCACTCCAACACTACTGCATTCTCCCCTGTTGTCATTTCACAATTCCCCCTATGTGTTTTTTTCTTTCAAAACTGAAAGGGTATATTTACAGTGGCCAAACACTGATTTAAAGAAAATGAGGAGAGGCAGGGAGGGAGAAATAAAGGAGACAAAACCTTTCAAGGGAGAGAGGACACTTCAAATCAAGACATCTTACAAGAGGAGGGGGTCGGCGCAGGCCCTCTGATCATAACTGACACACTTCATTATCCCTTTAGAAATGTGCACGCAGACGTATTCATGTGCATGTGTGTGCGTTAGTGCGTAATGACAGGAGAGTGTAAGGGGCATAGTGTAGCGTAAACAGACAGGGGAAAGTCAATTAGCCTCTGCCCAGGGATCAATGATGGTAATGTGACTAACCCACCCGACAACCAACCCCCCTTCTTATTTGTCTGTTCATGTATGTGTCTCCGCCTCGCAGTGAAGCCTGCCAGAGGGTGGGGGGCCTGCGATTAGCAATTAGCAACTCCTGCGCTTGAAACAGAATTGATGAGGCAGCGTGTGGTGGGGAGGGTGGCGAGGACGTGATGTGAGAGACTGAAAGCGGGGCATGTCAGCAGGTGGTGGGAACGGGGTGGAGGTAAGATGATATACAGAGAGCTGGTGTTGTGGGTGGGGTCAAGGTTAAGCTGAGACAAGTAAAGGTTAAAGAGGGAGAATGACTAATCAAAGACGTGGTTGTGTGTGGACTTAAACGAAAAACACGTAAGATATCATTAATGTAGACTGTAAGTGCATTTGAGGATGTTCCTCTAAATATATTTGACACTTATTGTGTTGTAAAAAATAGTCTAACACAATTATTTAGTATTAAATACTACCGGTACTTACAACTGAAATAATATTATTATTAATATATTATTAAGTCAAGTCAAGTCAAGTCAAAGTTTATTTATAGAGCACATTTAAAAACAACCTCAGTTGACCAAAGTGCTGTACAGTTATTAAAATAGAATAAATCATACACAAATAGGTATAAATAAAAACAATGAAAACAATAAAATACTAAAAACAGTAAAAACAATAAAATAAAATAGAATAAAATAGTAACAAAAACTCAATCCAAAACAGTGTTAGAGATAAAAAGACAAATAAAAGGGTAAAAAAGTAAAAAAAAAAAAAAAAGAAAATCAAGGATTAACTGTAAATGAATATCACAATCTAGGCATATGTCACAGTAAAACCCAGGATGTTTACTTACTTGGGATGAGACAGAAGCTGGTAGAGAGCGTGCTTGTTGTCATCCAGACTGGTCATGGCCACAAGGAAACACTTAATGACCTCCCAAGCCTGTCGTCTGTAGTAGGGCTCTGTGTTGGCACTCTTCAGACAGTCTAGAGCCGTCTCTATCGCCTTGAAAAGAACAAACCAGACAATTCATATTCTAAAACGTCACCAATTTATATTTTGGAATGACAGTTTTGCGAAAATGATTTTATTAACACAGGAATTAAATTGCAAAATATGCCTATATGTGATTAATTTGCAAGAACTAACACAGGGCACCATCTGGCAAAGCAAAGGTCATTATGATTTCCACATTATGGGCTGACAAGTCACAGCAGCCGGGCACTTGAAAAGGGAGAAAATGAACTAATTAATGCCACTCAGAACAGAGGGGAGAAGATGAGGAGGATGAAAGAATAATCGGATGGTGAGAGGAGAAGAGGGCACAGCAGAATTGAATTGTAGACTTGTCAGAATATTAGGATATTGGGATATTTCTGTCAGGACTGATAATCTGATAAATACTCTATTACTAGTACTTAGATATAAAGTTGAAGAGGAAAGAAAGTGTTGAATTCCAATTGTGTGTTTTTCTCCTACTACCTTGAAGGGATTCAAGTTATTCAAATCACTGTTATTTGATCTCTCCATTTACCTTACAGCACTTTAAATTGTCTCTCCCTCAATGTGCCAACTATCCATATGGCTGTATCATGAGCCTGCTAGAGAATCATGCCTTTAGCCTGTGCAGCAAGTGAGAGTGTGCAAGTCTGTGTGTGTCGCCTGCGCCCATGATAGCAAACACACAGATGGATAGCAGAAAGAAGGAGCAGCCATTAGTGAGAGTAAATAATGCCGTCATGGTGGCCCACACTAGATTGATGATTACTGACTGGGGATGAGGAGGAGAAACAGGAGATGAATTTAATTACCTGGAGGACACACACATCTCCTCAGTCACTCACTCTATCTCTCACACACACACAAGCCCCTGACAAGGATATATTGCTCTAAGTGGAGCACAATAATGAGGAATATTAAGCTCTTTTACGTTTAATTCTGTCTTTCTTAAACTGAAATACAAAGGTAAAAAGGGAGAAACGCAAGTGTAACAAAGTGAAATCATCAAAAAACTTATGTCTTCAAAGTTCTGCAAAAAACTCAACAAAGTTGACACATCTTACCTTCTCCATGGGTAGCTGTATGGAAGCTTTGCAGTCAGTAAATTCAGCCTTGATGCTTGGTCCCTGGACCTCGGTCACTACGTAGTGCAGTCTCTGAGACTCCTTCAGCATCTTCCTGTTGCTGCCACCAAACTTTCCTAACACCCGGTAGGCTACATGAGAGATGCTCTCAGCCGGGTTACGGAGGGTACGCCACAAGGCCTGAAGCACAGAAAGAGGAGGAGTCAAATTATAAGCTTCAGCATGTCAGTAAAGATAAGAAGAATTAGAATTTATAATCTTGTTTCATAGTGGATCATAAAATATCAGGTATGGGATTCATCTGCAGATGTTCTGTTTCAAAATTAGACTAAACTTTTTCTGTTTTTTAGCCAAGACAAATACCAAAATGTGGCCTGGAACAAGGCAGATCAGACTTGTTTTCAGCCTAGCAGATTGCCAGACATGGCTTTTGCTACGAAAGTAGTTCTTGATCACTACCAGATGGTTAATAGGAGTGAGGAGTCAGCAGTCAATGACCGCAGAAAACAGAGCAGTCAAACAATTTTTTCCCCAAAATTTGTGAATCACCACAACCATGAAAAAGCCTAAAGCATACAGCCACAAATGCAATATATATATATATATATATATATATATATATATATTATGATGATGGGTCCAGTACCATGTGAGATAAGCTGCAGCCAGACAGACACACATACACACATATGATTCCCTTCGGGCTAACGTCTGGCAGAGATAAATATAATCATATCCATCTATTTGCCTGGTAAAACTGCTGATGGAATGGAAAAAGGAGACTTGGTGTTGAGATTGTGAATCACCCTACACAGTTCAGCAGTATTGTGGTGAAGAGGTGTTGGACAGATTCTGGTTTAATGTATAGTCTGCAGATACTGCCATGTGGACAGCTGACCACAAGAGGGCAGGTATGCTAAATGATTGAAAGAATAATCTACTGAGTGGTAAAAGTGTCCTGATAGGCATCTCAGTAAAAGTTACATTGGGCATGAAGATGACAAAAGCCTCCCACCTGCATGAGTTCAGCCCTGACCGGCTGAATGTGGTCATAGAGGAAGTCAGGCTGCAGGTTGTCCACACACAGCTCCAGGGTGCGAAGGCCCTGGCTGACCAGAGTCTGAGAGCCATTGAGGGCTGACACCAGCGGATCCATTAGCATGGGTAAGTAGGGCAGCAGGGAGCTCAGACGCACTGGCACTGTCAAACACAACTCCACAAATAGATCCTTCATGTGCTGCTTGTGAAGGCCACTCTGCAGCATGTTGAGACCTAATGGCATGGAGAGGGGAGATTGGAAAGTATTAGGGCAGGGGTTTTCTTTTTCACGCTTATTAAAATACAAGTCATCTTTGATTGAGAGTAACCACGTATGAGGCTTTACCTTGCAGCAGGTTAGGCAGAAGGGGTAGGAACTCCTGGTAGAGCAGATCATGGCTACCTCCACCTATGGAGCGGAAGAGAGCCCGAAGAAGCAAGAAGTAGTTATAGGGTTCCTTAGCTGATTGGGCCAGCTCCATGGAGCTGTTCACGATCTTGTGGAGGTGTGGCTGAGGAGAAAGAGACAGTCATATTTGTTAGGACAGGCATAGATAAAGATAAAACTAGCATCACAAAAGAGACATAAAACACTTACCTTGAGCATCTGCTCATTTTCAGCAGCAAACAGTGACACTGAGCCAAAGACTAGTTTGAAGAGCTTGAGGTAAAGGTTTGAGAGCTCAACATTGGAGCCCATCTCTGGTAGTCTCTCAAGAAGATACTCCACTAGGATGGTGGCAAATAGAGCAGACGTTGAAAGGTTGGCCAGGAAAGAATTTGCCACAATCTGGGAAACAATAAAAACATGAAATGTAATTTGAGCACAAGTGATGAATTAAGACTGTGTTATCTGAACTGCCAGAAAACTTTAGCATTCTTGTTACGAAACTAGTAATTTTCTTGTTGATATGCATGATAGAATGAACCTGCAGTGCGTAGTTCTTGGAGATCCTCTCCACCATGTACGGCACAGTTGTTTGAAAAATCTCCTTGAATGTGAGGGGGTTCATCATGGTGAAGACCCCGGCAAAATGCTCCAGAACTTCTTTCTCCTCCTTCATGCGTACAGTCTGACAATTGGCCACTCTGATGTACGTCTGCTGGTTATTGGCAACCTGAACCTGATCAGTCCGGACAAACATGAGCTGTTAAAATTGGGCTGCTAGATTGAAATCATTCCATTTATTAGAGCCATGTCTTATTGACATATGCTTATTTGTTTAAGATTTTAATAGAATTAATAGAACTTAATTAATAAAGTCAATATGTTTGGCTGTACCTGGTAGATGTCCAAGGCCTGCATGGCATATTTTACCAGCTTAATGTAGATTTGTGTCTCCTTTGGCTGAAGCTGCTTGTTAGGAATGAACTGAGCTTCTGGAAAAAAACGTAAAGAAAAACAACAAGGAACTTAGATAGATGAGTCCATACATCTTCAAACAAATACTGATATGTGCATTTGTATGCTATGCATCAAGGTTGTTGAGCATAGATGTTTATAATCTCACCTCCTGGGGCCTTGCAAGACGTGATGCCCCAAGTAATTGTCTTCACTCCGCACACCAGAGTCTTGACTAAGCTGCGGCAGTCAGAGACCTGAAAAGTCTGCTTGTCTTCCTTCTCGCCAGCTCGGTCGAAGGACGCGGTCGGGGGTTGAGGCGCCGTGGCGACAGGCGTGGGAGGAGCGGGAGGTTGAATAGCAGGGGTGGTGGAGGGAGTGGGCGTGGCTGGTACCCCGGGTAACACCCCTGGGTCGACCACACCCATCTCTGACTGGGGCTTGCACTTTTTGAAGATGGAGACAAGCTGGTAACGTGCAATGGTGTGAAACTTCAGCACAAACACCTGATTTACAGGAGAAAGAGGAAAAAATTGAGTCAACATTGCTTTATCAACTAATATACTAATATGTTGCAATTTATTTTGTTTTCTTATTTTATTTCTTTTTCTCTGCTATATCTGTAGCCGGATGATTCTTCCTTTTAAATGTTCTCTAATGAAATGATAAATTATAAGTGTATACAGCTGATATTGACACTATAGACATCTGAATTAATGATTTTTACAGTATAACATTTGTTGGGTAAATATGAATGTAGAATTTTTTTAACAGTATTGCATGTATGTATTAATTGAGTTTGTTATTGTTTTTCTTGTATGTACTGTTTTTGTTTATGTTGTTTGTATGTCATGTTATATGTCTTTTTAGGGACCCCAGGAAGACTAGCAGTCGCCAAGGCGTCAGCTAATGGGGATCCATTCAATAAACAATAAACAATCAATGTGTATGTCACATACATCGATGCCTTTTCTATTGATCTAAGCTCAGTGCTGCCTACCTCCAGCATCCTCATCAGGATGTCCCGTCCATTGCCGTTCTCTTGCTCGGACTTTGAACGGATGCAGTCCACCAGGTTGAGCAGCAGCTTGCAGGACATGGTCTGGATGTTACTGGGAAGTGACTCGTCATCAATGTTCTTGGCGAAGAGCTGCACAGCTAGTGATAGATCTGTCAGGGGCAGGTTCTGACGAACGTGGTGCACCAGGTCTGCTAATGTGCTGTAGGCCAAGGGTCTGAAAAGAAATGGAAACGTGTAACTATGACATTTAGAGCGGAATTATAATCACATTTCATCACTAAAAAAGTAGTGAAAACTGAAAAGATTGTGCTCCAGTGAACTGACATTTTCTAAAAGGCAGAAAAAGTAGTTATCAGGAAAGCAGGAGCCCGCAAAAGTTTGACAGATATGGAAAATAGCTTTGGGATGCAACCGAAGTTGCAAGGGAGATGTGGAGGAGAAAGGGAGAGAGAAAAGTGAACTAATGAATGAACTGATAGCCCTGCCAGGTCTCAGCCAGCTGCCTTGTTTCTTATATAGTGCTAATGTGAAATGACAGCTATTTTGTTGATGAGGTGAGCTAGTCTGGCATCTGAAGAGGGTCAACAAGGTTTAGAATCGACCAAAGGGAGGGGGGAGGGGTGGGGGGTGCCAGCAGCATGCCCTCTGGAGATGCAGCGTACATGACAACTTGACAGTGTGATCTGCGCTGCAGTGTTGAATTAAGCTTCCTGGAGAATTTCAGTAGCACTGAGAACTGTCTGATTAATATGCTAGGACACTTAACATGCACCTGGCTGAGCAATCAACCACAAGAGAGAGAGGGTACTGACATCAAGGAGATCAAAAGATCGTCAACAAGTACAAAACTCACCTAAGAGTTTCCCGAGCAGTGTAACCAGAGCCGATTAGGATGGATTCGTCGAAAAGTTTGTCCATACAAGGTATAAACTCTGAAACAGAATAAGATATATTTTCATTGCATGATTCAAAGATTTTATGTGTTACACAGCTTTCCATTGTCAACACCGTGCAACAGTCTGCTGTGAAAGTCCTGAACCTTAGCCAAAGAAACAATATTATCACTGCTTCCTCTTCTGCTTTGGCAGCAAGAGAACAACATCAGTAAACAAATAAATCTGGTTTGAAAGTTTCAGTTTTTCTGTAACTTCATAATGTCAAATCTCTTTAAAAAATGTAGTAAATTTCACTGAAAATGTGAAAGTGTGAAGTGAAAGTAACTCACAGTATAGTGCAAAAAAACCCAAAATATAGATTGCTGTCTAAAAATTCCACTGATGTGGGTGAGCGTTTATTTCATTTTATTCAGTCTCACTTCCCAGTGATCACCAAAATCAAAAAAGGAGACTCTACAGCCACAGTTTGACAGCTCATAAAAATTATATTTTAGAACTTGAAAAATGCAAGAATGAGGCTGCTTATGTTTAAACCAGGAAAAGCATTACACACAAACATTAAACTACAAGCAGCCTTCAATTTTCTTCAACTTTCACTGGAAAAATAGATTTGGAATTTATTCGGAAATTTAGAATTTAGTGGTTCAGAAATTTAGAATTTATGAACCACTATTTTAAACATCGCACAGCCTTGAAATTTTCTGGTACATTTTATTAGTGTGTGTGTGTACATACGGCTACGCAAGTCCGTTGTGAGGATGTGTTTGGCTGCTATCAGCAGTTCCTTGCGGAGGTGAGCAGTTTCAGAAGGGCAGTTGGTCAGCAGCTGCAGCATGCCCTTAACCATCTGCTGAGAGTATTTCCCTACAAGGTCCTGATAGAGTAAACACACACAGGCACACAACATTTGATTAACAATACAATTAATTATTAGAATTACCGTTGAGGCAATTGAGGCAAGCTATGTTCAGCAAAAATAAAATATACAAAGTCAATACCAATACAAGCCAAATGTTTGAGGAAGTGTTCAATATTTTTTCAATTTGATATCTTTTAATTTAATTTGGACTGACAGGGTGTCTGTAGCAGCACAAACAACAGTTCACTAAATCCACTAATAGAATTCTTCTAGGTGGGTAGGAAGTTCTTTTTAGTGTATTATCAGGTTTTTTTTTATGTTTATGCCTCAGTTTTTACCGTCTTGAACACTGTTCCTGATAGTGTCTGCACACAGTCAATGTAGCAGGAGATATCTTCAGACAAAGGAATTTGTGTCATTCACTCTTGCTCAGTGTAAAAAAACTGAATATAAGGTAAATATAAAGTCTTAATTTATTTTTCAAAGTTTCCATTTTATCTTCATTCTCCTGAGCTTGTATTCATATCAGTGAGCACATTGGCCCTCATTTATCAAACAAGTGTAGAAACGAGCGCAGATCTGAGTGTATATTTCGTCTTACGACAGGGTTCACGTGTGATTTATCAAACAATCGTATCTCTCCAATCACAGCATGAGAATGATCGGCTGTTGATAAATATGGCGGCTCGAGACAATCGTCATTTAAATGTCACGCCCTAATATATTCCCGATTCAGAAGGCTCGCCACGAGTTTGACACCGAAGGGCGCAATACGGCCAAAAAGAGGATTTTTTTCCGCCTAAAGTCAGCTTTATTAGCAACGAGCACCGTTACAAATAACAGGAGCGAAATAGACATATTACAGAAATACACAGCGGGGGAGGTTGAAATAAAATGATGAAATCAAAGTACTTATAGTTATAAACTCAAAAAAGTTTGGTGAATATTTTACATTTGGAGCACAGACTTAAGTTTTCACAGCTTTTTGTTTGAAGGAGGTAAACAATGTTTTAAAGTAAGTTTTAATTCAAAAAGAAGAGGAATTTCTCAGAGGCAGAAAGTGAAACGCTGACGTCCAACAGCTTCAATAGAACCAACCGATTTCGTTTGGCAGCATAAAAAGTGAAAGACATTGATACAATAGTCTAAGATCAATTCGCCGTCTCAGACATGTGGACTTCACGCTGACTCAAATTTGCGTACACGAGCTGAGAGCAGACGTGAGATCTGATCGTACCCTCCGCTCACATCCAAATTAATAAATGCCGAGGCTTGCGTAGAAATGATCTTACGCCCATTTTACGCTCACTTTTTTTGTCGTATGCTCGTTTGATAAATGAGGGCCATTGTGTTACACTCTGTTCCCTGCCAATCATCTACACCTTTATAGTCTGAGGATTTTTGCTAGTAATTAATATTAACTCAAGTTTAAGGCAGTTTGTGAATTAAGGGTGTTGTTTTTTTTCTTTGATTTGTAAACAAGAACAATTTGCAGGTGATATTATACAATGACATCAATATTGTTTTATTATAATTAGAAGAAAAAGCAAAAATAGTATGTTTTTTATTCATTAAATGATTATTATAATGATATACATTTTCCTTTATGTTAATTCATTAATGTATTTTGAGTGCATTTTTCACATTACATATGTTTATACAGAAAAGAAGCTTATTTCTGAAAATGATATGAATGATGAATAAGCCAGCTGACTTAGTGAACCTATTCATTGACAGAGGAAACTGATGCAACATGCAGTCATCAAACAGATGTACCTGGTAGATTCGGATGATGTAGGCCAGAAATGACAGAGTCTTGATCTGTGCAGCAATGAAGTCTGCATACAACTCCTTGTTATAAAGCTTGTGTTGCCTGCAAAGGGAAAGAGCACCATTTACATATAAAAGCCATCAAAGACATTAAGGATGTTGCATACCTGCAGTAGGTGGCAATTACAGAGGCTGAGAGAAATTGTGGTTCTACATATGGGACTCAATTCTACATGGGTGACTTGTTTGTTTGCGTCACAGCACGTCAGGAAATAAATTCTCTCTGTACCTGCTACTGAGGTATTTTTTCTAAATTAACTCTGCTCCATTTCCTTCTTGTTCCAAGTGCTTAACACAACCTTCTTCCTACCCTGAGAGGTTTCACCTCCTGCTAAGCCAATTTCTACTATTTTAACCTCCCAAAATGGATTTTAACACCAGGTTTGGGCATCAGCATCAACAAACATAGTGCTGGAGAGGAAGATGGAGAGGAAATAAAGATCCTAAGCACGCCCAAACACATTTTGGTGGCTGTAAAGTGAAAATTACATTTTCTTTAAAAGGCAGATTCAAATCTAATCTGAGACACACTTGAACAGCCCACATACTCACCTGGCCTGTGGAGACACCTGGAGCATGATGGTGTTCATGATGAGGGGTACAAACTCTGACACCACATTGTGAATGTTCAGCTTATACAGCTGAGGGGACAGATAAAACAGATAATCTCAGTTAATAAAAAAACTTACCTCATTAAATAGCACATAACGAATTACTACAGCTAATGTGACACATTCCAAAACTCCATGTTTCTATGTGTAATTTTAAGAGGAAATATGCTAAAACTCCCAACTCCAATTATCCGAAAAAGCAGATAACACAATTTGCAATAACTCGTTTCACTTATTCCCTTCTACTGTTATTGGACCAGCTTACCAAGAATTGCTGTGTGATGGTTATATTTAGAGATGTTCAGGAGTATGTCACTAACCTGATACATCAGCACCACGATGATCGGCAGCTCTGCCAGCACCTTGAGAGACAAGGACCCCCGTGGGATGATAGTGTGCTAGAGGCAAAAACAAAGTCAGAAGAACAATGAGGATAACTGAAATACAGCTGAAGCCATATCAAATAAAGTTTTTATGACGGATAAACTGTTTATTTATACAGTCAACAAGAGGTAAACAAAGTCAAGTTTAAAGAAGTAGACGACTGACTAAAAGGGTGCAGGTTTAAATCCTTGTTAGTTCTTAACACACCATATCATGTTTTCAGCACAATCTTTGTAACATGCAAGACTAAAATTCTTTAAGGAAAATAATCATATCATAATTATAATTCAAGAAACTGGCAGTCAATAAAAACAAACTTATGAACAAAACCAATTTGGGAGGGGAAATTTTGTTTTTGTAAAACTTAGCCACAAGAGGATGAGTTGCACCACTACTACATGTTCTAAATATAATTTAAGCATTCATATTTTCTTCCAGGTGAATGTTAATATCTTAATTTCTCCATGTACTCTAAACACAACGTTCATAACAATAAACACATGTTTTAGCACATTCTGTAACATAAAAAAAAAATGATGATACTATCCTATTTTCTATTTGACAGGTCAGTTTCGTGGTTTCTCCTGTTAGTGTGCCAGCATGGTCCACTACTACCATCCTGTGGTTACAGACAGTACTGCAGAAGTGGATATATAAACTCTTCTAAACGGTTGGTTAGCTTACCGTTCGTGTTTCACTGTCTTCCCTCTCAGGTGCCGTCTTAACCAACACTGATGTGATCATCCCAACCATTTCTGGGGAGGGAACTGTGTTCTCTGCTATCACCTGTGGGTTCTCAAAGTACCTGGCCTGGTGGGAGTAGAAAGATACAGTGGTTGGAGGAAACACAGACATAGATGGAAAGGAAGAATTTTCAAAAGAAAAAAAGACAATAAAATCTGAATAAAACCCTTCTTCTCTGAAAGGAAAGCCATCTAAAGGCTTCACTTACAACAACTTTTGGAAGGTCTTTGTAGATCTGCTTCACAAAGTCAAGAAAGTGATGGATCTGAAAAAAGAAGAATACGGAGAACATGTCCATCCAGGGATAAAAAACAAAATGTTTAAATGTCTCTATTATTTTTCATAAAGAATGAGAGAAAGCCAATCATTAATAATTCAACTAAGGCATCAGGGGAATTATGACAAATACTTCTTTGTCTTTGTAAGAACTAGACCATAAGAAACATTCTTCAAGTTTGCATTCATCAGCACAGGCACAAAATAAAGGGAGACTATTTGACAGGATTCTCAATCAAATTCTGAATTAGTCAGCAAAGAATTTAGGAAGTTAAGGACAACCCTATCAACATCTCTTTCAAAAATATTTCACAAGTTATTTTATTTTCAAGCCAAAACGTTGAGATTCTCACCTCCTGAGAGATTGGAGGCCGGAATTGTTTGTGCAGCTCAATAATGATGCGAAGGCATATCAGCACATTCTCCTCACTTTCAATCTGTTAAAAAAACAAACAAGAAAAAAATGAGACAAATTCCTGTACCACCACATGTGGTTTACATTAATTTTCTAGCACACTAAGCACATGTTCTGAGCTTTGGGAACTCTTTAGCAATTAGGAATTAAATCAAATCAACTACAAGCAGAAAAAATACAGTTTTATAGAAATTGAATGAAGAAAATAATACAAAATACATTTTATGTTGTCAGAAAAAGTATTCATACCTCCAGGAAGCGGAACATCACAGACAGGATGTTCTTGGTGTGTGGACGAAGGTGTTCATTTGTTGGAATGCGATGGATGATTTCCAGAACCAGCTTCCTCAGTTGCTGAAAAAATGTATTATGTTTTAAAGTAAAGAATCCAGCTTTGCATAGCATTTGATATGATGAAATTGATTGAATAAACTAGTGTCATTGACCAAATCATAATTTCTGCTTCACTGGACTTCTGTCTGTACAATTTGTGAACACTGCTGATCTGACTGAAATCTGTGTAGGAAGAAGCCCAAACTCTTGTTTGAGCCACATACCTGCGTTGGTTTTTCTTGGAGGAATTGCACCTCTCCATCCTGAAGAAACGTGAGGAAGCGAGGGATGATGTGTTCCAAGAAGGTGGAGTACTGAGGCGAAGATGTCACATTCTGAAATTTAAAGTCAAAGATATGTTATTTTATGTAGTTCTTCGGTATATCCTGCAGTCTTGTTCAAGCGCTATGAATATTTTATCAAATATTTTTCTTTGTTGCTGCAGGCTTACTTCACTGTATCAAAGACAAACTGTACTTCTCCAAAGTTACAACTCAAAAATCCTTAGAGAACGACAATTTTGTCGAATCTATAAAACTTCTTAAATCCATCATAATACATCAAAAGAGACAATGAAAATGAATCCCCTCCAGCTCACACTGAGAACATTCATTAAACTTACCTCAAAGTTCTCGCTGACCTCCTGCATCATCTTCAGCTTAGTTTCATCAGCTGAAAGTTGAAGGACAGAATGTGGCCATTAATCAAACTTGCTAATGATACAGTTCAACTTTTCATGGCCGTCTCCAAGTGCATAGCAGGGACTTTCAGATCTTATCAGTTTTACTTTCAGCGTCCAGCTTGATCAAAAGGTACATCACACTCACACTTTATCACACTCACCCACACAAGCAATCTCCCAGACACACGTACCTTTGACTGGACTAAAGCATATCGCTCTCATCACATAGCCCATGCTAAGCACAAGTGCCTCATCTGAAAAAATAATTTATTTTGCTGACGTGTGTGTGTGCATGCAATTGATTATGTATGAGAAAAAAAGTTCTTTGAATTTGTACATTTAATTATTCAAATTCCAATGTTTATATATATATATATAAAAATTTTACATCCTCCTTAGATGATTCCATATGGAAAATGATTGAGTAAAACTTCTAGTATTCTTAATTATTCCTAAATGTTTAACAATATATAACAGATGACTTAAAGTTAATGTATATATTACATTTATACTAATAAATTCTGTATTTGATTGCCTGTTCATGCTCTAAAGAAATAATGAAACCAGTCCAAAAGTTAGCTCAATAAAATCCAAAACATGATGAAATGGAAAACCTCTGGCTCAAATCACTGTTGGATAAATCTTTTTGGGACCGCCCAACTAACAAAGTGCATGCATTTACTGGCCTTCATATACCAAAAATAAATAATTGCAATAAATTTGTCCTTTAAAACATATGACATAACTCTTGTTGAGATTACTCAACTCTATCAACACACTAGAAGGTCTATTAGATAGACAGATTACTTTATTCATCCCCGAAGGGAAATTACTTACGTGTGTTAGCATCTGTAAGTGCTGCCACAAACTGAAGGTACTTCTTCATAAGTGTAGTCTGGTCGACCACGGTGGGGCTGGGCGCAGGCACAAAGGCCATGGTGGCGGCTGGGACCGACAGGGCTGCTGTGGGAAGAGGTGACAGACAGCCGTCTGCACAGATCTCACTGTGATATCATGTGCACTGCAGAAATAAGAGGGAAAAAAAGAGATCCGTTGTCATTAACGTCACTTAAGAAATTAACGATATATGTGCTGAACAGATAGGGAGAATTCGCTTAAATTGTTACAGGAAATATAGTACAGTACAGTTTGACAAGCAAACCGGTAAAAGATCCATAAACATGCCATTTAACGGGCGCACAGTGATTACGTCACTACAAGCATCGGCTTGCACAATTTTTGTATTTATTGAATTAAAAACCTGTTTTCGGCGGCAAAGCGGGGACTATTCTGTTATTTAGGGACGTTACACGCTCATGAATCCACTCAACAAAGCCCCAAAATGCATATATTACATTAATTTTGCAAAACACGTTAGCAACCGTTAGCTAATAAGCTAGCTCTCTCAAAGAAAGAAAGCGCTCGCGCATCACCAACCGTTAAACTCCAACTTCAAGAGAAAATAAACACTGCCCACAGGGAGAAAGCGCCTTTTGTCAGACCAGAACCGCTTTAAAAGTTATTCATTAACAGGGAGGTGCAAAAAACACACACTATTTCGGCAAAGTTTGTAATAAAAAGCGAACCATTTGCACTCACCCAGCACCACAGACAGGAAACCGTCGCTCCGTATCCGCCGCCGCGCTCGAGCTGCCGCTCAGGGCTTGCAACCAGCGAAGATGTGTGATATCCCTCCGCGTAGTGTTTAATATATTTTCCCTAAGAGTGTATAGATACAGTGCAATAATGTTTCAATGACAACACTATATGAAAATAAGCGATGCAATTGATGTTCAGAGTCGTTCAAATATTTGTATCGATCAAAACGTGGTATTCTAGTACCAGCGGATCGATACACAGTGAAAACCAGTGGCTATAAGACCATCGTTTTCGATGGTCTTCTGGCTCCTAGGGTTGTTAGCAGACGAACTAAATATGCGTGTAACTGCGCATGGCCACTGGCGGTAGGTTACTGTATCTGCATCAACACTACACTTTACATGCACTGCTTGAATATATTTACTAAATTATAAATTTAATCAGCAGGTTTAAAATGGGAACGTGGCAACTTTGCATTACCAACTTTACCATATTGTTATACAGCAGTGATATTTAACTTTATGACTCACTGACTATTTTATAATTAATTAAATTTAGTATTTTAAATCTAAATGCCAGTAGAGGATCCCTTGGAGCAGTTGCAGCTATTAAACGCAATACAATATCAGATTTATCCGTCATATAGCCACCATGTGTTCCTTGTCCTCCATCCTTGTGCCAAGGTAATTTAGTAAATTATTTAGGTTAATAAGGCAGTTAACTTGAAAATGAAGAATTTAAAATAATGATTATTATAGGCCTTGTAATGATTGTGCATTTTTTCTGATAAATATTACTGACTTTTGTTTATTAACTGGCCCCTGGCTACCTGTGATTGTACAAGTGTCAAACCAATATGAGTTCCCCTGTTCTGCAGGCTTGGCTTGAAGTTATACAGATGATCATCATGTTAATTAGGCTTACAGATATAAGTTCAATTTATTTAAAGGAACAACTTTTGTTTTGCAAGGTTGTTTCTCCTCCTCTTAATAAAGGGTATTGGGTCTTTAAAAACCAACAACTCATTAATGACATTATTTTGGTCCAGGTGTACTGCAGTTCTTTTACAGCAGGAAAGGTGTTATCTGGTTTAGTGCAGGAGGTCTTCCTAATGAATTAAATAGCTTAAATGTTTCAATTAATTTTACAGTTGCTGTGGTTTGCATGTTTTACTTCTACCACCAGATGGAAGCACACTGAAGGAGACAGCATGTAAATGATCCATGCTCTGAAATACTCAATGCTCAACACAACACTTTACCTGTAACTAAACACCTGTGACTGTGTTTTTGACTGTGTTTCAGGACCCTTTGGAACAGAAAAGGTAATGATGTTGGCATGAAGTATTGCAAATACCACACTTATATATAATTTTCTTATTCTCTCTATATCTCAGACTGTCATAAGATAGTGTTAGAGGATAAATGTGAAATATTTATAGAGGCCAACCAGGAATCAGGAGTATTGTTTTTTTTTATGATTTTGAAATGACTCAAGAATATATACTTTTATCATAGCAGTGGCCAATTATGATCAATATTTGTGTTATTGCTTTGTATGTCTCAGTTTGTCTTCTTTTACTAATGTTTGAAAATAATTGAAAGTATGGGTGCAAAAAGGTATTTAATTTTAATTTTAATTTTAATTTTAATTTTAATTTTAATTTTAATTTTAATTTTAATTTATTTTTGCTGATTTTTTCTGCTCATTTTAGGAAATTATTATTATTATTATTATTATTATTATTATTATTATTATTATTATTATTATTAAGTTACACTCAAGATACACAACCTACAAAAATAAAATGCAAATAAAAAACCCATCAAAGAGACAGAGGGTAAAATGAAAATAAAGAAACAGGGAAAATATTAAATGAATGAAAATAAATAAATAAAATGGCCAATAAATATCAATATAGTTGAATGACTGAGTTACTGTAGATACTCACACAATCATATACACACTTACATGCACATACAGTATATTCACATGCATGTTCTTGTGTAAAGCCATATACAAGGAGCAGGGTATTGACAATACAATTAATTCCACATTATTATCTCAGTTAGTGCCTCTAACAGGAGGATCATCTGTGCTGTCCTTGTTGTTATCAGCATGTTAAGTTGTTGTCATGCACACAAATAAAAGTGTATGTATACCGCAACCACATTTTATTCTTTTCCATAAAGCTCGTCAGGTTAAAAGATGGTCATTATTCATCTTGGCCTTTCTCCCACCCACATCCTTCATTAATGGGTTTTAATTCACAGCCCCCTCTTTCCATAGACTGAGCCCAGAACGAAATATTCCTTTCAGTTAATGTCCCATATGTAATGTAAGAGGTAATATGACATATAATGTGGCATTCTCATTCTCTTTCTCGCTCTCTGTTCTCTAAGTAATGATGATCTGCTAAAAGATGTTTGTCTCAGGCTTATTGCACTGTCCTGTTTGTTTCATTAGTGTCTTTTTGTGTGACAGGGGCTTTATCCTGAGAGGGGAGAGTGGATGACACACTGGTTCTCCGCCTTTCCAAAAACCACTCATGTGTCCATTAGATTTGTGGGGCTTTTTTTCCCCTGCGCCCTTATGATGAAGCCTGATCACCCCTGCATTATTTCTCATATAGAAAGAAGTGCACTTTCCTTGAGACGGAGTCTGAATCATCAACAATACCCTGACAATCTATTCATGCAGAGAAAGCTCCCATGCACCATTCGCTCTTTCTACCCATATGCACTCCTGAGGCCAGCAGAATAAGAGGACATGTACTCTGTGAACCTGGCAGATAAACAAAACACTCAGACCAGGCAGTCCCCCAGCTTTGTAAATATACTCATTGGACATTTTTATAATGTGAGTGTTGTCCCCTGTGTCATCGACGTTGATTAAAATCCATTTCCAGAGGGCTGAGTTTTTAATCAGCTGGAGTTTAAAGTGAACTGGCACTGGATACTTTTGTCTTTGTCACATGAAAGTGGTGTGATGTCATAGTGAAACATGCTGGGTTTAACTGAGGGAGGCAGAGTCTGTCACTGATGACGGTAATTGGTTTGAACAGGGATTACAAAGCTACCAAACTGTGTGAGCAGCAAACTAAAGGTGTTGATGGTCAACCCCTGCTGCCAGATTTCATTCTCCCAGTTCTTTTCCATTCTACTAGTCAGACACTCCCACCATCGGCCCAATGCCACTCACCTGTTCACTCAGCTGCTTCAGATCACCAATCAAGCCAGTAAAAAGACTTCCTCACACACACTCACCGCCAGGTTGTTCTTTGTCTTCGATGCGAGACTTCACCGCGCTATACTTCGGACTGCTTGCCTGTTGCCGACCCTGCCTGTCTTTGACTCTCCTGCTTCGACGGTTCCCTGGTAAACGCCTCAGCCTTCTGTCCCCAACCACAAGTTTTTTGTTTTTTTTTAAAGATTTTTTTTTGGCATTTTTACTGCTTTATTAGATAGAGACAGATATGAAAGGGGGAGACAGAGGGGAAGACATGCAGCAAAGGGACCTCAGGCCGGATTCGAACCCGGGTCCGCTGCAGCAAGCACACGGCCTTCATGGTAAGCGCTCTACCAGTGTGAGCCACCGGGACGCCCCCAACCACGAGTTTTGCCTCTGCTACTCCCGGTTTCTGTCTGCCTGTGGCTGTTGGCGTTTCCCTGCCTCGTGGCACTGCATGAGCCTAAATGTTTACTTTGTTCTGCTCGCTCCTGGATCCCAGAATACTCACCTGTCTTGAACTGTACTGCCATGTACCTGTTGCTTAATTTCTTGCTACTGTCAAGAATAAGTCACTATCAACTACTCCTGCTGTCTTGTGAGCTGAAATTGGGTCCTCACTGCAGCCACTTCACATGATCTGTTCTCCAAAACTTTTGGCCTCAGTGAACCCTGTCATCAATGCTTACTTTTTCTTTTTCTTTATTTTTTTCAGTCATAAGTATAGACTTCACCTGTTAAATCTGTTCATTTTGCTCAATTATTGACGCTGCTTTCTTAGGCCTGCTCTGTATTTCTGGAATATAGCACTCATATTTTAAGCAATGTTTTGTTTTTGTTTTATTCATTCCACATTATTTACTCACCTATTTACATCATTTACTCTTTTATTTGTGTATTTTTTACCCTATTGAAGGAATTATTATTGTGATGTAAATACATTGACTTTTTGGAGGCTTTAACATACTTAAAGTTGTGAAACTTTGCACACGCGTGTGAAGGAAATTTGGTGTTTCCAGCATGGTGGGACATGAGGTAGGCGGCGACCTACTTGATATTCAAGACACAAGGCATTGTGGGAACTGACTCTGTGAACTTAACAATGATAACACCATGAGAGAGGGGAACATGTAGACCAGTAGGCTCTGTCCTGATGTGATGCATAGGGCAGGAAGATAGGGCCACATTGAGGCTTACCAAAGAATCAATGCTGGGAACTACAACAGACATAAGTCGAGCGGTTTACGGGACTTTGTTGTATTGTGAAAGAGCCATTCGGGATTTTGCGGTGTATGGAATATGAATGCGCTAATAAATCTTGCTGAACAGAGTATTGAGTGCTTTGTTTTTGGCCACCTCACCCATAAACTAAGTGCAATTGACCAGAATTGCCACGACACGCGTCAGGTGTGGTGAAACTTTTCATGTTTTAGGGGTCTAGCAAAGGGGAGAGGCAAAATACCTCAGTGGCAACCCCTACAATGTTAAAACAGAGCGGAACCCAATGACAAGCTTTAAAATTTGGCAGGCTTCCAACAGGAAGTTGGCTATCTTGACTTGAAAGTCAATTTCTGGCAGTTTTTGACCTTTCAGGCTCTGTACTTTAACAAACTCGTCCTAGAGATTTAACCCGAACGACTGATTGGGTATCTATGTCACTATGTATTTGCACATGATTGGTAAATTCAGCCCTTGTTGTGTTATAAAAAACAATGTTCAAAAAGAAAAAAAGCTTTTTATCTCTGTCATTTTACCAGCTTTTTGTGCCATCTGGCCAGGGATTCTAACCAGCAACCCCCAGGCTACTCTTCTGCTTTTTACCTCTACAACAGCCCAATTTGCTGACCTATAATATGGCATAAAGCCCATCATATAGCCACCCCCATGCACTGCATAACAGTGTGATGATGTGAGTCTGAAACTGCATGTAAGGCTGGTAACCTAGAAACAAACAACTTTTCGTGTAATCACTTGAACACCAGTGTTGCTATTGACATCTTTATCTAACCATTAATTTAGAGCGAAAAAGAATCCCTACCGCTGAGCGCCTCGCTGTTTTAAAACACCAAAATTGAACAATGTATACTCAGTGAATAAAAAATAAACTGTTTTTCCTCCTCGATTGACTGTGCACAGTAACATGGGATTTGGAGCGTGGTTAGACGCCTTGTTCAAAGCACAGTGGTATGTCTTCCAGGCTGCACACCGGGATTTATTGACATTTCAGAGCCAAGCAGGCAGCTAATTGTTTACCACCACATCCTGTTTCTTCACTGCTTCCTTTATCGAAGAGCCTCACCGACGTTTATAATGATTTGTCATGTTTTTGTCGGCTGGGAAAACTGTGGTCTTAAATTCCCCTGAGGCCTCTGAAACTTTATACAAGCATAGATCGTATAATAACACACTGGTTTTTCCAGAGGAAATGTTACTTCACTGATGATTGTGTTTTATATTTATTGTTAATATATCATCCGGATATTATACCCAGTTCACTCCCTCAAAATAGCATTTAATCAACAGCGAAATATTGTCGTAGAGATGTATTTAATCTATTTTGATGCCTGACATTGCTGCTAAATTAAAATGTTGAATAAACATCATGTTTTTCATTTCCATCATGACTGAGTCATCTATTATCTTAAATGATGTCTGTGATTGAATTTAAAGTGGAAATATTGAAACAATGTTACACTGTTTAACTACCTTTCATAGCATCAGCTTTATTTATATAACACTTGTATAAGATTATATTGTTTTCTATATGGTCTTTCACAAAAACGTAAAATACCCTTTGTGATATTAGCAGTAATGGAATATTGGTTTTTATAATTATGTTTTCATTAGTGTACATATTGAAGCCCTGAGAGTCAAGAAAGAAAAAAATCTTGTGGTCCATTTTCTAAGTGATCTAGGTTGTTTTCTCTTGTGTGTTTGTGACTTCATAACAGGTCATAAAGGTTTATTATTTCCAAGTTCTGCTTAACATTAATAAACGATGTTAACATATTGATGTATAGATGGTAGCTGTTTTTAATTTGTTTATTTTAATTATTTCATTTTGTTATTGGTGAGAATGTAAGGGCACTTTGTTGTTAAATGTTCTTTGTTATGATAAAAAAAAATCTACTTATAAATTAAAAACTTTTTGAACTAGGCAATGTCTGTCAGCTATAGTTACATATGTGTCTTATAACCTATTCTGTTTTATTAATTTTATTCAATAAACTGTCCTTTTTATGGTACATTTTAGAATTTCTTGACTCGACTTTGAATGTAAATTTTGATTATTTTTTTAAAACAGCAAAATAAGTTTGAGTGTAAGTAACAAGCTGTTAAATAAACAAAGCAAAGTAAAAAGTACAGTATTTCCTACTGAGATGTGTAGAAGCAGAAAACAGCAGAAAAATTAAATATTTGAGTAAAGTACAAGTAGCCTACCTCAAAATTGTTCTTAAGTACTTTACTGCAATAGAAAATGTACTTAGTTACTTTCTCCCGCTGCCATATGGGCAGCAATAATTGGACTAGAGAAGCAGAGAACATCAGAATCAGAATCATAAAGTGACAGTGAGACGCACTCATTTATCAGCTGAACTTGCTGTGAGATAATTAACTCCTTAGTCTTCACTGCTTAATTAAAATTCCAAATAAATCAACAAATGTTTGGCCCAGCTGCTCGGTGACGTCAGCCTACTACAACCAATCCAGAAGCTTCCTCAGACACCTTTTTTGGTAATCCTCTTTCCTAAGAGGAGCTGTCCGATCAGCACCACACTGTGCGCGCTGTTTGCGCCAGAAATAGTTCCGTTGACACAAGCAAGCACATTAACCGGGCTTACAGTGACCAAGGCACCGGTGATCGGATTTTCTGCTAAGAATTTTCTTCATTTTGCTCCTCAGACATGGCGTTACGTTGTAGAAATAGTTAAACGTGATGTTTTTTGGCGGGTAAGAGACACTTTTACGCACCAAACTTAGGAGTGGATTTAGAGCGTGAAGGCATCAAGTGTTTGGGTTTTCACTTTTCCCGTGACTTTCCTTAACAGCTGCCGATATGTTTTCACTTTTGTATGGATTGTTGTGCTTTTGTGCGCTGGGTTGCGTTCAACTAACGAGCAGCCAACCGGACGATGGAAAGCGATACATCTGCCGGGCAGTCCCCCTCAGTGGCGATGCCAGCTGCCCTGTGACGCTGCTACCCGAGCTAAACGCCGGGAGCCAGGAAGAGGAGCTCCGAAATACTGTCATGCAGCTCCGAGAGACGATTTTACAGCAGAAAGAAACAATTTCCAAACAGATAGGCACCATCAACGAGCTGACCACCAAGCTTTCCCTCTGCGCCTCAGCCACCGACGATAGGAAGTACGAAAAGGGGGCACCCTGGGCCAAAGAGAAGCAAAACACAATGGGGGATGTTCCCAAAGATCCAAATGACAGCATTGACAGTCTTGGGAAAACCATGCAGGGGCTCAAGGACCGTTTAGAGAACTTGGAGGTAAGTAAAGAACCAAATGCGCAAAGCGTCTCTGTGCCAAAGCCATGCGTAAAAGCACAGTTTGATTCCCGTAGCGGATTTATAGGATTACCACATCTTGTGTATTTACTGTCCTGCAATGGACTGGCACTTCTGAGAATCATTAGATTAATTAGCCTGTAGTGGTGATCAAACACAAGTATCCATGAGAAAGGGATTAATTGTCTAATTAGCATTTGAACCTCCCATTACGCAGGGCTGATTATGTGACATGTGTTTACCATGCTTCTCCAACTAAAGTGCTTTAAAAAGCAAACACAAACAAAGTCTTCTTCACAGTTTTAAAATGTTGCAAAAATAAAATAAATAAATAAATAAAAGAAATCAAATACATTTGTCTAATTTCTCGTCAAACTATCTTATTTCACTAAAAACATCTTATTTCAAGAACATTTTTACTTTTACTTTTTTACTTAAGTGGCATTATTTCAGTTTTATCACATATAAGTTAACATTTTAGTCAAAATAAGACCATCAAAATAACAGGATTGGGAAAACTGACAAAAACCTTACACAACCCTGAATCTATATTTTCAGGCCTGTCAATTAGTCACACAGAAGAATCAACTCATACAGCAGTGATGTAAGTCGTAGCCCTCTGTGCACTTCCTGCTCATGTTGCCCTGTCCATCCTTCCCTTAGCAACAGCAGCTGCGAGCCAATGTATCCGGCGCCTCGTTCCCCAGCGAGCTTCGCGACCTGCTGCAGCGCCGGCTCGGGGAGCTGGAGAAGCAGCTCCTGAAGAAAGTCAGCAACCTGGAGGAGGAGAAAAGCATGCTGTCCAACGCTACGGCCGCCTACAGGCTGAAGACAGAGAGCACGCTCAACGCCCTGGTGGACAGGATCAGTGAGCTTGAGAAAGGTGAAGAAAAACAGACACTGTCATATTCAAATCCTCAGATGATCAAGGTGAAATGTTGTTTGTAGATGATCAGGTAGGTAGTGGAGAGGATGAGTGAATTGGAAAACTCATGTAGGACTATATAAATCATGCAACCCATTGTACATCTACTACGCTAATGAAGAGGAGGCAGAGGAAGGCACTCAGGGGAATAAAAGAGCTGAAAGGGTCTGATGAATCAGAGAAGGGGTATCAGACATGGATATTTTTTACATAAAAGGGCCCTTTATTGAGGTTTTACGTCACTACTGTCTGTGTAATAAAAATAAAGACAGCTGTTGTGTCCTCAATTTACTTCTAAGCCAAAGATTAACAAGTTTAAGGAAACACCTTAGGGAACACCTCCTGTCTCTCCCCGCCCTGTCACTTTTCTGATTTCTCTCTCTGTCTGTCTCATTACAGGAGGAGGAGACTTCTTGTCCCCAGAGCAGTTTAAGCTGTCCCTCCCCCAGCGGACCAACTACCTGTACGGACGCATCACCAAGAGCCTGCCAGAGATGTACGCTTTCACACTCTGCATGTGGATCAAGTCCAGCGCCACTCCTGGCATAGGGACGCCCTTCTCTTATGGTGTACCAGGGCAGGCGAATGAGATTGTGCTAATCGAATGGGGCAATAACCCAATAGAGTTGCTCATCAATGACAAGGCAAGTAGTTTCTGCTTTGCTAAGTATACTAGAATTTAATGTAGAAAGCAGTGGCCAAAATGTTGGCTGAGGAGCGTTTCTTTACAAATAAAGGTATAAAAAAACTGTGGATACAAGGGCATATAATAGGGCCAAATAAGGATGATGGTTAGACTTGTGCTTTTTGGTCAATAAGTCATAACCGAAAAAATAACAAGCCATTCATTCATTCTTCATGCCCTGGAGAAGTAAGCTGAAACACTTTGGCTCTAACCACATTTTTTTAGGCTTTTAAATTATTTAAATATTCATTTATTTCAGTGTGGGTTGGTATTTTTTAGTTTTTTGTTTTTTTTAAAGATATTTTTTGGGCATTTTGTAGCTTTTTATTGACAGGAGAGATATTGAGAGTGAAAGGGGGAGACAGAGGGGAAGACATGCGGGAAAGGGCTCCGAGCCGGATTCGAACCCGGGCCACCCGCTTACGAGGACTGGGCCTCTGTGGTATGCGCTGTACCAGGTGTGCCACTGGGAACGCCCATTTTTTAGTTATTGACCAAAAAGCTAGGAACAAGTCTAACCATCATCCTTTTTTTGGCCTTACTAGACTTTAATAATTAAATGATCAACTTGATGATGAATCAACTTACATGTAATAATCGCTTTGTATTGTCAATATGTGAATGGATTATAACTTGAAACCTGAGACCTTCCCAGACTTTCATGGTTGCCCATAACAACCTGTGGATTTCTATCCGAAGAACTCTGTAGGGAAAATCTAAAGGATTTCTATTCGGTTCTCCTACGGTGCCAATAGTGTGCAAAACTAGCTTGTGTGCTTGCTAACCTTATTGTGAGAAAAATTCTATCTGGGTCCATGCTTTAGTTGGTTAGCTTGCCAAATTACTTTACCAGCTAGCATCATCCAGGATCTGTGTTTACTAACAGTTGCTTTCTACTAACAGTTGTTTACTAACAGTTGCTTTTTTGCAAAAGCGATGAACTAGCTAACTGTAACCTAAGCTAAGCTAAGGTTGGCCAGCTATCTGTAATTTAGCTACATTGCATGGCTCTGGCGTTGGTCGCTTCGTAACATTAGCTGATTAAGTAATTTGCAAATGTGGAGCTAGTTAGCATCATAGATCAGACTGTTCTAAAAAGCAATGCACTGAGATTCATAGCTTTCTAATAAATTTTTGCTTGGTGACATAAATCAATCCGACAAGCCCCAGCCTCAACCAGGAGATCGGAAAACCATTTGTGCAACGTTTATGTCTATTTGGAAGTTATATACAGAAGTTGTTTTTTAGAACACTTACCCTGTTCTTCTTTGCTAACCTTAACTAAATAATTATGTTTCACAACATTAACAATGTGTTAACAGCGATCGGTTATATTTTGTTGATTAACATATTAATTCCAGTGCATTACTGAGAAAACGTGTTGGATGGCAGTCAATCACATTCAGTCTCTTCTGTGTGGTTGCACAAGCAACAGGATGCTAACTGCAGTTTACTTTACGGGCACTGGTGTCATCAATAACAACTTCAGCATCACTAACTGTCTCTTGCTACAACTTGCACAGTTTTTATTAAGCGGCCATACTTTACATTTGCTTTAAAGTAAGCAAACCAAGACTCAGTGCATTGGTTTTTTTACCATAGGTTGCCCAGTTGCCTTTGGAGGTACGTGACGGAAGATGGCACCATATCTGCATCTCCTGGACCACACGGGACGGCCAGTGGGAAGCTTACCAAGATGGAGGGAAACTGGGGAGTGGAGACAACCTGGCAGCCTGGCACCCCATCAAACCCGGGGGGGTCATCATCCTGGGACAGGAGCAGGTAAGGATGTGCATACGTATGATGCTGTGTACCTGTAGATTTAATCATCACTCCTTAAGCTCTATTGACATATTGGTCATAGAAAGCAACTCCTTGGGGCGTCCCGGTGGCTCACACTGGTAGAGCGCTTACCATTAAGGCTGAGTCCTTGCTGCGGCGGAGCCGGGTTCGAATCCGGCCTGAGCTCCCTTTGCCGCATGTCTTCCCCTCTATCACCCCCCTTCAATCTATCACTTTCAATAAAGCAAAAAAATGCCCAAAAAAATAATCTTTAAAAAAAAAGAAAGCAACTCCTTGACCTAGTATTACCGTAACAATGACATCTGTTGCTTTTACACTGAACAGAACACTGACAATGTACCATAAACTGTCTAGAGCATTCACATAATCACAAGTCAACCACTTTAAAGTGCAATGTCAAGTAGTTCTGATAATAAGCAGTGTTATTTATAGAGCACCTAAAGAAAAAAATATCAGCCAAGCAGCCCTAATAAGATGTTGGCAGGTTATCATGACAAAACAGGTAACATGGACCTGGTAAACCTGTCGCTGCCCACAGATGCTGAGGTGTCCCTCTGGACCAATCTGTGCATTATTAAAAACTGTCAGAATGAGATGCATCAGTCTGTGCAAATCAAATCAGCATTTAAAGGCTGTTTTTTTTTAAATCAAGTGTAATCTTCTAGCTACATGGCAGACAATGACATGTGAAAGGCAGCTAATTAAAATTCTATTCATTTAAAAAAAAATTACTTGTCATGAAATGTGTTTTTTTTATCAAGAGTACTGGCTCCAGGAATGGTATTGTTGGCCTTTCTACACCACTTTGGTTCAGACCGAAATATCTCAACAACTATTGGATGGATTTACATAAAATATGTATGGACATTCGTGTTTCTCAGAGGATGAATAATGATGTTTGGTGATGCCCTGACACTGATGGAATATGATCACAGTTCAGATGGACCATTGTGTGTAATATGACATTCATGCAATTAAAATAATTGTAGGGGCCTCTTTAGACTTCTTAATCAAGCTTAATTAATATTCTACCAGTGGCATATCAGATGTTGAGAGACATTTACACTCATGTTGCGCCATTGGGGTGTTTACAATTTCCAGTATCCAACATAAACACTCATTAAACCTGAAAGTGTAATGACTAGTCCACCCATAGTCCAGACAGTCTACTTCCTCCACCCTAGAAAGACAATTAACTTTGATTATTATGTTGTTGATGCTTTTTAAATCTCCATCCTGCTGTTTATGGCCCTTACAGGACGTGGTGGGCGGGCGATTTGATGCTGGACAGGCCTTCGTGGGCGAGCTGAGTCAGGTGAACATTTGGGACCGAGTTCTGAAGCCGGTCGAGATCCAGTCCATGGCTAACTGCAGTTCTTATATCCCCGGCAATGTAATCTCCTGGCTGGCAGCCAACGTTGAAGTTTTTGGGCGGGGGGCGTTCAAGCGGCCCTTGGAGATGTGTCAGGAGCGACTGCCCAATGCTTAAAACTCATCTGTCCGCCTCTCTTTAGATTAGCCGGTGTTTCCATCCGTTCAGCATTTTTTAATGTCTGCTCTTTCTGTGAGGCAGTTTATGGAGTTAATGTGATGTCTGCTCTGCACAGAGAGATGTTTGACCCAGGTCAAAGGTCATGTGGAGGCTGAACACCATCACTGACTGGTGGCTGTTTTATTTCAATTGGCAATCTGGAAGCTATGTACCAACATTTCTTTCTTAACCATGACTAAAGCACTTCAGTCCCCCAATATAGCCACCACCATGGTAAAAGGTGCCCTCAGGTATAGGAGCTAAGACATAGTATACATCCTCACCCCCACACAGCCTCCCACTCAGCCCTCCCTCTACACTCAAAAGCTTTGAAGTAATAATGGAAATCCACTCTAGTCCGCCACAGACACACGCAAGCACTGCTACTACTACAAGGTCCAGACCAGCTTATTAGCATGTGAGTTGTTGCGTGCAGAGTGGGAGTGAGAAAAGATTAAAGGTCTGGCTAATGTTATGTCTATTCCTTAACTTGGGAATGGGCTTAGAGCCATCATCAATCACACCTCCGATCTTGATGTGTTTAAGGGCAACATAACTGGAAAAGTATGATTCAGCACTTTATCTGTCAGTTTACTAGCTGGTACTTGGAGTGTGTGCAATATTCTCTGGTAGAAGCACAATTTAGTTTTTCAGCTTTCATATAACTTTAGAAGCTTTTTCTTGATATACATAGCTGATACCAGTGATACTTTGTGAGTCTATCACAGTGCTTTCTTTCTTTGCCTTTTCCCATTTGAACAAATCCTGTTTAAATGGAGAATCATGTTGGACATGTATTCATAGCTTCAATGTCGTTTTAATGTGGTTTGTAACATTGTTGGAGTGAATTGTCTAACCAAGCATTTGACAGAAAATGTAACAGATTAGACCAATTGAAACCTCTTAAATCTATTATGAATGTACATTTGGATGGAGTAAATTTTCAGTATTTAATGATTCGGTCCAGATAATTTTATGTAATCTCTGTTTTTTTTGCACGTGCAAGAAATTGTCCATGTCTTCTTGTGGCCTTCTTATGGAGACTCAAGTGCCATCCAGTGTTTTCTAAGTGTTGAAAATCATTTGCTTTGCCAATAAATGAAAAATGACTTCTTCAAAATTAATTAGCAAATGTCTGTTTTGTTTTATGTACCAACCATTTAATTTCCTGCTAATTAGTATATATCAGTGATTAACTTACATATGCTTAATAATTCATTTAATCTGTGATTGTCTTTGTTTATGGCAGATCTATACCCATTTAAAACAACTTTGCTTCTTGTAAGCGGTATTGGTCAAGCTGGTAAGGTACACAGGAGTTCCCTGAGGTAATTACACAGGCTGAGCAGGATCTTTAGGCTAAGGTGGCTTGAGTTAAGACAACAACAGGTGTCCTTGGTGGCATTAAAGACACTAAACAGATGAGAGAGGCCGAAAGGTCAGGGGTGGCGTCACATACACAGTCCCTTAGACAAAGCAGCTCTTTCCAGCCTCACACTGCTCTGAGAAAACTACAAATATGGCTTAAAGTATACATATATTTTGAAGGCTATAAAGAATATGCTTCATTAAAATCCAGACTAAGGAAATTCTAAGGGCTAAGGCTTTTTGCAAGATGAGCAATCAATTAGATGAAATGTGCGTTGATGAAACGTTTCATAGACTGTTTCTGCCAAATGCACCTCTTCAAATTATGGTATTAACATAAGGCAAAGAAACTGTGGCATTGGTCAGATATATCAAAGAGGCATTATATTGTACAGGTCTCTGGAGAAAAGGATCAGGTTTGTTGTTGCAGCCTTCACATAATGACCTTCAGTGAAGTCGTCTGATGAATTTGTATATTTCACACAGTGCTGTTTTTCATGCCATAGTGTAAGGCACTCCTTTGTTCCTCGCTTCAGAACATGTCATTTCCCAATGATACAGGATGGGGGAAAAAAGCAATTACGTAAAAATCTCCATTCGGCTCTGCAGAGCTGAATCAATAACGGTCATGGAGATGGAAAAGAAGACATTCAAGGCCAGTTTGTATCTGTTCATACTTTATTAACCCGTGTTTTATGTCTGATTTTGCAAGCTGAGATAAGTGGTAAAAACAAGTCTATTCACTCAGAAATGCTGAAAAACAAAGACTCATTTTTACAAGAAAATTACCTTGAACTTGGTGGTAATCTTACCATGGCAACCAGGCGACAGATGCAACAAAAACAAGTCAAATCAAAAATAATTCAGTGGGAAATGGGTTTCTTTTGAATGGTCAGGTATTACTTAACTGAAACAATTTTTTTTTCCCATATTAACAATGGCGCAATGGTCGTGTGCAACATGAAGGGGTGGCTCAAAGTGACAAAGCTATGGGGGATTATCACCCAAATGTACTGCTCCTCTCAGCGATACGGAGTGTTTTAGTATCCTTCAGCTTGTTGTTTTAGTTTTCCAGCCTGCAACCTTGGACTCCACCAAAGGTTGTTTGTACAAGCAGGTTATTATGACGATAATTATGTTTATTAAGGTGGCTCTCTCGCAGCCATAATAATAACAGGAGCAAAGAAGGAAGGCAGTCAGATTATGTAGTATAAGGAGTGACAAAGTCCGCACAAGTAAAACAAACAGACTTTGACCCAGGAGACTGCTGTTCAAGTGAAACTGAAAGTCAATGCAGAGTTAACTTGAATAAGATACCTACATATGTAAGTATGTCAAATTCTATGTCATGTTTGTAACTGTTATACATAGCCTTCTTATAGCTGAAGTTGCTTAACAAACTTACTTAATTTAACCAAAGCTGTTATCTTGTTTTAGATCTAACCAAGTAGTTTCCTTGCTTAAACTCAACCAAAGCTGCAACACAGCCTCAGTAGATGTGTATTCATGTTAAAAAGTTAAAAGCCAGGTTCATAAAATCACAGCAGAGTTTTAGTTCAAGGTCGATCCTGTGATAAAAGTGCGGTGTTCATCTTTGCACCTGGAGCTTCCCACAGTGTCTGTGACAGCTGGCATTCATCAGGAGACTCACTATTAATAAAGTTGTGACATCTCTAACAGAGAACAAGCTGCCATTAAACACCATCAAGGTACTCAACAGCATAAAAATAATGGCACTGACGTGAGCAAAGGTGGAAAGATTCAAGGTTTTTTGTTCTCTCTTTTGTTAGTCAAATTAATAACATTCTGATGGTTTCTTAAAAAATAATTAGCACATTTGACTTTGTGCCATTATGTCTCATTATCTCATGTACTAGTTTTAAACTTAAAGGTGCAATATAAGACATGGTCAGATTTTGGGTTTAAAACATTCTACATTCCTTTAGTTTATGCAGTGTGTTGCAGAGATATCTACTGAAATTAGCATGCTAACCAGCTAGCCTCAGCCCGTAGGCGTCTGAGTAGATAGGCTACGCTAAGAGCAGCTAGCATAAACCTTGCTCTCTCATCAACACGCTTGATGCTGTGCAGACCCCACACACATTCCTATCAAAAGACAGCATCACGATCATGCACATACAAATGAAGCATTGAGAAATAAAATGAAAAGCAGCATTAAACTAAAATAAATAAATAAATAAAACATAAAATGAAGAAATGATTCCTTGGTTGCTGTCTGACATTGTCTGTTATGAAGATAATGTTCACCACTGCATTGCATTGGGGGATATTAATGCAGGCGTAGTGTCCAGTGCATTTCACTGAAAATTGTGTGCAAGTTTTGATTTACCATTACATTTTTTTAACATATTGTTTTAGCTTGAGCATGTTACTATCCAGTTGCAGCACATGTCATCACCTATTTTATACAGTCTATGGTCATCACACACAAATATCGTGGGATTCCAGCTGCCGCAATGTTGAAGTATCTAATACCCTAGATGTTTTAGTCTGCTATAAATGCATATTATTCTCCAACAATGCAATGTACCAAGGAAGTTTATATACATTGTTGGTGAATCAGCTCCAAAGAAGAAAAAAGATAAATTGTACATCTTTGGAAGAACATCTACTTTTGATTTTTTTGGCAGTAGTTACAGTTACAGACTGCCATCACAGTATATCATCATCTGATAGTATATAATTGTGAAGACAGTTGAGATGTAGTTAACTGCTACATATACTTTGACAATAAATATGTAGCACTGGATATGTTCACTAATTTAAACATGCCACAGAGATCAAAACTAAGCTACAAAAAAAACTTTAGCTATGGCAAAACTGTCATCCATGACAAAAACCGACTCTATGGCACATAAATTGTTTCATATTTAGCACTGCAAGAAAAAAAGGTTTAAAAAAAGGAAACATTTTATTCTTTTTCAAGAAACTAAAGCAAAGCAATGCCAAATTTAAAAATCAATAAAAAAAAACATAAATAAATGATTGATTCACAGCATGCTTGTATTAACACTTATTGTTTAATCATGACCTGTAATTGTGCTATTAATTTATTATGAGTTGATGTGAATGTCAGCCTCTGATACTCATTAATTGATCACCATGACCTACTTTATGGAAAGTACAGAAGGCATGTGAACTACTGAACGACAATGACTCACCATTTAATTAACACAGCTTAGACCATAGTCCTCAATACATACAGACACTGCTTATAACACCTGATTTATTTATATGTATTATGATATCAGGCTTTATGCTGTGCACTGATCATACATAGATTGAGATGTACACATGGTGATTTGCAACATGAGATATATTCTGGAGTGCAATATGGTGTAGTGCATTTTCTTCTGCAGAATACCTACATGTGCATGTATCCACAGTATGCTGGAGCAGACAGAGGAGCAGTATGATGGTTAAGAGGAATATTGAGTCCCAAACTGCAGGAGGAGTGGCTCCTTCTCTTCCTTCTGCACGTTGGAGAAGTTGAAAAGAATTGCGCCCTGACCTTCAGAATCTTGGTTCTTCAGGAATAAAGCGTGACTGGAAGTACCAATCTGCAAAAAACACATATATACACTGTAAAAAAAGATAAACAATAGCTACTCAATAAAAATGAGGCAACAGATTGCACCCAATATTATTTATTAAATCTAACTACATTACATGTTGAGTTAATAACAACTTAACAGGAAATGCCTGTCAATTAAAAACAGACTAATTCTATTGTTTTGGATTCATTCAAAATTCTATTGATTTAGAATTACATACACAAAATTATATATATACAATTTATATATAATTATATTAAAGTTACTTAAACAACTGCCACAAAATCAAGGACGCACTTATATTTAATACATTTTATCAAATATATTAAGTAAAATAAAATGACTACATAATAATTTATTAAAGTGTACAGACAAAATGTGTATTTTAAGTTGATTTTAGATTAAATACAGACAAATACAAACCATGAAGAAATTAAAGAAATGTGTAAGTGGTTCTGTGCCACACAACGTGTTGATTTATTTCTGGGCACAGACAGCCTCCTTGTGGTCATAAGCTGCATTCAAGTGCAATTACTGAAGCTATTTATGGGGGTTTGGATTCTATTTATTAGAGCTAATATAGACAAGCACACATCTGTGACTATTTACTGCAGTGCAAATAGCATGCAGTTCAAGTAAAACCCAGTTAAACTAAAAAACAAATAAACTCTAACATGGGCAATAAAGAATTGTCTTAAAATATAAGACAATGCTTTATACCATGTTAAGTGCCACATTAAGATGTTGCAACAGTTCTGCACCTGTGATCTGTTGTAATGACGCGGGCGGCAGGCGATGACTGTGATGAAGGAGAAGGTTGCCACAAGTATGGCGGCACATGACAGGATGAAGAAAATGTGGGGGTTAGCTACAGGTGAGACAGAAAAAAGAAAAATGTTACTTGTCAAAGTCAAAGTGAAACAAAATTCTTGTTTTGGTGTTCCTTTTAAAACTGGCTATTTCAGTTCAGGAGACGATCATGATGAGAGATAAACAACCAAGAAGTCACTTTGTAAATATTACTTTCAATAATGTTAATTGAACACTTATTTTTGGTTCTTTTACATGTAAGGTTTGCAGTGCATGTGAAAGAACTCATGTACAGTAATTTCCTGCCACTATGGGGTTTGTTGATGTTGTGAAGTAGCGTGGGAGTTGTTGTCTTCAACACCAATGCCGTCATTGCAGTCAGCTTCTCCAGGTTAGAATCCCTTTAGTGTTCATAGTTCAGGATGTTTTTACCAGGAGTAAAATTATCTGCAGAGTCAAATTATCTGCAGAGGTCTCCTCCTCTCCAAAACAGATCCAGAACTTACGATCCAGATGTTCAGGAGGTTTCAGTGATTGAAACTGGTAAAAACACTGAACAAAGCAGTTTTATGTTCAAATCTATGATTTGCAGATGCTGTTTAGTGGAAAGAGGATGTGCGAGCAGAGGGCCAACTAATGTTTGCACAGCTTGTTTCTCAGGTAACTTAAGATCTGTCTGATGTCTGATGACTAAGTCAGGTTAAAACATCTAAGACCTATAAATGTGTATTGTAAAACTGTGACTAGATAAAAAGATAGCTTCTAACAGACAACAATTGACAGGCATACAACAAAAATATAATGTAGACCGGTAACACTTTACAATAACCATCTAAGTGATGTTTATAGATGGTTTATAAATCAATTATTAACCATTTACAAATTGCTATACATATTTAATCTTTAAATGTTTTCAAACAATTTCTTAAAGGTATATGAATCATTTTGAACTAATTTACATACTTAACATTGGTGTTAAAAATGTTATAATGAGTGCAAAACTATTAATAAACAAAAAATTATTATGAAATTGTTTGTTAATGGTAAAGTAACTATCAGCTTAAATTAATATACCATCTATTTGGCATTTATACATTATAATTCAACATTAATACATTTTCTATTTACCATTCTAAATGGCTTATATACGGTTTATAAATTATGATTAAACTTTAATAAACTATCTGTTTACCATTTATAAATTGTCTTTTTACCATCTATAAATGTTGGTTATTGTAAAGTGTTACCTGTAGACCTAGTTGCTTGTAGACATTTAATGCAGAAAAGGGTAACGCTTTATATTAAGGTCCTTGTAATAACCATTAATTAACAAGTAATAAGGCCCTTGTAAGTCCTTACAAGATGCTTATTAACATTATTGTGTGTTTATAAGCTTATATTGTGTTAATAATGGCATTACAAACACCCATGACCCACCCATTATGTATTTGCCATGCCTTTATTAATCTTATTTTGTTTGCTTATTGATATTAAAATATACTTTATTGCTCATCTGTTATAAGTTAACTATAAGTTAACTATGCTTTTTGCAACTACCGGATCTAAAGCGAGAACAATGGCTTATTACTTGTTAATTAATGGTTATTAAGGACCTTATTATAAAGCGTTACCCAGAAAAGTAACATCAGAGTATATATATAGAGTATATATTTAAAGACATATATATATATGTCTTTAAAGTCTCATTCAGCTTCTTATCTTTGATCAGTGATCTGATCCAGCTGCTTCTCCACCTATTAACCACACAGTAGAAGCTCTGTTTAGATAACAGCTAGCACAAATGCAGAACATGGATGGAAGGATAAATCCTATGAGCACATTAGCCACACTTAATTATCCCGACAGAAATACCTTGCTTAGTTTGTAACCATACCACAGTAAGAGGCTGCCTATTAAAATACAACAGAGGTCTAATTATATAAACCCAGTCCCCGTTTCCTTGTTGACCAGCTAATAATAAGCAGACACTAATAATGGGTTATTATGAGTTTCAGTTGGATCACATCAGATGCGAATCGATTGAACACAGCAGACATGTGCTGAGCAGTCAGATCACTCTGTTCCTGGATTCCTCCACTTTTACTGTTCACATAACTGTGGAACTAACACAGCTAAACAGCACATGGTAAGTTTTATCTGAAACACCTCATGACACAACACAGCTCCTCTATTTATTACTGTGGGAGACCATCAAAAGGAAAATGAGAAATAATGAATTGTATGAATGCACCAAGTGATATTTTATGAACTGTAAAAAGTCATTGATTTTTGGGTAATCATCAATTAATGAATCACTTTTTTTAAAAATCTGCAAGGTTCTCTAGGTCCTACATACAAGTGACAGCTTGCTCTTATTCATGCTTTCATCTTATTGATTTCACCATGAGACTCTCCAAAGTTTTAGTGAGGGAAGTATTGACTTTGGCCTTCTTCAAAGCTGTCTTTTGACCTTTGACCGCAAGATGTCTGAATGAAAATGGTTTTCTTTGGGTAGTTTCTTTGAGTTTCCTCATTATAGATATACCCACTTTATACTAATCCCATGCAGTTTGGGGCAAAAAGTTTTATTTCCTTTATTATACAGGAAATGTGCTATTCTTGCCTGTTTTATTCAAATATTTCTGCATACCGGGGTTGCTAAACAGTCTTGTTATGCATAAATTGGGTATCACTGGAAATGTGTGATGATTTTCGTCCCTATAGCCCATAGCCTCATTCACCTTTACAACCACAAACTAGAGACCTATAGAGTATTCAGAGGGTATCTGGCTTTCATTACTATACTGATAATAAGGGTGTTTCTGAGCAATTTCCACAACAGTTGTGGTACCCATCCAATCGGCAAAACTGAAATTCTTGCAGAAATCTACAAAATTTAGGTGAAAAGTTTTGGATTCCAAATGGCAGCATGGAATTTTCTCTGGTGTTCTTTAATGTCTTGTTTGCTGGTGTCTTGAGGCATTACTCTTGTATCCTGTTAAGTCCTGTCAAGTAAAACTATTCAAAGTACAGTATAGTATAATCTGTAGAGGAGTAGCTGGAGACTTTTTGACCAATGGGGAGTCCTGGAACTTGACAACTTCTTGACTTAGCATCTCTCAGGGTGAGAGTTGTGATCAAGGTTTCATTAGGAGGGTAGGATAAAGGGGATCACAGTAAAATAATAAATAACAAAAGTACAAGATAATGAGTTCCTTGAATGGGATGTCCCTTCTCCTGGTGATATCCACCTTAGTTTCTGTCTTCCTGTCTCTCCTTCCATCTTTTATTATGGAAAACAGCCCCTCTGGCCTGCAGGAATCTGTGGTTGTGTATATGTGTTCTTGAACTTCCTACATAGTGAGGACCAGAACACATTTTTAACCAACAGAGTGAGGACATTTTTGCAAAGTGAGGACATTTCTGCGGGTCCTCACTTCTTTAAAGTTTTTTTTGAGATTTCAGACTTTGTTTTAAGGGTTAAAGGTTACATGGTAATGATACTTAACTGAAACTGTATTGTGTGGTTACAAAACAAACTAAAATTATAGTGAAAATGTCCTTCGTTTTCGTCTTTATAAACTTTTTTCAAACATAATGAAAATGGATAAGGCAAAGGAAATAAAGGCAAAATTTACTGTGACCTCTTTTAATCTCCCACCCAACAAATACCCCATTACAAAAAATTAAAACTAACATTAAAACTAATAAAAACTAAACTAAAACTAAAGCATTTCAAAAAAATAAATACTAAACCAAAACTAGCAAACTCACTCTAAAAACTAAACTAACTGAATTTGAAAACAAAAATTCACAACAAAATTAAAACTATCTCTTCCAACAATACCTCGGTTAAGTCATGGTCACCTAACAGATATATATATATTAAAAAAAAAACTCTTATTCTTTTCTCTTCTTTTCTTCTTTAACATATAGCACTCCTTTAGCAATGACAGTTAGCTCTTAAAGTTATGTACTTACTTGATTCCTATGGTCTATGTCTAGTACCATCAGGTTGAATGCACTTATTGTAAGTCGCTTTGGACAAAAGCGTCTGCTAAATGACATGTAATGTAATGTAAAAACTAAATCTAATGAAAAATCCAAAACTATTATAACCTTGCAAGGAAATTCACTATTCCAATGAGGGCCCTCACAAAGATAGAAGTACAAGAATGTGTGTGTGTGTGTGTGTGTGTGTGTGTGTGTGTGTGTGTGTGTTACCACTCACTGTTTTTCTTGACATTGATGCTGAAGGAGGTCTGCAGCTTGCTGACATCATTGCGGATGCTGATGTCCAGGCAGTGGACGCCGGTGGAGGTGAAGGTGTGGTTCAGGCGCAGGGTGTTTTCATACAGTATGGTCGGCGTGCAGCCTCCGGCCGTGTCGGGCACACAGTTGGGCAGGAAACGCCAGCACACCCACATGGGAGGACTAAAGACACACACACAGGAGAGAGAGGTCATAATGATTTACCTGTATCAGTCAAACATATTAAATGTAATTACATAATTTAATCATAAAAGCTTACCTTCCATCAATATGAAAAGCCAAACTGGTATTCTGAGACACCTCATAATCTGACGGGCCCTTCATCACGATGTTTTTAATGGCATCTACAAATTAATTTCAGTTATTAGTCATTTCATCACTTCCGAGGATTAGTTTAAGCTTTACTTAACTTGAAAATTACAGCCTATACTTTTATATAAATCTATTTTGACAGTAATTTAGCCCTGAACATCTTGTGACAGTTACATAAGATCATTTTGCAATTTAAATGTAATATTTTGAGCGAATTTCTACTGATTTTTAAGAGGTTACCTGCGTCATTCAACTATGTTTAATTTATATTAGCTGAAACAGCACTTAGAACATGTAATATTACCTCACCTCGTCATCTGCATTATTAAAAAAAACAGCAAAAATGACATGCAATAAACAGTAAAAATACAGAGCAGATTTTATAGTGGAAAGGAATTAAATAACTGTACATTATTGTTGTTCAATGTTCTTTTAACAATGGGAAAACAGACATATTATGTAAAAAATAAAATAAAAAAGGCATAAAAAAACTACCATTTAAAAAATATCTGTAAATTTAGAGGCCTTTCAGTGTTTTATAGAAGAAGAAAAAAAGAGAAAAGAAAAATACAGTACAACCTGCCTGGAGATCTCAGGCAGGCAAACTCAGTGTCATTATTTCTGGTCAAATAAACCTTTTACACTACATCTTTACTTTCAGTGAATTACTGTTAAGGCTGGATATAAAGCATTGAAATGTGGTAAAATCAAAAACTAAAATATAAACTACAAACCGAGCACTTGGACATCCGTGGAGTAGATGTCTGTGACTGGAGGGTCAAATTTGGTCACACTCACTCCTACTTTCAGCCGCAGTGTGTAGTTCCCAGAATTAGGATAATTATAGCGGACAACCGGCTCAGTCCCTTGGATCACCTCTCTGTGTCAAAAGAAGTAATAATAATATAAAGAAAAGAATCCCAAACCTTTGTTTATATTTCAAATATGGAAAGTCCTTGTACCCATTGCCTAAGTCCCACGTATAGGTGAACTTTGCCTCGCTGAAATTCTTTTGGGGATCAAAGAGTTCAAACATGGTCTCAGTGGGGACATCTGAAGCCAGCTCTCCTGTGTCCCTCACATAGGTGGCATTTCCATCCATTTGATAGAAAACCAGCTTCCCAGCGATGTTTTCTGTTCAAAAGAAAGGATATTCTTAGTTATGAGGCCCTGATGCTTGAAAAAAGAAAGAGAAATGCTGGATTACATACCCAGATCTGTCAAAGGGTCTGTGCTCACTGCCACACCCAAGACAAGGAGCATCAGGATGCATGCAATATTGTTTCTGCAAGCAAACATCCAACAATTTAAAAAAGGGGTCGAGAATGTAAAGATTTTAAATGTAATAGATGTTAAACTTACCTGTCCATGGTCTGCTGGGCCCCTCACAGGAGGACCTCAAGTAGAAATAAAGTTAATCCTGAAAGCGGTGTGGTTGGACATCGGAGGAGACTGGCTGTGAGATTCAGAACATGCACATAAGAGCTGTAAAGGCTTGAAATTGTCACCATGCGTTACGATCATGTGGCTCTGGAACAACAATTAGCTTTTGAGTTGGAGGCTCTGGCCTGGGTCACATTCCTGACAGTGATGTGTGTAACATGTGGTTGAAGTTTTATTTACTCAGAAAAAAAAACAAAGACAGACAAAAATAACACCTACTGTACGTTCACAAAGGTGGTGGAGGTATATTGATATCCACATGGTGGTGCTAACAACTCAAGAATTACCCAAAAAGCGGGTTATTCAAAGTAACCGGGACTATTCATACATTAATAACATTTCTGCTTGACTTAAATTCAGTGGTGGAAAAAGTATTTGGATCTCTTACTTAGTAAAAGTACTAATATCACATTGTGAAATTACTACACTACAAGTACAAGTCCTGCATTCAAAATGTACTTAAGTATCAGAATCAAAATTTACTTAAAGTATTAAAAGCAAAAGTACTCTTTATGCACAATGTCCTCACTCAGATTTTTGATTTTCTCAAGGTAGGGCTTCAACTACTTATTATACTGTTATGAGGTTTAATTAAAATTAAATTTACTATGTTTTTATGTTAAATCTTGACCTGAAAAGTACCTAAAGCTGGCAGCTCAATGTAGTGGAGTAAAAAGTACAATACTTGCCTCCAAAATGCAGTGGAGTAGAAGTATAAAGTTACATAAAATGAAAATACTCAAGTAAAGTACAAGTACCTTCAGATTCAGATTTGATCATTAAAGTCAGCCCAGTTCCCTCTTTTTTTTTTCTCTTGCATACACAGTTAAGGAAAAAAGACACAATTGTACATATCATTACAGCCAAAAGAAAACTCATCATTAAAAACTGAGCAGGGAGTTTTGTCTGCTATGCTTGCATGAAACATGAAATACACAACTGCCCTGGGGCCCCGTTTGTTATGGTTTATGGTCAATTAAATAATTGCAGATTTATTGTAAAATATGTTTTAGCCTTTTCTATATATGTGTTTTAATTCACACCAATTACAAACGATACTCAATTGTATAAAGATTACCATTTTCTTTAACAGGAGGAGCATACCTGTTCGAAGTGTTATGTTTTGTTTGTTTTTATTTTTCTGTCTATGTAAATTCAGCTATCTTAAAATATGGAAGTTGAATGACGATACATGAATGTAAAAGCTGTATGTCAAAGTGTTAAATAATAAAATATAAAATAAAAATATTGTGGGAAAAAAAAAGTTTTAGCAAATTACACTATTAGCTAAAATGACATGGGTCTTGCATTATTCTTGAGGTCTCAGAGGATCTGATATGCTAGATCACTATCAAAGCTGATGCTAACCTCATGATCGGTCCACATTAAAGGGACAGTTCAGATTGATTATAGTGGGGTTGTATGAGGTAATTATCAATAGTCAGCGTATGCAGTAGATGACAGTCTACATAGATAGATAGATAGATAGATAGATAGATAGATAGATAGATAGATAGATAGATGATAGATGGATGGATGGATGGATGGATGGATGGATGGATGGATGGATGGATGGATAGATAGATAGATAGATAGATAGATAGATAGATAGATAGATAGATAGATAGATAGATAGATAGATAGATAGATAGATAGATAGATAGATATACTTTATTTATCCCAAGCTGGGAAATTACAGTGTAGCAGCAGCATTACACACAGACACAATAACAACACAATTAAATAAGAACAACCTAGGCATACTTCAAGCAATAAAATATAAAAATACAATAAAAAATAAAGTGTATAAAGAAGGAGTATGTATTAAGGAGTAGAATTCCAGTGCAGAATAAATGTGAATATGCAGTATTCAACTTGGGTGTTAAAGGGCTAGTTCGGGTTCACCCAAGTCACAGAATTAACAAATTAACTGATCGAGGCAGCGGAAGACCTGTGAGGTAAAACTATTGTTTCTGTCAAAGGAGTCTGGTGGCTTTGAAGTGAGCATAAATTGATCCACAGGACATATTATAACATTTATTTATTATTATATAACACATACAAACCTGAAGTAAAGTAAGTAAAGTCCAGTGTTATTATCAAGTTATTGTTTTCTACCATTCCTGCATTGGACTGCTGACTATTTTTGGTGTCACAACAATGCCTGGCTTCATGCTTTATTATATGAAAATTATTCCAGTTCCACCCCATGAGGTGAAGACAGCACAAGCAGTGGTAGTCTGTATTTGCAAAAAAAAACATACATGTGCTTTAAAAATGTACAAAATATGTTTATGAATGATGCAAAAGCAGGCTGGTGATAATACACTTACAGCTTTAAAATTGATGGGGGTGTACTGCCCCCATCAGGCCATGGACTCACAGCAAATCATGAATCATGTTGACCAAAATAAACTTTCTATTATAATAATTTATTATGGACACGAACTAACCATTTTTAAGGTTATTGTGCTTTGCATTGTATGTGAATTCACAGCTTTGGATTATACATACAAAACACTTGTGTTAATATGATATTGTTCAATTCTCAAATAAACAACTTAACAACAGTTTAGATGATTAAAACTGTCTGCATTTCCAACAGTTATACAATTTAAAAATTGCTATCATATGAGCACAAATAACAGGGTGATAGGTTGCATTCTGCATAATGAGTACTTTTATTTTGAAATATATAATCTTATATTATATAACCTATATATATTGTATTGTGTGTTGAGTATTTTGTACATCTAGTTTGCTACTTTTACTTCAATAAAGGATCTGAATATACAGTCAAACCTCCACCACTGCATATTGTCACACTGTTAAAATAATCGCCTTTTTGTCAAAATTGTTTTTTTTGTTTTTTTTTGCCTAAATCATCTCCTTATGATGCCGGCCACCTATGGTAAAATCGCCTACATCCTCAGATCATGTGATTTTACCCCTTTAAGATAACGGCCTATGTCAAGTGTGTGACTTAAGTGGATTTATTATGCCTAAGTCCAAATAAAATGTGACTTAGGCAATTTTTTGAACATGCCTTTGTGACTTAAGCAAGATATGATAACACTTTATTTTGAAGGTGTCTAAATAAGAGTGACATGAGCGTGTCATAAACATGACATGGGATGTGTCATGAATATTAATGACACTTTGAAGTAACATTAATGCTCATGATACTTGTCATGTCATGTTTCTGACAGGCTTGTGTGACTCTTATGTAGACAACTTCAAAATAAAGTGTTACCATATCTTGCACATATCACAAAGGCATGTTCAAAAATTTGCCTAAGTCATTTATTTCTCTTAAGTTACATAATTTACACACAGTGTCATAACTATGCCAATAGCCATCCTTTGTTACATCCTTTCTAAGTGAAATGATCAACAAATGTCACGTGTTACACTTTTGGTGAAGTTTTTTGTGTTTCCTGCAAAACTTGAAAAAATGAGTAAGGCGATTATTTTAACAGGGTGACGATATACAGTCCAACCTCCACCACTGCATATACTACATTACTAGCCTATATAAACATTTATATTACAGCGCCCTCTTAAGGCCAACTGGAGCATTTCATCTGAACACCAGAAGTGCCAAAATGAGTCATTCCTTATTATTTTTATGTTTTTATAAACAGGCATGTCGAGACGTTTTATCTCATAACTTAATTAATTCACCACACGATAACTTTAATTTGTAGTACACTAATCGTGACGTCACGGCGCCCTCCCTCGCGCTCCTCCGCCCTGCCGGTAAACGCACGAGGAAGTCTCTCGGTGCCCCAGTCAGTCAGTCAGTCAGTCAGTGAGTCCGCCGCCGGCTGCTGAGCGTCTCTCTGCCCACATGCAAGGAGTGAGGGTGCAGACAAGGAGCAGGACCGTCTGTGGGATCTATTATTAACACCTGGATTACGAAACACCATTTGTATTTTTATTATTTGTTTTTTTATTTTGTGTTTTTGGGCTTGAGAACAACCTGCCATCATGTCTCGGGCTCCAGATGGTGTGAGCAAGCTTACTGAAAGTACATACAAGGTAAGTTAGTACAAATACAGAAATAATAGGCCTAATCGATAACTGATATTTATATTATCTCTGGTTTGTGGTGAACAATAATAAGAGGGATCAGCTTTTCATAGGTTTGTTGCATTTTAACTGTCGCCACAAATCACAGAAATAACATTACTATGAATTGTTAGAGACAGTTTAAGTATTTCTGTGCTTTTATTTTGTTGGTCCAGCTGTCTTCCAATTGATCAACAGTTGTATTAAAGACACATTATTTTGCTTTCACACTGTAAAAACATATCTGATCGAGCAACTGAAACGTTCTGTTGTTGCTTATAGGGGAAATGACTTTACACACATACCAGCACCTATTCAGTGGAAAAACATAGAAAACTTCTGTGAAGGCAGATATAGTGAATTTCTTAACTGTAATGAAAATAGAACTTTTCTATGTGAATTACTCAGAAGGCTGCTTTCTTAAACAATATGATATTTTACATGATTATTCATTATTATACATATGAACATAGTGTATTACATTATCAACCAATTCTAGAAATGAAAACTGAAAAAAATAAAGAATAAATAAAATAATATAAATAGCTAAATAAACATCAGTACTACATATTCAGTTGCAATTGCTGACCATTTAAATAAAGAATACATTTAAATAAAACAAAGCGAGCTAGCACCATTTCTAATCACCTCAAGTACTGTTTTCATCATTGCCTATTATGTAAAAAAAGTTTTCAAAACAGCACACATCAGACAATAAGCCAATATAGATCTATACCAATATGCAATTAATAGACAAATATTGGCGGATAATGTTGGTCAACCTATATATTGGTCAGGCTTTAATAATAAGAGCTTTTTAAGTCCAACAACAAGAAAAGATCACAAATCCCACTTTGCCTGAGTAAGACAGAAGTTTCACCCTCCTCTAGCTTGTCAGTGGACAAAGTGTTTTGATCAATTGTCATTTGATCATGGGATTAATCTTGATTAGCCAGCTTAGATTAACCTAATCAAGTTAACACTGCAGCCCCTCACATGTGATAAGCAGATGAGTGGGGGTTAAAAAGTTATTTAATGGTTTGGGGCACTGATAAAGTTTAAATTAAATAGAAGAATTAGCATTGTATATATATATATATATATATATATATATATATATATATATATATATATATATATATATATATATATTTATGTAATCATATATATACTTCAGGGGAATGTCCTTGCTGAATTTGCAATACAAAGTGTTTGAGTATTTTGTGTATCTTTGTGTGTGTGTTTGAAAGAAAGAGAGAGAGAGAGAGAGAGAGAGAAGAAAAACAAGGAACTTGTTTCCTTTTTTTCTCTCCTCCTCTGCTCTGTTCTTCATGTAAAGTCATACCTGCCCCTTCATTGTTCCATTGAGGGCGTGCCAGGGGAATAGAGACAGGGAGGTGAACAGGACTTGATTGTTGAGGCATTTCAATAGAGAGAGAGAGAGAAAGAGAGAGAGAGAGAGAGAGGGAAGGGGGCTGGGGGTGAGAGGGGAGAGTGATGAGGTCTGTGCCGCAAATAGCTGCAACTTTGTGTGGGACTTCGCTCTTTTGAGGGAGTTGTAAAGCATACGTGAGGGGTCAAGTTAAAGATTGAAAGTTTTATTGTTCTCACATGGTGATATTTATAGAGCAACAGCACAAACACTTGCACTTGTTTTTTTAATGTATTTTTCTTCCCCACCCACTCCAACAAAAATAGCCTCATGACTTTATTATTCTTTGCAGTTTTTTATTGTTATTTAAGAAAATTGTTTGTGAGAGAAAATGAAACAGTGTGAAACAGTATCAATAAATCAGGAATGAAGGAGTTGTTCCTTTTCTGCACAACCTTTAATCTCTGCTCTTTTTCCCCAGAATGTGATGGATAATTTCAACCCAGGCCTGAGGAGCTTGGTCAACCTCGGGAAGGGCTATGAGAAATCAGTCACAGGTAAACCATAAAGTTTCATCCGAACACAAAAGGAAGCAAAAGCAAGTTTCCCGACCAATAACTGTATCTGTCTCCCCGTGCAGCGATGACTCTTGCTGGGAGGACCTATTTTGACGCAGTCTCAAAGTTCGGAGAGAACGCTCTTGTGTCTCCAGTCTCCAGAGAGCTTGGTGAGTTTCATGCGAGTCCAGGTTAAATCCACCTACTGTCAGTGAGATATCTAGTTCCAGTGTCTCTGTGTAGAAGCCAGAGCTTGAAGAAGATAATGATTCATCACCGTTATTTCTGTTGCAATGTGCTTAAAGGATACAATTTGTTCTGGCTGAATGCGTAACTAGCGAACAGTAGCTGATTATAACAATTACTACCAATCAGTCTAATCAAAGAATTGGTAACATTATGGTTCTACAAACCATGGATACATTGAAACACAAAAAATTGTTCACATTTCTTTAATTCTGCATGACATGGCCATTATCAGTTTGATAACGATAATGTTTTATGTTGAGACTTGACTTGCCTTAACTAGGGACTTGACTTGACTTGTCCAAGACAAAATGACTTGGAACTTGCTTGTGACTTGGACCAGATGACTGCAGTCATTTTTAACACTAAAGCTCCTTTCAGACTGCCGTTTCAAGCCACAATATTACGCCTCTGCAATGTTTCGCCTTAAAACTGAACGTACCAGAGGCGTAATGGAAGGACCTAGTGATCCCGGCTTCGTACCGCCTTCCGAGATAGTAATTGATGCGTTAAATTGGCGAGATCAATGTGAACCAGTGGAGCCAGCAGAACAGAAACTATATGATGTGCGTTAATTGTGCGAACACTGGGTTGATAAGAAAGGAAGTGGGCCATGCCATCAGAAACACACCTCTCACTTGAGTCCGACTGTAATCAAACCAAAATCAAATGTTCAGCAAAATGCAGAAAAACTCTGCTTGAGTATGTAGACTCTCTACAGCGAGAAACAGCACAACATGAAAAATTCAATCTAAATATCCATACACTCCAGCACTTGCCAATTTGCCAATATTGTTTGTTAGGCAATAGCTAATGGTGGCTAATGTTAGCTTGTGTATATTGTTGTATGACCAATAATGGTGGCTAATGGTAACTTGTGTATGTTGTTGTGACCAATAGCTAATGATGGCTAATGTAAGTTAACATAATTCTTATACAACCAGCAGCTAATGGTGGCTAATTTGAGCTAACATACATTGCTGTGTAACCTGCAGCTAATGGTAGCTATTGTAAGCTAACATAAGGAAGATATTGATGTATAACTGGCGTTATTGAGCCAGTTAACTGACTTAATCTCTACTTGTGAAACTGTTCTGCCGCCTTTTAGCAAACTATCACTTAGCATAGACAGACTATGTGTTTGTTTTTGAAAATTTGCAAAAAAACAGCACAACATGCAGCTCTTCAACCATTATTGTTTTGAATGCACTTGCTGCTGCCATCACTTATTGTACACATACTGCAGCTGCTCTGATACACGGCACTAAAGTCTCCTCCCACTTTGTTTCGTGATGGCCGGATTGCAATGTGAATGGACGTCAATATTACGCCGTTGTGGAATCAGTATGAATGTTCGAAGGCAAAATGATGGCATGGCTCCTTACGGCACTTTTGCAGAAATGCAGTATGAAAAGGGCTAAGGATCTCTTTGAAAGCAACAAAATCTACCTCCCATCCCCTCTACAGCTCCCTAATTTGCACCTTTTATCTAATATGTTTATTCTCCACAAGAGTGGTTTCAATCTTCTGATCTATCTCTTGGCAAGAAAGTGTGTATTAATTGTATTTCCCAAAATGTAAATCTGATTCATTAAAGTCACCATGAAATGATTAAAGAGACTTTTTCAGTTACATCACCACCGTTGTTTCACCCAAAAATCTTGACAAATAATGAGATCTGGATACCACCAGAATCCTGTCCCTATGTAAATTCATCATGGTGACATTTTGCCTGCATGCATCCCAAATGTGAGTCAATTATGCAAACATCTGGAAATATCATTGATTGAACCCTTTTGGCACAGTAGCAGCAGATATTCATTACTGTCTGCTCTCTAACGCTCGCTCTGATTGAAGTGCTTCCTCTGAGGCGGCCATCAAGCTTGTACAGGTTGTTTTTCCGCCATCCCGTGGCTTATCTCCAATTATTCTATTAGTGGTAAAATTTGGAGCTGACCTACTTTGTCGAAGAGTTGTAATTATGTGCTATTAGGTTTCATCAAGTTGTTTTTGTATTCTGCTGTGTCACTCTTTCATAAACGGGTTAACAAGTTGGCCTCAAGTAAGCTTAGGTTGATGTGACAGGCTGGGAATCAGAGCAGGGCAGTGAAAATGGAGAATTAATGCTCTGTCATTTAGTCCTCAGTCTTTTTCAAGAAAATTGTGACCACGCTGAATATCACATATTCACTGAGTTCTCTTGTTTTATATGGCATTTGCGTTGCTATAAGTCATGACATATCAGACGAGGTGAGGTGATTTTAACAGCTGGAAGATTAGACCTGTCTGTCATGAAAATTAAAAATAAAGTAATAAGGAAGTTATATACCACGACAGTCAGTGCTCATGTCTGAAAATGAAACAATAACAATAAACCATAACGCCGTTCTAGGGACATTGTTGTAGGTTTCTTATCTCATTATGAAACTGACTGAAGAGGCCAAATATAAAACCTCTCTACCTGCAAATTAGTGTAACCATCTCCATACTATGGAGAAGCTATTAGACCGTGTTGGTCGAGTTTGTCGGGCCACACCTGTCAGTTAACCATCCAAATACATCATCGCTTCATTAAATGATATGTTCATGTTACACGGTTGGCCGGTGACATTTTCACTGCATACCAAACACAAAGGTGAAACAACGTCACAAATGCCACACTAGATGCTCCACCATCTTTACTTTTGAACATCGGGAAAGCAGCTTTTATGTTGATTGCAGCAGACAGGGACTGAAGTGATTATTTGGCCCCAATAATAAGATCCCTCCCAACATTCAAATGCCTTTAGTAAAAAGGCACATGAAGTCATTCCTTGACTGCCTGGAATGGACAGCAGCGAGACAGTGTGAGCTCTCTCACACATTGCAGCGAGCAGAGTAGCAAACACGCTAAACAAATAGTAGGACAGAAGAGACTGTCTTCCCACCACAGATCCTCCTCATCCCCCTGTCCCTCCATCTGCTGCACCAAAGCCCCACCGCCTGTCTTTGCTGTCTGTCTTTGGGGGCCTGGGGAGGCTCAAACAGTATGGAAATAGACAAATATTTACTTCTTTTTTTTAATTGGAGCTGTATGTAATATACAAAAGACATAAAACAAAGTTAAACAATGATAGATGTGTCAGAATGTACAGACTTAGAGAAAGCTTTCTCTCTTCCTTCCTTGTAAAAATACTTCTAGAGGATTTACAGTTGCTTATTAGTGCCTCTAACTCTCTCTGACTGTAGGATGCTTGAGGTAGGCAGAAAAATCCAAGATTTGAGAATAATTTCCTTTAAACACCAACACCGTCAAGAATGACAGACTATTTGCAATACTGTGTTATGACTGGATCTCTGCTGCAGACACCTGTAAGGACTTTTTTCTCTGAAGTGATAGCTTGTTTTTTTTTCCACCCTCAGTAAATGGTGTGGTGTAAAAAGCACTTGCGTCACTGTGGTTGGCAGGTATTTGCAGAAAGTTACCTGAGGCTTTTGCTTCATACCACACTGCTCTTTGTCAGGGACAGTTTGTCCACATTTTCTCTTTCAAATATATGACATACTAAAGGTAAAAGTGTACAAGAAAAAAGGAAAGACTTGGTCATTACAACTTTTCAGACAGAGGAATGAAAACCTATAGGCTACTGTGCTGGTTGATCTTGACCCAAGAAAATTGGCACTTCATCAGCTTGCAGAATGTCTGATAAAAACCAGACTCGGCTCTGACGTTTTTTCCATGTTCTACTTTAAATAATAATAATAATCTTATTGTAAATCTTATTCTTAAATAGATAATATTAAACTTTTTAAAGATGAAATATAGCACAATACTTCTGTTACAAATGAAAAATTCAATCTAAATATCCAGCACTTGCCAATTTGCCAATATTGTTTGTTAGGCAATAGCTAATGGTGGCTAATGTTAGCTTGTGTATATTGTTGTATGACCAATAATGGTGGCTAATGGTAACTTGTGTATGTTGTTGTGACCAATTACTAATGATGGCTAATGTAAGTTAACATAATTCTTGTACAACCAGCAGCTAATGGTGGCTAATTTGAGCTAACATACATTGCTGTGTAACCTGCAGCTAATGGTAGCTATTGTAAGCTAACATAAGGAAGATATTGATGTATAACTGGTGTTATTGAGCCAGTTAACTGACTTAATCTCTACTTGTGAAACTGTTCTGCTGCCTTTTAGCAAACTATCACTTTGAATGTGAAAATTTGAATGTGCCGTTAGTTTTTGAGGCACCTAGTAGCCACTGTTCAGCAAACGTTTGATGTCACTTTAAAGCTAGGCTACTAGTTTCAAATGTAAATGTACACATCATATAGCTTGACATCAGTAAATAGACTTCATTTTTTTGCTCTCTGTCTACAGTACAGTGCTATGACAGCATAACTGGTGTGCCAAATATCACCCTGTCTATTTAAAAGTCATAGTTTTCAGTGGGTGTACAATTAGAAACTTCCTGTGCATTAGGCCATGACTGGACTCCACAGGGAGTTGCCATTCCACTCTGAAAAGCAGCAGGTATTGAGGGACTGAAAATGTTACAAGAGAAAGAATAGCACCATCCCCACCCCTTCCACCTTTTCTCTGCACTGTTGTTATGCCTCAGTCGAAATTGTTTTTTTTTTAAATATTGAAGTACGCTGTCAGCATGAGAAAAATGATAATGTCAGCCAGAGCATTTTTTCTCTCTCCAGAGGATGAGGATTCAGAATGGAGAGACCACTGAGTGTTTCTTGCCGATAGCTTCTGCAACAGGTTTCTGCTTTTAAGAGGAGATTTTTTTTTCTCATGGGAGGTTGTTATGGTTTAGGTTTTTTGACCATTTAAACATCTGGCTTAGAGTTCTTTCATGGGTCTGTTTTGCTCACATGTCACACACCATTACCTGGGTTATCAGTACATGATGGCCGATTTATCTTTCATTACAGACACAACATCACCAAAAAGCATCAGGGAACCATAAATTGATTGCATTGTGTTTTATGGCTGAGAACAACTGGAGCAGACTTATTTCTCCAGGCTCAAAGTTTAAAAACTTATGAAAGTTTCTTTGCAAAGGTGGGTATTAACTTGACCCCTCACAGTAAAAGGGAAAACTTTGCTGAGTTTTTCAAATGGCTTTGTGTTATTGCAGTGTGGGTAGTATATAAAGATGAATATTATCTGGCAAACATCCATGTTGCCAGCACCTGGAACTTTCCACTCAGTTGCCAGAAAAAGTCTGCGAAACGTGTCATTCGGCGAAATGAGCAGCAAGCTCTGGGTGCTGGCCAAACGTTGTTCATTTGCATATACTAGCAACACTGCAATGACACAACGCCGGTTGAAAATTTGCAAAGCATCTTGTTTAGTAACAATGCAAGACTCCATCATGAATAACGCAGTTAAAAATATGCTGTCTTATATAGACAATTGGGCTCACTTCTGGCCAGTTGTGTTTAAAAATGTTCAAATTAATGAGATGAATCATTTCTGTGCATTTAAAAAAAATGTGGCTCCAGCCACATACGTAGCATACAGGCATAAAAGTGGTATGAATCTTATTGTCTAACTCTCAGCAGTAAAAGAAAGAAGTACCTATTTCCAAAATTGTTTAACTAAGAATTTAAAACCTAATAAGTGCAGCTCTGCTGCTCGTGAGATAAGTATGGGCAGTTGCTAAGGACAATTAGCTGGACCATATGGCATAAATGTATCTGGGCCACTAAAATATCACACAGTCACAGATTGTTTTCCCAAACAAGACGTAGACCGTTGAAAACAAATAAAAAAGAGGAGGGTGGAGATTGCTTCAAAATGATACAAGACCTCACCCTCCTTCTGCATCCACCATTAAATAAAGAGTCCCCAGTACACTAGGAGTTTCCTCCAAGGGACCTCTAACGAGACCAGAGACTCACTTACCGCTCAATAAACCGTGACGTTGGAGCATCTAAAACCCCGTCACACTTCAGTCCTTTCACAAAAATAGCCCATGATTCTTTTTGCACCCTCCTTCGCTCGCTCTGCATCAGAAGTCGTTTATCATCTATTATAGATTTCAACCAGTATTTAGAGAAAATCACTCTCTATAAACCCTTTTTTCTTCACATAAAGAACACATGACGCTGTATGCAGTTTTTAAGGTTATTTGAAACCTGATTTGAGCTCTGTTTTTGGATCAAGTAAAAAGAGATTTATTGTGGACACTCTGGGCTGTTTTTACTTCTATGTTTTTTTCTAGTGATAAATGATGGTATGTGTTGTGTGTGATGACAGGTCATTGCTCTATGTTAAGGAAGCTGTCGCATCAATTGATCTGCAGCAAACAGAGTAGACATGCTGAATGGTAGCAGGTTCTCAAATTACTAAACAATAATAAATGAATACAAACCATAAAAGGTCATTTTTATACATCATTAGTATAATAAACTGATGATCCATATTCAAGGTGGCATATTTGATTGGTAATCATGACTGCAGGGTGTTATCTAAAGTGCTCTAATCACATACATTTATAATGGAATAATAAAATGATTAGCTGATTAATTGTCATTAAACTCGAAGCTCTCGATTTACCAGTCCATCTATGTTCCAACCCTCACCTATGGTCATGAGTTTTGGGTAGTGAACGAAAGCACGAGATACAAGCGGTTTATTGTTTATTGTTAAAAAGATCCCTATTAGCTGTCACCAAAAGTGGGAGGAGCTAGTCTTCCTGTGGTCCACAAGACAAAACAAAAATCACTTAACAATTAAACATTGTAGACATTATTATATACGTCATCAGAAATCATTCCGAAAAAGTTATTACATTCATATCTATTACATTAATTCTCACTTTCATACAGTAAATATGTTAATTCACTACTCACAAATTTAAATAGTGCATTCTCAAGTAATAATTAAAAGATACTTTACTATTCAGTTCACGTATATTCAGTTGGCAATTATTCCAATAACTGATAGCACGATAGCGGTTGAACTAAGTTTCCTCCGTAGGGTGGCTGGGCTCAGCCTTAGAGATAGGGGGAGGAGCTCAGACATCCGGAGGGAGCTCGGAGTAGAGCCGCTGCTCCTTTGCACCGAAAGGAGCCAGCTGAAGTGGTTCGGGCATCTGGTGAGAGTTTCTTCCGGCGCCACTACTTAGAGGTGTTCTGGGCACGTCCAACTGGTCAGAGGACCTGAGGAAGACCCTGAACGCGCTATAGGGATTATATCTCTACAGCCTGGAACGCCTTGGGGGTCCCCCAGGAAGAACTGGATGTTGTAGCTTAGCAGAGGGAAGTCTGGAATACTTCGCTTAGCCTGCTGCCCCCGCGACCCGGTTCTGGATAAGTGGATGAAATAGATTCAAATTTGAAAATTGAGCTTTCGGTCGTATCATGATCTATGCACAGTTTGTTGGTTGTTTATATAATAAAAATGTTATATGATTTTTATGAGTTGAAATAGGGCTGGGTGATATGACAATAAATACCAGCAAAACGATCGAGAAATGTATATATCATATACAGTACAGGCCAAAAGTTTGGACACACACCTTCTCATTCAATGCGTTTTCTTCTTTTTCCATGACTATTTACATTGTAAATTCTCACTGAAGGCATCAAAACTATGAATGAACACATATGGAATTATGTACTTAACAAAAAAAGTGTGAAATAACTGAAAACATGTCTTGTATTTTAGATTCCTCAAAGTAACCACCCTTTGCTTACTAGAATATAAGACATGTTTTCAGTTATTTCACACTTTTTTGTTAAGTATATAATTCCACATGTGTTCATTAATAGTTTTGATGAATCTACAATGTAAATAGTCATGAAAATAAAAGAAACGCATTGAATAAGAAGGTGTGTCCAAACTTTTGGCCTGTACTGTGTATATATATATATATATATATATATATATATATAATCCTTTTGTATCACTAGGCTACTGTTGATGTTTTTACGATGATAGTGATTTTCCCAGCAGATCACAGGATATTATTTTACCCCACTACAGATGACAGAAGAATTACTAAGATCTGAGTCCAGGTGGAGTTTAACCACAGTTACCTCCCCATGTGTTTCCACTTCTGTGGACTCAGCATTGATCACAGTGACATCATTATGATAACAGAAAGGGAGCGGATCATCTATGGCAACCTCCAAACAGCGTCTCTCCCTGCGCACTGGAATGTCTATAATTGAGATACCATTCGATCCTGAGTCACATAGGGGGTGGCCGCATTTCATCACACACATCTGCGTGGACAAGCTCAGTGATGCATCTATGTGAGGAAATGTTTCCACAAGGCGATGACCAACGGCCACTGCCAAGTTCAGCTCTAACTCAGTTGCTTTTATAGAGTGGGGAGTAAATGCAATCGAGGAAGAGCTGCCAGTTAGATTAAGTAGTGAAATAAAGGCGAGTCTAAAGGAAAGGTGCCAACAGGTCAGCCACAACTGTTTGCTCTGCCGACTTCAGCCACCTTATCTAACGTCAAATAGGCAGGGGTTGGCATAGGGCACTCCCAGCTCATAAATGGCTTCACCTGTTGGGAATGTGGAAGGCGTTGCTCCACGTCCTATCTGCGGTCTTGTAAAACAGGCAGCTCGCAAAGAACACATTCAAATTATGCTAACTGCACTACTTTGTGAATTACCAACATAGCTATTACATCACTAAAATAAATTCCTTTTTACCAATAATAATAATTTTTACACATTTTCAGCCTTAATTGTGACAAACTACCAAGCTACAAAAGTTAATTTTACCCAGTTGCGAAATACAGTTTCTGAATCAATATTTGAGCATATTTAAATAATAATGAATCATAAGTCATGGGAGTGAATCATGGATATGGTGTAGTTTTCCACGGGGATCTTTTATCAGCCCTGTACAAACCTGCGTAGAAATGCCTGTGAATATGGCTTTGTATGTTTGAAAGGCGAGATTAGATTATCTTGGTACTTAAAATCCTCCATAGGGAACAAATCGCCCTCGACAGATAGAGATAGGAGATTAGATAAACTGAGAAAAAGTGACAAACCTAAATAGCAGTCCAGTTCAGCCCAGTGTATCCAGGTACTTCTTTTTTATTATTATTCACACTTTAGCGAGAGATCATCCATTTTTGCACCTCTCTCACACCTTATTTCCACAGAGAGAAAACCTACAAAGCATGTGGCTTCTTTACAACATTGTACTCAGCCTCATGTGACAGATTCATCATTCACCGTACACTGTAAAAAATGTTTGTAGAAATAACAGTAAAACACTGTCAAATACATCAGAAATAGGGCGTAAAATTAAAAATTGTATATCACCGTATTAGACACTTTTAATTACCGTAAATCAAAGAATAGCACAAAACTTTTACTTTTTTCTGTAATAAAGTGGAAGAAACACACAATTTTGCTGTAAAAATATAACATTTTCATGCAAAAATTATGGAGAAATACCATGATGTGAGAATGAATGACACAATTACCCTAAAAATAATGGGAATATTCAGTCTAAATTACAGTTTTTGCTGATATTTACATTTAAATTTAGAATAGAAAATCCACTCTGAAGTTCTGGCAACCACAGCTGCCGGTATTTTACCGTAAATTAAACAGATTTTTTTTTTTACAGTGTACAGCCCATACCATACCATAGCTGTTGCCTTAACCTTCACTCCAGCAGACTTTCACACCTTGTTAACCCCAAAGGTGAAACCTGCAGGTGTACAACGGCCTCTTTGAAACCCCTCCCAGCCTTTCTCAGCCTCCCCCTTCCACCCCACCAGCGGTCCGTTGTTGGGGCTGTACAAACAGCCCCGGAGCCCAGCGTCACCCCTCCCCTGTCCAAGCACAAAGGCAGCATTTACCAGTACGTTCTGGTGACCTTCAGAGGGCAATGTTGTTGTAGCTGGACGCTGCCTGCCGGATCACAGAAGTACAGCACTGTATCAGTGGGTCATTACGTTTGTTTGTGGAGGCATACAGGGAGGAATGTCAGGTGTTGAGGTCTAATGTGCGTGTAGGAGTTTGCTGACATGAGCAAATTAGAGAGACTTTTAACCTAAAAAATCATAACCCTGACACCTGTGCTTTCTTTACTTTCTTCAGAAGGTGCTGAAACTCACTTTTCCCTCACAGTGACATGATCACACGTCCAGATATGATTCTGTTTTTACAGGTTTCACCAGAACACTGTGTCCTATAGTGAACCTTGAGTCTAGATTTCACCCCATTGTGGTAGAGGTAGCACTATAAACTGCTTAGCTACGATTGTCCACGTCTGTTTACAGTATTGACTCACTCCCATTGTCTCATGTCATATGGTGCTCTATCTATGCTGTAGCCTGTCTGTGAATGGAGACTGTTCTGTATCTGACTGCACAATACCAGAACATTTCATAGAGATTACTTATTGACAGCTGTTCAAATATTGAAAGGAGATAAGTCATCTGTAAAATATGGGGCTGTAAAGATGTATGCCAGGCTTGATGAAGAATACAGGAAATTTGGAAAGTGTATATTGTTGTTGGTTCATTATCTCAAGTTGACATAAATCACATCTCACAATTCTGCATCTTGTTATAAACTGCTTTTGGATGTTTGGTTTATGGTTTTGAAATGCCTGTTTGTCAGCTTCCCTTCAAGGAATACTTTATTTAAGAAATATGTTCATTCAGTTGCAAAAACAACACTTTGTGTGGTTATGTGTCATTTCCTGAAGAGGTATTACTCGTCAAGCAAATAAATGTATTTCCCAAAACTTCAGCTTCACCCTGGTCGGAATACAAAGCAGAATATAGAATTAGCTTCTCTGTTTTATAATGTGATACTAAAAGTTGTTCCTGATGTCTTTCTAGGTGTGGTTCTGATGGAGATGGCAGAGTCCCACAGGAAGGTATTTTATGAACTGGAAGAGAACGTGAGTAGCCTTAAAATATGTCCGGTGGTAATTTGTATTCTCTTACTGTCAACAAATCCCATAAAAAGAAGCAAAACAACTATGATTTGTACAAAGAAGTATACCCTGTCTAGTCAAACCCTGATATTTCTTAGACCTCTGTGCCATCAACCCCCATTGTTCTCAATAAGCTATTGAAAATATATTAATAGCTATGAATAGCTCATTCATAGAGTTTGGTAAAAACAGTGCCCAGCTGCTTTAGCTATTTTAAATAGAATTAATGTCTGTTGAAAATGTGTTAAAAAGCCTGTGTATAACGGGCCGATTTCTTGCCCTTCGGAGTTGCTCCTTGCAGCTTTCCTGAGAACAGCTCATCTACATTAACAACTTCACGCTTGTCACTGTGCTTCCTGAGCAATATACCTGCCATGACATAGTTGTGGCCCCTATCAATGCTAAAGAACATTTGTTATTTGCTAACCGCTAATTATTTGAGACCAGGCTATTTCTGGGAACAAAAGCAATGGAAACAAACAATTTACATAGGCCCTTTTCACAATGCGAGCTGTACCTGCTACAGCGGAGTAACAGTTAATAGGGCTCCTCTCTTAATAAACTACACATAACTAATAAATATCTCAAGAGCTCACACTGGACACTAAGCCTCAAAGTGTGAAGTTGATAAGCTGAACAGTTGCTGAAGGAGACAGAGAGTCAGTCAGAGAGTCCTTGTTTTAAGGACTTGTGTCTTTGGTAGGAATGAATAGTCTTGAGGTTGCGAGCCAAAGACTTAGTAGAGAGGTTGGTTAGTATTGAGAAACTAACACATTGCGGGTTTCATTTTTTTCATGGGATTTGTTGACCGTAAGAAAATCTTATGCTCTCACTTATGCTCTCTCAGCACAGCTGACAGCTCTTTCCGTTGTTCCCCTCACCTTTGCTCCATTCTGCCTGGTCCAGAATCAGAAGAATGAGAGCAACACAATGGATCTAAAGAATGAAAAGAGAATTTCTGTGTTGCAATTATGTCATTAGAAACAATTTCATGCATTGGCGAATCACCCGTTGAACCTCTTAGAGTGACCGACTTCCATTCCTACAACTACCCCGTGGCCACCAAAACTCGTCTTACCTTCACATAATAGACCTTTCTGGACATGTAACCTCTCCAACCTTTTGAGCTCATTCTTTTCATTTTAGAGAGCTTGAAATCGCTCTGACAAAAGGTGAAAGAAAGTTTGACAAAAGTGGAAAAACCACAGAATCATTCCTGACCCTGCTGCCTCGGGGCGAGATGCTTCAGATACCTGCGAGTGACAAGGAGAAAATTGAAGTGTCGCCAGTTTCAATATGGCAACAACTGAGACACAACACTCAGTCTGATGTCAGAAAAAATTGTTCTGGACTGATTGTGATGCATCTGCAGAGGGGAAAGTTGTAAATCTTTAACCATAACAAGCTGATAAGACTTCCCAGATGGGCGGAATCTCATCCTCTCAGAAACCCATTATCATGCATTCCACCAGGTCACTCCGCTCTTATCGCAACGTCGCCTTTCAGCCATGTGACCGAACTGTACATTATGTTTAGAACAGCGTGCATGTGCATGATGTGTGTTGCAATGAATTTGAGGTGCGTGTGTGTGTTTTCTCTGTGCAGTTCAAGAGGTTTCACAGGGAGATTATTATCGAGTTGGAGAAGAAGACAGAGATGGATGTTAAATACATGAATGTAAGTGGAATCACATTTCCCTCTTTCCATCATTTATGAGTTATAGTACAAATATAATAAATGAATGCAGAGCTTCGATTGCCAATTAGATGAGTATCTTCTGTGGATCGCATTCATTTTTTATCTGTTCTTCTCCTGTAGGCCACCTTCAAGCGCTACCAGTCTGAGCACAAGCTGAAGCAGGACTCCCTGGAGCGTTCTCAGGCCGACCTGAAGAAGCTCAGGAGGAAAAGCCAGGGAAAGCACTCGTCCAAGTATGAAATCAAAGAGAACGAGGTGAGACAGACCGCAGCCTTTCCTTTCCTTCAAAACATTAGCATGGCTGATACCAATATGGCTTTTCAAGCAAGGTGTTGTTGCATGCTTACGCTCTGATGCCCCTGAAACGAATATGACAAGTGTACAATTTATGTGACGGGGCGTAGAGATGTGGCCAAGATAGTTGTCATGATAATCACATACCAGTGTGAAGGAGAACGAAGGAGGTGTGTGACTTTATGGGACTGAAACTCCAGGTCTTGCTTCCCAGTTGTACTTTAATATTACGTAACGGCATGACATCATTGATGACAGATGTTTGAGATGTGTGTTCAAACACTAAATACCTAAAAAATACTTTTTTAGATGGGACAAGAGAGTAAAACCATCAAAGATGCCAACATGCCTTAAGATGTTTGCAGTCTGTTTATACATGCAGCAGAGTGTGGCCATTATGGCTCGGCTCACTGAGTTCAACTACAGACGAGAGAATGTGTTTTTATTGAAGGTGCACACACCCAAAGTTGAACTAATGTATGAGTGAATGCTCACGTGTATGCAGGCACACACACGTTCTACTGAATGCAGCAAGTGGCATTAATGTTTCCAAATGGTTGTGTTCCCTATCAAAGAGCAGCTTCATTATACAGTTGTGAACTCCCGAGCAGTCCAGACTCTTTACCTTCAGCTTAGCTTCATTCCAGGAAAGTAGTCAGAGGTTACAAATCAACTTGTATTTTCAGTGGAACTATACATGAATATTGTCTAACATGTTTTGCATGCCAAAATAGATCTGATAGGGCTGCAACACAGAGGGAAATATAGATGCTAATTAACGAAAGCTATCATGTTGACGTGCTAAACTAAGATGGCAAATGGAGATAACGTTATCCCTGTTTTTCTTAGCTAACATGCTCATAGGTTAGCTAAAGTTAGTATGCATACTTCTGCTGTAACCTCAAAACAGCACTATCTGTAAGATTAGCCTCATAGAGCTGCTAGCATGGCTCTTAGCTCCTAGCTGTTAGCCTACTCCTGTTTTAAAGTGCATAACTTTTGCTACAATTACACCTAGCATTCACACAACTTTGGCATTTTTGAACCCCTAAAATAGAGACTTTTAGTTTGAAATTAGTATTGCATTTTAGTCTGTATGGGCGGAAGCTTAGACTTGGTGTGGCTACTCCTTTCCCATTACTATGGCTTTCTCCAGCGCGGAATAATGCTTCTGCTAACACTCTGTGTTGCAATTGTGGTTTTTAATCTGTTTCCTGCCACCTTTACCACCTTATAGGCTATTCATGTTTAACTTTCAGTTGCAGTTCTAACTTGTCGTCAGTCCAAGCAAAGTTTAAACATTGCTCTTTTTCAAAATGTTCAAACTCAGGGTAGACAATCTGCTTCCTGTTTAGACTGGCATGGGCATGCCCAGTGTATACGAGTGGTTTTAAAATATGCATTTTCAGCATGCTTGTGAGAACAGAGATTGTTTTAATTTGAAAACACAATTTTTAAATTAAAATGTATAAGGGTGGATGTAGCCTTTGTCTTGTTAAAATATAGTTTTGTCTCAGTTGAAATGTACAAGAAAATATAAATGACCATCAATACAAAGCAATTGGAAAAAATCTCCAGCAGTCTTTTATTTTGACCAATTGTAGATAAAGGTATTCCTTTGACAGTGTACGGTGCTACAATGTGCATTCTAACAGCCACAGAACATGCATAACAGCTATTTTTAGGCAGGCATATAGCAGTGTGGTCTCATAAA